>NC_136269.1:76307830-76671683 GCF_964187855.1 Myxine glutinosa | reverse complement strand
GTCTTATGGACACTTTGTGAGTGACTAGACACGTGCCTGGAAGGGGAAATTGTATTCATAACTCATGTGGGTTGTGTCTGAAGAAAAGGTTTAAAGTAAGTGTGAAGAAGGTCATGGAAAGTGCGAAGATGTTAAAGGAAAGTCGAATTAGATGGATCATTTGTCAATGACAAGTGACTTTGCAAGGTTTGCTAAGAAAGGGAGGGGAAAAGATTATAAAAGTTGATGGAAAAGACGGGAAATAAAGAAAAGTGGTTAGTTATGGACTGTTGTTTTGTGATAAGAAGGTGATTGGGGGCTGGTGAAGATTGGATCACGGCTCTGCAGACCAGGTGAACAGAACTCCACCAGGAGTGGGTATATGGGAATCACACCAATTAAATTATTGCTCAAAGGGAGGTGATAGAGCAAAATAAAAAAGATTGTCATGTGGACCGCAAGGCTAACCCCGCTCTTGCAGGGAAATGGTTTTGGGAGGCTAGTTATTTTTCAGATAATTTTTCCAGTGGGTTTATACTGATGTGAAATTCGCGTATCTAGGAAGGAAAGGAAAAAATTGTCCAGGTATTGATAGGATAACAGTGAAATTTTGAAGTGAAGTGAAGGATAACAGTGAAGAGTTAGTGTGTTCGTTGCGATTTTTGGGAATGGCAGGGTACTGTCGTACATGGATGATGGACCGACTGCGGAAAACGCCAGTAAGGCGTCGATACAATGTTGAACACCGAACGGTCCATGTGTTGGACAACAATGAAGGGTTCATAATTAATTTGGCACCTCAAGACAGACGTTCCGACATCCGCACCTACAGAGTTCGATGTAATACAATTACAAGCCGCGGCCTCAAACGTAGAACATCAAAAATTGGATTAAATTGGGAGCTCAGTGCCCCGCAGAAGGACAAATGTGGACGATTAATGACAAACCCGTGGCACCGCGAGCTTTATTGCCATGGTTGGCACGCATGGCGCATCCAAATGGCCATGTGTGCCATAGGGGGGTGAGGTGATGAGGCAGGTCACTTCCACCTGGGCAGCACCAGGCCTTTCGACTGTGGTTACCATGGTCTGTCGCTCGTGCGCTATATGTCATCGGTATCAGCGCCAGTGGATATGGCAGCCCTTGAATTACCTATCATGGATGACATGTTTTTAGAGTTTTGCATAGGTCTATCCCATGTGGCACGCAGCATACATGAACGCGTTCGGGAGGCCCTACCGGAGCCAACAAGCAAGCCTACCCACACCGTCGAGGCAGGAGATTACGTGCTGGTGAAGCATTTCACCCGTAAGACTGCGCTCGAACCAAGATGGACGGGGCCATACCAAGTTCTTCTGATCACACCAACAGCGGTGTTTTGTGAGGGCAAGTCGTCCTGGGTACATGCCACACATTGTAAGTTGGCCATACCCACAAACACAGACACCTCAAACGCACCACCACAGATCGAGGATGCTGCACCACCGCCTGTTAGGGGTGGCAATCACACTTAGTTTAATTTACAGCTTTGCCAGCACTGGGGACACGAGGGCATGGGCGAACACGGAGACATATGTATATGGCGACCAAACTGTTAAGGTCTACCGGCAGAGAGTTATCTGGGGTCAGAGGATAAATATACCCTGCTGCCATGTAAAGGAAGATGTATGGACACGGATAATGTGGAGGGTGTTGTACACAGACTCACATGGAAGGAAGACAGGTTTTGCTGCCCTCCCGGCAAACACATAACGTAATCACAACGTTGCCGGAACATCGTAATTAGGTAACGAAAAAAATAACGTTTTATAAATGTTTTAAGGACGTTTTACTTTTACCTTCAAACATGTTAACCTTGAAACAACGTTGTGGAAACGTTTTACAACAACGTTATTTAAATGTTGCAGAAAAACGTTCCCTAAACGTTTTAGTTAGGTACTGGACCGACGTTATACCAATCAACGTGTTGTGATCTACAAACATTCCGCTCAACTTTGCGAACATTCCAGGTGTGGGAGATGTTGGGGGAGGTGGAAAAAAAGGATTTCCTGCCATTTTGTTAAGTAACGTGAAAAACGTTGAAACAACGTTGTTGAAACGTTTTACAACAACATTATTTCAATGTTGCAGGAAAGCAACGTGAGAAACGTTGAAACAACGTTGTGGAAACGTTTTACAACAACATTATTTCAATGTTGCAGGAAAGTAACGTGAGAACGTTGAAACAACGTTGTGGAAACGTTTTACCACAACATTATTTCAATGTTGCAGGAAAGTAACGTGAGAAACGTTGAAACAACGTTGTGGAAACGTTTTACAACAACGTTACTTGAATGTTGCAGAAAAACGTTCCCTAAACGTTTTCGTTAGGTTCTAGACCGACGTTATACCAATCAACGTGTTGCGAACTACAAACATTCCGCTCAACTTTGCAAGCATTCCAGGTGTGGGAGATGTTGGGGGAGGTGGAAAAAAAGGATTTCCTGCCATGTTGTTAAGTAACGTGAAAAACGTTGAAACAACGTTGTGGCAACGTTTTACAACAACGTTACTTGAATGTTGCAGAAAAACGTTCCCTAAACGTTTTAGTTAGGTACTGGCCCGACGTTATACCAATCAACGTGTTGCGAACTACAAACAGTCCGCTCAACTTTGCGATCATTCCAGGTGTGGGAGATGTTGGGGGAGGTGGAAAAAAAGGATTTCCTGCCATGTTGTTAAGTAACGTGAAAAACGTTGAAACAACGTTGTGGCAACGTTTTACAACAACGTTACTTGAATGTTGCAGAAAAACGTTCCCTAAACGTTTTAGTTAGGTACTGGCCCGACGTTATACCAATCAACGTGTTGCGAACTACAAACAGTCCGCTCAACTTTGCGATCATTCCAGGTGTGGGAGATGTTGGGGGAGGTGGAAAAAAAGGATTTCCTGCCATTTTGTTAAGTAACGTGAAAAACGTTGAAACGACGTTGTGGAAACGTTTTACAACAACATTATTTCAATGTTGCAGGAAAGTAACGTGAGAAACGTTGAAACAACGTTGTGGAAACGTTTTACAACAACGTTACTTGAATGTTGCAGAAAAACGTTCCCTAAACGTTTTAGTTAGGTACTGGCCCGACGTTATACCAATCAACGTGTTGCGAACTACAAACAGTCCGCTCAACTTTGCAAGCATTCCAGGTGTGGGAGATGTTGGTGGAAGTGGAAAAAACGCGTTTTCTGCCATTTTGTTAAGTAACGTGAAAAACGTTGAAACAACGTTGTGGAAACGTTTTACAACAACATTATTTCAATGTTGCAGCAAAGTACCGTGAGAAACGTTGAAACAACGTTGTGGAAACGTTTTACAACAACATTATTTCAATGTTGCAGGAGCGTCACGTGAGAACGTTGAAACAACGTTGTGGAAACGTTTTACCACAACAATATTTCAATGTTGCAGGAAAGTAACGTGAGAAACGTTGCAACAACGTTGTGGAAACGTTTTACAACAACGTTACTTGAATGTTGCAGCAAAACGTTCCCTAAACGTTTCCGTTAGGTTCTAGACCGACGTTATACCAATCAACGTGTTGCGAACTACAAACATTCCGCTCAACTTTGCAAGCATTCCAGGTGTGGGAGATGTTGGGGGAGGTGGAAAAAAAGGATTTCCTGCCATTTTGTTAAGTAACGTGAAAAACGTTGAAACGACGTTGTGGAAACGTTTTACAACAACATTATTTCAATGTTGCAGGAAAGTAACGTGAGAAACGTTGAAACAACGTTGTGGAAACGTTTTACAACAACGTTACTTGAATGTTGCAGAAAAACGTTCCCTAAGCGTTTTAGTTAGGTACTGGCCCGACGTTATACCAATCAATGTGTTGCGAACTACAAATAGTCCGCTCAACTTTGGACAACCTGAAAACAGTCGACAACCTGTAAACATACTGTCTCCGTCGACTTAGTCAACGGAGGTATAAAAATCATACATTTCGCCACCGATAAATCACTTTCAATGACATTATTTGGAGAAAATACCTTTTATATGTTTCCGAAAAATATTGACAATGTAAATAAAAAGTGGAGGTGCAATCTGTAGATAGCGGGGCATTCTGTGAATGAGTGACGTTTCGGTGGCCATTCTTATTGGTGGGTTAATTAAGAAGGTGTTAATTTTATTTTAAGAAGACGTTTTTGTCGCAGATAAACATAACGACATAATCATATACGTTTGCTCTAATATAATAAGATGGCCGGATTTTCTTTAAGGGACCTCCCGTGGTTGGTTTTTTAGCGCGAGGATGGGACGGAAGTGACGTTTGAAGGTGCTTTGGGTTATTTTTATGTTCGTCCGTGTTGAACGCACGTTGTGTGCTGCGCTCGCCTTGGGGTCATTTATCCTGTTCGGCTCTGGATTGAACTCACTCACTGCCCTTTGAAGAAACCCGCTTCCTGGTCCTTTGGTTCATCATTATTGGGTTTATGATTTGACAATGCACGACACCATCTATCTATAATTCCAGTAATCTCTGTGTGTTTGTTTGTTTGTTTGTCTGTGACCGCTGTTTCTCGACAACCACGGGTCCGATATACTTTAAACTTGCCAGGTATATTGCTGGGGACCCGAGGATGTGCCTTTTCAAGGTTTCATATTAATCGGACAATTACTTACCGAGCTATGTCCAAAAAACGATTCAACCAATCAGAGAGCAGCGAGCTATCGCGTGTGCCGAACGTGGCGAACACACTCTGCCTCGGATGGCACATTTGAGAGCGTATTCATTTATTTCACGTTTGCAAACTATGTTGGCGCTATGTTGGCGTTAAACTATGTTTTAAAACTAATTAAACTAATAAAAACGAATTTGCGATTCATCGTAACTGCGATATACGACCTTCCGGAGCTCCCGTGAGAGCGTGCGCCATTACGGATAGTAATTCAATTAAAAACATAAAAACATTGTCCCAATTCAGTCAGAGCGAAGGGCGTTGTTTTAAGCGAAGAGCGTTTTATTTTTCCCCTTAAATTCAGTCGCCGGACGGTGAAAGCTTTTTTTGGGGGCAGCTACTGGCAGCCACGTACGGCCAATCACAGGACACGTTGTTGTGTCGACGTGCCGTGTTGTTTTCCCTCGCGGTTTGGAATGTTTTTCCTTTTCATTTTTTTTCTCTTCTCTTTCTACTTGATGATAGTAGCAGTTCTGTACTCGCAAGCCGTTCGCCGTTCGCTTTGGCGTTGCGAATGGACCAAAACATTTCATGTACATAGAGGGGGGGGGGATTGTCACCGTACTCGCAAGCCGTTCGCTTTGGACCAAACCATTTCATGTAAATAGAGGGGGGGGGGGGGATTGTCACCGTACTCGCAAGCCGTTCGCTTTGGACCAAACCATTTCATGTAAATAGAGGGGGGGGATTGTCACCGTACTCGCAAGCCGTTCGCTTTGGACCAAACCATTTCATGTAAATAGAGGGGGGGGGGGGGATTGTCACCGTACTCGCAAGCCGTTCGCTTTGGACCAAACCATTTCATGTAAATAGAGGGGGGGGGGGGGGATTGTCACCGTACTCGCAAGCCGTTCGCTTTGGACCAAACCATTTCATGTAAATAGAGGGGGGGGGGGGGGATTGTCACCGTACTCGCAAGCCGTTCGCTTTGGACCAAACCATTTCATGTAAATAGAGGGGGGGGGGGGGATTGTCACCGTACTCGCAAGCCGTTCGCTTTGGCTTTGCGAATGGACCAAACCATTTCATGTAAATAGAGGGGGGGGATATAATTTTAGATATATATATAGTACGGGCATGCCCTAGTTACAACTTACAACTAGGGCATGTCAGACGGGCATGTCAGAAACATGGGCATGTCAGAAACATGGGCATTACAACTAGGGCATGTCAGTATGGGCATGTCAGAAACAGACCTAGTACTAGTTCTGTTGTTGTATACAAAAAAGTGAAATATTTATTATCTTTCAATTTGTGAATGTACAGCGTAAACTAGACAGGATGAACAGTAATAAAATTGCATTTCTATATCATTCTACATATCATTCATAATTAAATTTAATGTCATTGCAGGAATAAATGCACCATCCACTGCATCAACAAGCTACAAAATGGATGATGACATCAATGACAGTAACAACAACCAAAAACTATAAATCTTGACAGTGAATAATGTTTCAAAAACAAATCTGTATTTAAGGAAGTGGATATATATATATAAATATAAACATGCATTTTAAACATAATATCATTTGACAAGCTTATTGTCCTGCCAATTTGTTTTTTAAGTTTCAAAAATATAAAGGAGAACGTTATTTTGCTGTTTGGGCCAATGTTATTGTAGGGAGTGCTTATTAATCTCACAATTTCATACCCTTGGCTTCATTTCACATCGAAATTATTTCTGCATTCTGTTGTGCTATTTTAAGACTTCTAACTGTTTCAAATGTATTATTGTGACAGATTTTCAGGCGATAGTGTTAATGAAACTCAACAAAATATTGGACAATCAGATTGAGCAGACATCAATGCTACGGATGATGGTCACACAACAAGACCACCTGAATGAGGTTGAGGATATCCTTCCAGAGCCTGTTAACACAGAACAGCAGCTGATTGCTTTGTGCGATAGGATCTCCAAAGAGGAGACTTTTAAAAAGCAGTTGGTATGTATGCATCACATATTGATGTAAATAATTTGGTACACATTTCCATGGAAACAGTGAGTGCCACAATTTGTGTAGGACACCTTTTTCTGAGCTATTAAACTCTAAATTTGGTAAGTTGACACAATTGGTAGCCAAGGTTATAGTTATCAAACCCATGGTGACATTGAGTATTTTTCTTCTTCAGATTGCATATCTTGCCTCTTTGGGTGGTGCAGACCTTGGGGCAAGTGTGCGCCGGATGCTACGCCAAATCGGAACAAATGAACTTTGGTCCAGTTACAGTTTAAAAGGGAGAAAAGGAAAAAATAAGTTTGAGCACCTTCCCTTAATGAGATTGGTCATTGGTAAGTTGAACAACAAATTATTACCTCTACCACCAAAGTTGGATGGAGGTTGTTTTCACCTCAATATTTGTTTGGCTGTCTGTCTGTTTATCTGTCTATGCGCAGGATATCTCAAAGTTTTGAGGGATTTGGCCGACATTTGGTGGACAGTTTGGGTGTTCGGTTTCGGTGAAGATCCGGATCTGGATCCGAATACGAGAATTTTATAAGTGATTCTTCACAGTTCAGTGATAGTGTCAAAAGCTATATATAATAGGATATCTCAAAGTTGTGGACGAATTCGGACAAAACTTTATGGATGACTTGGAAAGGTGCCAAGAACAAGCCGATTCGATTTAAGTTAAGCTCTGGATCCAGTTCCGGCCTTTCAGTGAATACAAAACGTAAACTGTCAGCCTGGCTCTTTTGTCCCTCTACCGAGTGCCGTTCTACTTTTTAGTGTGACAGAAATCTGAGGACCTTCCATTGTTTATTGCCTGTGGATGGGAGCAAACAATTAAGGTTCATGAGTTGAGGTGTGAGGTACAATGTACACTTAGTATTACAACGTGTTATAACACCATAGTTCATCAGCAAATATTTAATTTTAGTTTTGTTCCCTGCATTCAATTTGGATTTGTTGATCAAATACACATTGTTATAAACATAATATTCATGTTACATTCTTTTCTTTTAGGAGCATGCATTAGAAATAATCCAAAGGTGAAAATAGCCGATATAGAGTCGGAGATTGGAGAAACCCTGAAGCATGCACCAAGCCAAGCACGAGGGAAGAGCAGAAAGGTGAATGAAATGCAAGCATCATATTTGTCACATGCAGGAAAGGTGGTTTAAATATGTCACCTGCAAAACATTCATGGTGATTTAATTGTCGTGCGCTGATATATTCTGAACACAAACCAGTAATTATATGATTCACCATTCTCTGATGTAAAAATATGTTAAATAGCTGACCCCTTTTCAAAACAATAAAAAGTCGATGGTATTCATTCATTCACTTAGCACGCACAATCAAATTAGTGAGGGCCAACTCCTCTGTTTTTGACGGGGTTTCTTTATTTGACTCAATATGGCCGCCAAACTACGTGGGTGATGACATCATAAATTTAGATCATTTAACCCTTAGATACGCTGAGTCAATAAATCACAATTTTTTTTGTGTTTGTTTTGGTACACAAGATCGAGGCTCGTGTCGGAGCTAACATCCCAAAAAGAGCAAACGGACACACAAAACATACAATAAAAAGAGCAGGAGACAAGATGGGGGGGGAGAGAGAGGGAAGCACAAGTACAACAGTAGAGAACAGGGACATCAGAAAATCTGTGGGAGAGAGCGGGCTTGGGGGGAGGAGGCATGGGAAGGTGGAGGGGAGGGGGGAGGGGTGGGAGAGGTATAAAACACATGGACACTGCTAGAACTTCCAGGATTTGAAGTAACGGGGGTAGAAGAGATCAAGGTTTTGGATGGGGGAAGATAAGAGATGGTGGTGAACAGCTGTTTTAAAGACCTGGAGTGGGGAGTGGAATTTAGGAGGGTGAGGGAGTTTGTTCCGGAGGCGGGAGTAAAGGGGAATGAAAGAGTGAAGGTGAGCAGAGAGTCTTGATTTTGGCAATTTGACCAGAAGAGGGTTGTTGGCAGATCTTGTGCGACCTGTAGATATATCTGGGGTACACAGCACAGAGAGACCCGGGACAGCTAGGCCGGATAGGAGTCGGTAGAAGACAGAAAGACCACCTCCCTCCATGTGGTGAGTGAGTGAAAGGCCCTCGGAGTTAGCTTCATCACGGGAGATTCCAATGATTCTGAACGCTTTGGTTTCAACAACGTGAAGACGAGCTAGGTGTGAGGCAGGAGCACCAGCCCAGAGGGGAGAACAGTATTCCAATGAGCTGCAGATGAAAGCCTTGTATGTGGTGAGGAGCTCAGGTGTGCCAAGGAAGGACTTCGCAATGTGCCAATAAATGGAGAATGCCCAGTCGGTGACTGGCTTTGGATGCCAGCTTGGAAATGTGGTTTTCCCAGGAAAGATCATGGCAGATCGTGAGACTCAAAAGCTTGAATGACAGAACTTCTTGGAGAGGATTGTTGAGAAAGTAGATAGGAGGGTTGTCCAGTCACTCTTTTCGGAGAGACAGAGTGAGAGTGTGAGATTTGTCAGGATTGAAAGACATGTTCCACTTGTTTGACCAGTCTGTGATTTTGTCCAAGTCTGCAGAGAGTGAGGAGACTGCAGACTGCCGATCTGAGGGATGAGGAATGGAGCGACAGAGAGTGGAGTCATCAGCAAAGAGAAAGCGAGGATTTTCAAGAGAGTCGATATCACATAATCTGAGATCATTGATGAAGACGAGAAAAAGCACAGGGCCCAGAACACTGCCTCCAGCCTGAACAGGAATGGGAGATGAGAGAAACCTATTCTGTGCTACACGTTGACTACGACCAGAGAGGAAGTCCGTAAGCCATGAGTGGAGATTTCCATGGATACCATAGGAGGAGAGTTTGGTGAGCAGAGCGGGTGCCAGACCGTATTGAAGGCACGTGATATGTCAAGGGAGACCGCTCTGATTTCCTGTTTGACATTGCGGACCTCCATCCATTGTTGAGACAGCAGAAGCAGCACGCTCAGAGTATAATGACCTGGTCTGCATCCAAATTGATGATCAGAGATCAAGCCATTGGAGAAGAGGAAGGATTTGATATCCGAAGCAATGATGGATTCCATGACTTTGCTGATAATTGGGAGCAGGCTGATTGGTCTGTAGCTGCAAGGATCTGATTTTGCACCTTTTTTGTGTAAAGCGGTAATTTTGGCCGATTTCCAAGCTGATGGCAGATGACCATGAGCAAAAGAGAGTGTGAAGAGAACAGAGAGAGGGTGAGATAGAGCGGCAGAGCAGGATTTCAGAACCCGTGGGTTGATGCCGTCTGGTCCAGTTGCAGAATCAGAGTCGAGGATTGACAGAAACTTCTCCACCTTGTCAGGAGAGAAGGATACATTGTCTAGGAGCAGCTGGCTATGACTGGGTACGGTGGGTACAGAGAGGGACAGGTTTGGGCCACAAGATTTTGAGGCAAACACAGAGTTGAGGCATTCAGCTTTTTCACGAGCGGAGTCAGCTGTGTAGCCTTTTGAGGTAAGGGAGGGGATGGAGGGGGAACAAACACCAGAGACGAGATGCCACCAGGATGTGGAAGAGGGAGACAGGTTTGAGAGTTCAGTCTTGAGCATGGAGAGATAGTGTTTCCTTGTCTCCTGATGGTATACACACACTTGCTCCGGGCTTTGTGAAAGGAAATGAGATTTCCTTCCGTTGGATCTGCCTTCCAGGAGGTGAAGGCAAGTTGTTTCAGGGCAACTGTCTAACCACAAGATTCCGTGTACCATGGTCGGGAGGAAGGTTATGACAGCTGAAAACGAGATGGGATAAATCTGTGCATGAGAGAGAGCAATTTACTTTGGAAGAATTCTCAGGATGAGTTGATGTCAGAGACAGTAGAGATGAGAGACCAGGCAAGATGATTGATGGCTGCTTGACGACCGGGCCAGTCAGCCTGAGTGAAATGCCAGACTCGGCGACGCTGAGGAGGCTTTCTGAGAATGGCCAGAGAGATGTCCACTTTAAAGAGCACATTATCAGAAGAACCGATTGGAGCAGAAGAAGAGCAGCAGACATTTAACACATTCATGGGTGAATTTGACCTGGGATCAATGTGATTGTCTGTTGCGCTTTAACCATGCGTTTTTTTATGCATGGCCTTTCATATATGCTTCAAAAAAAGGGTAATACATGTTTTGGATAACTATGAAGAATGATTATTTATTCTCTCCCCTCTTGACAATTTTAAAAGCACTTATTTTTTCATGTTTTTTTTGCAGATGTCGACTGCTTCAGGTGTCTAGTTGATGGAGTGCAGATGGACTGCTGGTGTGAGGATTATGGTGATCTTTGAAGAATGACATCCTCCCACCGACCTGCTTTCAAATTTCAATTGTTTTTTCAATTCTTTTCAAATTTTCAATTTTGTACCACTTGGTATTACAACGTGTTATGACACTATAGTTTATCTGCAAATATTTAATTTTAGTTTTGTTCCCTCCATTAAATTATTTTGAAGTCACAAACACAACAAAGGATTTGCAAAATAAATGTCATAAACAAATCTCAGTGTCCTGTTTTTATTGATATCTGAATGTTAAACCATAAAGTTATGAAACAAAAAACATTATGTAAATGTCCCTGCAATGGCGTTATAAAAGGTTGCTGTAACGTTATCGCAACAGCATGATAAAACGTTGTGTAAATGTTCCTGTAATGGCGTTATAAAACGTTGCTGCAAAGTTATAATAACGTTAACGCAACGTTATGATAAAACGTTGCAATAACGTTGACGCAACGCTATGATAAAACGTTGCTGCAAAGTTGCAATAACGTTGACGCAACGTTGTGATAAAACGTTGTGGAAACGTTCCTGCCATTGTTGTGTAAACGTACCTGCAATGGCATTATAAAACGTTGCTGCAAAGTTATACTAACGTTAGCGCAACGTTATGATAAAACGTTGTGGAAACGTTAGCAAAACCCAACGTTTGAACTTTCCCGCAACGTTGTGTAAATGTTCCTGTGAAGGTTGTGTAAACGTACCTGCAATGGCGTTATAAAACGTTGCTGCAATGTTATAATAACGTTAACGCAACGTTATGATAAAACGTTGTGGAAACATCCGCACAACCCAACGTTTGAACGTTCCCGGAACGTTGTGTAAATTTTCCTGTAAAGTTAAGGTTGCTGCAAAGTTATAATAACGTTAACGCAACGTTATGATAAAACGTTGTGGAAACGTCAGCAAAACTCAACGTTTGAACGTTCCCGCAACGTTGTGTGAATGTTCCTGTCATTGTTGTGCAAACGTACATGCGATAACGTTGTGACAACGTTGCTGCAAAGGTATAATAACGTCGTGATAAGCGTTGTGGACATATACCCACAACTAGACATTGGAACGTGCTTAAAACGTTGGAGCAAAACGTTGCAACAACGAAAGTGAAACGTTGTAGCAACGTTGTGGCAACGCAAAAATGTTAGCCGGGCTCAGTCGTTTGAAGCAAGCGATTACTACAATGTGAATTCATGACGTCACAGAGCTCCCCCTACGATTATAGGCCACCATGCATTTCACACATATTAATTCCGCACCCACGGATCGAAAGCAAGAAAAAGCCAAAGGAAAATACGTATTGGACTGTGACCCGTGCAATGGCGAAAGTACAGAACCGATCACGGTGTTGGGTGTGTATGCATTTTCCCCACACCAGTACGACAGGGATAGAAATGGTAGTGCTACC
The DNA here is from genome assembly GCF_964187855.1 of Myxine glutinosa. Taxonomy (NCBI): domain Eukaryota; kingdom Metazoa; phylum Chordata; class Myxini; order Myxiniformes; family Myxinidae; genus Myxine; species Myxine glutinosa. The sequence continues at coordinate 76,659,349 of NC_136269.1, read as the reverse complement.
CCTGTCCCTACGAGATATGTGCTCAGGACCCTTGCGTACCCCATGTCTGACCACAACCTTGGAACTGATAGGCCCAAATCTACCCAGCAGTGTGTTCCCGGGAGTTTCGATATACCCCACCCATTAAGCAGGCTTTGTTAGACAAACCACCTGATCCAGTCTGGGTGACAGAGCAAAAGGGACGGGTGTGTCTTATAGGAAAGGGACACGTTCAGATGGGAACCTCGGAATGTACCCATACCCTGCCATCCGACACCAGATGGAGAGAAAAGGGAGGCCCCCTTGTAATAACCATAGATGACCAAGCCCAGCATAACGTAACCAAGCTAACCATATCTTGGGGGACACCAAGCGCCACCCGCGTTGAGATCAGTAAATGCATGGCCTCGGCCCTTATCCCACCCCATGGAGTAATGTTTATTTGCGGAAATAAAGCATATCCATACCTACCCGAACAGTGGGGAGGGACTTGTTATCTGGGATCCATTTTTCCCAAGGTAAATTTGGTAAATCATGTATTATTTGATGTAGGGAAGATGATTAAAAGGAAGGTATTTTCGGAAATTAGTGAAAGTAAATATGGCATTTGAATTTCCAGACACGACACAGGAAATGCGGCTATGAATAAGCCAACCATCTGAGAGATAAGGTAACTAAATGCCAATTAGTGGGACGGGGGGCTAGGAATTGATCATGGTGTGTGTAAGAAAGTATTTTTCAGGATGGACGATGAAGAAATCGCCGTTGGAAAACCATGATCTTGACCACAGAGGCCGTCGATCTGAATGGGTCCTTCAACAAGGCAGATGTGACCAGCGCTTCAGAATTTTGTATTGATTTTTGTGATGACTGTGAAAATCCCTTGTGGGAACTGGCTACTGGCTGATGCCTGCATCGATGTTTGTGATGATTGTAATACTTGTGTTGAAAATCCCTTGCGTGTACTGGCTAACGCCTCTTATGTATTATGAATGATTGGCAAATAGATAGTCTCGCATTAGTAATGGAACGAATTGGAAACGAAACCTGAATCGCAGAACTACAATTGGAAAACGAATTAATGCATATGCAAACGATGGTGATGCAGAATCAAGTGGCTTTGGATATGTTGTTGGCAGAAAAGGAAGGAGTATATGGGGTGATCGATGAACCTATTTGATGCTTGGGATTCTGATAATGATTATGATTTTAGTTGGGATGATTATATCTGTGATTTAGAAAGTGTACGTTCTTTTAAAAATTATTTACACCACCCAGCAAATCACATTCACAGGGCTTGATGGCATTTAACGTCGATTGTTTGCCCTGATTCGCGAGGACCTCACTTGCATAAAGAGGGCCCCTTAATCTGGCTGGCAACCGGGTCGCACCTATGCTGCAGCGAGGGTGGATTCGGAATCTGGCGGGCGGCAGCAATCTCTTGACCAGGCGCCGTCGTCGCGAATTATGGCTAACAATTCATGCGTTGAATGTTAGACGACCAGTTAGGGCCGGTATCTCTCTTTGAGCATACGTGACGCTATGTCGTGCCTGGCATGTAACTAATTGATGAATTTGGTGTCTTTCCAAGGAGGTGTCTTGTAAAGACAAAGGAAGGAACTGTCAGCCATTAGGGTTTTAGCCCCATGACTCAATTGATCATAACATCTGAAATAATTATATATCGTGCTTCTGAAAACTGATTTGAACTCAACTGCAGACAGAGGTGAGTGGACAAAATGTGGTTTCGAGGCTCAACGTGCAGGGTGGATCCTTAGCCTAGTAAATTAGTCCTTGAATGAATGTGCCAAACAGTAGATAAAATGCTCTCGACCCACGTACAGGAAAAAGATGTCATCCAAACGCCTCCTTCACAACGGGAATAATTAATTATATATCTTCGTAGTGTTTAGTATGTCTCCTAAACCAAGGACGTATCCAATCTTCATCTACCATTTAGCCTAGTGTATAAGAATATTTACTTCGGCCTGCGCTCGGGTCTGATATGTTTAGATAGATAGCCAAAAAAAGCGTAGCCTATCAGTATGCTTACATCTTGTTGTCTAAATTTGACCTTCTATAGGACGGGACAATGGGAGATGTTGTCCTTATGGCCTTGTATTGCTATGTCTTTAGCGCAGATTCTTGTCTAATATTTTGCTATAAATGAAATGCCTTTCCACTTATTTTTCAGCGAGTGTCTTGAGGAATTGTCCGCTGCGTGTTAGGCGGTACATTCTCGAGCCTCGCTCCACACGTGTGTGTATAATCGATTCTATTAAACATTTTTGCTCTGATTCTTCTTCTTCTTCCTTCCCTTGAGGTCTTCGACCGAGACACGTTCCTGAGCCACGCGCACAAAGGCCTCTGACAAGTACTCGGAATTGCAGCTGAACACAAATGAATGCACCAACTTTTCTGAACCCTGCTGGACTTCACATGACCTCTTTCTGAACCCTGCTGAACTTCACATGACCTCTATCTGAACCCTGCTGGACTTCACACGACCTCTATCTGAACCATGCTGGACTTCACATGACCTCTTTCTGAACCCTACTGGACCTACTGCGACCTCTTTCTGTACCCTGCTGGACCTCCTATGACCTCTTTCTGAACCCTGCTGGACTTCACATGACCTCTATCTGAACCCTGCTGGACTTCACATGACCTCTTTCTGAACCCTGCTGGACCTACTGCGACCTCTTTCTGTACCCTGCTGGACCTCCTATGACCTCTTTCTGAACCCTGCTGAACCTCCTCTGACCTCTTTCTGAACCCTGCTTGACCTCCTACGACATCTTTCTGAACCCTGCTGGACTTCACATGACCTCTATCTGAACCCTGCTGGACTTCACATGACCTCTTTCTGAACCCTGCTGGACCTACTGCGACCTCTTTCTGTACCCTGCTGGACCTCCTATGACCTCTTTCTGAACCCTGCTGGACTTCACATGACCTCGATCTGAACCCTGCTGGACTTCACATGACCTCTCTCTGAACCCTGCTGGACCTACTGCGACCTCTTTCTGTACCCTGCTGGACCTCCTATGACCTCTTTCTGTACCCTGCTGGACCTCCTATGACCTCTTTCTGAACCCTGCTGAACCTCCTCTGACCTCTTTCTGAACCCTGATTGACCTCCTACGACATCTTTCTGAACCCTGCTGGACTTCACATGACCTCTATCTGAACCCTGCTGGACTTCACATGACCTCTATCTGAACCCTGCTGGACTTCACATGACCTCTTTCTGAACCCTGCTGGACCTACTGTGACCTCTTTCTGTACCCTGCTGGACCTCCTATGACCTCTTTCTGTACCCTGCTGGACCTCCTATGACCTCTTTCTGAACCCTGGTGAACCTCCTCTGACCTCTTTCTGAACCCTGCTTGACCTCCTACGACATCTTTCTGAACCCTGCTGGACTTCACATGACCTCTTTCTGAACCCTGCTGGACCTACTGCGACCTCTTTCTGTACCCTGCTGGACCTCCTATGACCTCTTTCTGAACCCTGCTGGACCTACTGCGACCTCTTTCTGTACCCTGCTGGACCTCCTATGACCTCTTTCTGAACCCTGCTGAACCTCCTCTGACCTCTTTCTGAACCCTGCTTGACCTCCTACGACATCTTTCTGAACCCTGCTGGACTTCACATGACAGTGCCTTTTCACTGACGGTATGCCAGTCTTCGTTGGTCGACATTGCAGATACCAGTGTACTTCACGAAGCATGGGCGAGCTTTCGCAGGCAGCCGGAACAAATGACAAATTCCTCCTCCAACCATATTTGAACGTTGGGCCTGGCCAGCAGGTTCGTGAAAGACTTGAGCCCAGCTTGACCCTCGTTCCGATGGCGGTGATACCTTGGGTTTCTCTGTTCCACAAGGAAGTAGAACTAAAAAAGCAGGTTTGGAACGGGAAGATGACGTAATCTGTTGCCAAATCCTTGACGCGAGGGTCGCGACTGTATTTTAAAAAGGTGACCAAGGTTACTCAATCGTCACCAAGGGGTGGACTACCACTCCAATGAATTCGACTTCAGGAAAATATGTTGAAGAAGCAAAGCGACCACGCGACTTCATTAAATATTGCTAAAAGTGAAGTCAAAATCAGTTTTGAGCCAGGTAGGAGTCGAACCTACAATCTTCTGATTCGTAGTCAGACGCGTTATCCATTGCACCACTGGCCCATGTGACTGCTAGCTACCACTCCTACTGATATGTTTTAGTGCTGCAATAATGAGTGATCAACGTTAGGGGTCTCCGGTTGTCGCAGACGTGCACGTTCCTGAGCCACGCGCACAAAGGCCTCTGACAAGTACTCGGAATTGCAGCTGAACACAAATGAATGCACCAACTTTTCTGAACCCTGCTGGACTTCACATGACCTCTTTCTGAACCCTGCTGAACTGCACATGACCTCTATCTGAACCCTGCTGGACTTCACACGACCTCTATCTGAACCATGCTGGACTTCACATGACATATATCTGAACCCTGCTGGACTTCACATGACTCCTTTCTGAACCCTGCTGGACTTCACATGACCTCTATCTGAACCTGCTGGACTTCACATGACCTCTTTCTGAACCCTGCTGGACCTACTGCGACCTCTTTCTGTACCCTGCTGGACCTCCTATGACCTCCTTCTGAACCCTGCTGAAACTCCTCTGACCTCTTTCTGAACCCTGCTTGACCTCCTACGACATCTTTCTGAACCCTGCTGGACTTCACATGACCTCTATCTGAACCCTGCTGGACTTCACATGACCTCTATCTGAACCCTGCTGGACTTCACATGACCTCTTTCTGAACCCTGCTGGACCTACTGCGACCTCTTTCTGTACCCTGCTGGACCTCTTATGACCTCTTTCTGAACCCTGCTGAACCTCCTCTGACCTCTTTCTGAACCCTGATTGACCTCCTACGACATCTTTCTGAACCCTGCTGGACTTCACATGACCTCTATCTGAACCCTGCTGGACTTCACATGACCTCTATCTGAACCCTGCTGGACTTCACATGACCGTGCCTTTTCACTGACGGTCTGCCAGTCTTCGTTGGTCGACGTTGCAGATCCCAGTGTACTTCAGGAAGCATGGGCGAGCTTTCGCAGGCAGCCGGAACAAATGACAAATTCCTCCTCCAATCATATTTGAACGTTGGGCCTGGCCAGCAGGTTCGTGAAAGACTTGAGCCCAGCTTGACCCTCGTTCCGATGGCGGTGATACCTTGGGTTTCTCTGTTCCTCAAGGAAGTAGAACTAAAAAAGCAGGTTTGGAACGGGAAGAAGACGTAATCTGTTGCCAAATCCTTGACGCGAGGGTCGCGACTGTATTTTAAAGAGGTGACCAAGGTTACTCAATCGTCACCAAGGGGTGGACTACCACTCCAATGAATTCGACTTCAGGAAAATATGTTGAAGAAGCAAAGCGACCACGCGACTTCATTAAATATTGTTAAAAGTGAAGTCAAAATCAGTTTTGAGCCAGGTAGGAGTCGAACCTACAATCTTCTGATTCGTAGTCAGATGCGTTATCCATTGCGCCACTGGCCCATGTGACTACTAGCTATCACTCCTACTGATATGTTTTAGTGCTGCAATAATGAGTGATCAACGTTAAGGGGTCTCCGGTTGTCGCAGACGTGCACGTTCCTGAGCCACGCGCACAAAGGCCTCTTACAAGTACTCGGAATTGCAGCTGAACACAAATGAATGCACCAACTTCTCTGAACCCTGCTGGACCTACTGCGACCTCTTTCTGTACCCTGCTGGACCTCCTATGACCTCTTTCTGAACCCTGCTGAACCTCCTCTGACCTCTTTCTGAACCCTGCTTGACCTCCTACGACATCTTTCTGAACCCTGCTGGACTTCACATGACCGTGCCTTTTCACTGACGGTCTGCCAGTCTTCGTTGGTCGACGTTGCAGATCCCAGTGTACTTCAGGAAGCATGGGCGAGCTTTCGCAGGCAGCCGGAACAAATGACAAATTCCTCCTCCAACCATATTTGAACGTTGGGCCTGGCCAGCAGGTTCGTGAAAGACTTGAGCCCAGCTTGACCCTCGTTCCGATGGCGGTGATACCTTGGGTTTCTCTGTTCCTCAAGGAAGTAGAACTAAAAAAGCAGGTTTGGAACGGGAAGATGACGTAATCTGTTGCCAAATCCTTGACGCGAGGGTCGCGACTGTATTTTAAAGAGGTGACCAAGGTTACTCAATCGTCACCAAGGGGTGGACTACCACTCCAATGAATTCGACTTCAGGAAAAAATGTTGAAGAAGCAAAGCGACCACGCGACTTCATTAAATATTGCTAAAAGTGAAATCAAAATCAGTTTTGAGCCAGGTAGGAGTCGAACCTACAATCTTCTGATTCGTAGTCAGACGCGTTATCCATTACGCCACTGGCCCATGTGACTACTAGCTATCACTCCTACTGATATGTTTTAGTGCTGCAATAATGAGTGATCAACGTAAGGGGTCTCCGGTTGTCGCAGACGTGCACGTTCCTGAGCCACGCGCACAAAGGCCTCTGACAAGTACTCGGAATTGCAGCTGAGCACAAATGAATGCACCAACTTTTCTGAACCCTGCTGGACTTCACATGACATATATCTGAACCCTGCTGGACTTCACATGACTCCTTTCTGAAACCTGCTGGACTTCACATGACCTCTATCTGAACCCTGCTGGACTTCACATGACCTCTTTCTGAACCCTGCTGGACCTACTGCGACCTCTTTCTGTACCCTGCTGGACCTCCTATGACCTCTTTCTGAACCCTGCTGAACCTCCTCTGACCTCTTTCTGAACCCTGATTGACCTCCTACGACATCTTTCTGAACCCTGCTGGACTTCACATGACCTCTATCTGAACCCTGCTGGACTTCACATGACCTCTATCTGAACCCTGCTGGACTTCACATGACCTCTTTCTGAACCCTGCTGGACCTACTGCGACCTCTTTCTGTACCCTGCTGGACCTCCTATGACCTCTTTCTGAACCCTGCTGAACCTCCTCTGACCTCTTTCTGAACCCTGCTTGACCTCCTACGACATCTTTCTGAACACTGCTGGACTTCACATGACCGTGCCTTTTCACTGACGGTCTGCCAGTATTCGTTGGTCGACGTTGCAGATCCCAGTGTACTTCAGGAAGCATGGGCGAGCTTTCGCAGGCAGCCGGAACAAATGACAAATTCCTCCTCCAACCATATTTGAACGTTGGGCCTGGCCAGCAGGTTCGTGAAAGACTTGAGCCCAGCTTGACCCTCGTTCCGATGGCGGTGATACCTTGGGTTTCTCTGTTCCTCAAGGAAGTAGAACTAAAAAAGCAGGTTTGGAACGGGAAGATGACGTAATCTGTTGCCAAATCCTTGACGCGAGGGTCGCGACTGTATTTTAAAGAGGTGACCAAGGTTACTCAATCGTCACCAAGGGGTGGACTACCACTCCAATGAATTCGACTTCAGGAAAATATGTTGAAGAAGCAAAGCGACCACGCGACTTCATTAAATATTGCTAAAAGTGAAGTCAAAATCAGTTTTGAGCCAGGTAGGAGTCGAACCTACAATCTTCTGATTCGTAGTCAGACGCGTTATCCATTGCGCCACTGGCCCATGTGACTACTAGCTATCACTCCTACTGATATGTTTTAGTGCTGCAATAATGAGTGATCAACGTAAGGGGTCTCCGGTTGTCGCAGACGTGCACGTTCCTGAGCCACGCGCACAAAGGCCTCTGACAAGTACTCGGAATTGCAGCTGAACACAAATGAATGCACCAACTTTTCTGAACCCTGCTGGACTTCACATGACCTCTTTCTGAACCCTGCTGAACTTCACATGACCTCTATCTGAACCCTGCTGGACTTCACACGACCTCTATCTGAACCATGCTGGACTTCACATGACATATATCTGAACCCTGCTGGACCTACTGCGACCTCTTTCTGTACCCTGCTGGACCTCCTATGACCTCTTTCTGTACCCTGCTGGACCTCCTATGACCTCTTTCTGAACCCTGCTGAACCTCCTCTGACCTCTTTCTGAACCCTGCTGGACTTCACATGACATATATCTGAACCCTGCTGGACTTCACATGACTCCTTTCTGAACCCTGCTGGACTTCACATGACCTCTATCTGAACCCTGCTGGACTTCACATGACCTCTTTCTGAACCCTGCTGGACCTACTGCGACCTCTTTCTGAACCCTGCTGGACTTCACATGACCTCTTTCTGAACCCTGCTGGACCTACTGCGACCTCTTTCTGTACCCTGCTGGACCTCCTATGACCTCTTTCTGAACCCTGCTCAACCTCCTCTGACCTCTTTCTGAACCCTGATTGACCTCCTACGACATCTTTCTGAACCCTGCTGGACTTCACATGACCTCTATCTGAACCCTGCTGGACTTCACATGACCTCTTTCTGAACCCTGCTGGACCTACTGCGACCTCTTTCTGTACCCTGCTGGACCTCCTATGACCTCTTTCTGTACCCTGCTGGACCTCCTATGACCTCTTTCTGAACCCTGCTGAACCTCCTCTGACCTCTTTCTGAACCCTGCTTGACCTCCTACGACATCTTTCTGAACCCTGCTGGACTTCACATGACCGTGCCTTTTCACTGACGGTCTGCCAGTCTTCGTTGGTCGACGTTGCAGATCCCAGTGTACTTCAGGAAGCATGGGCGAGCTTTCGCAGGCAGCCGGAACAAATGACAAATTCCTCCTCCAACCATATTTGAACGTTGGGCCTGGCCAGCAGGTTCGTGAAAGACTTGAGCCCAGCTTGACCCTCGTTCCGATGGCGGTGATACCTTGGGTTTCTCTGTTCCTCAAGGAAGTAGAACTAAAAAAGCAAGTTTGGAACGGGAAGATGACGTAATCTGTTGCCAAATCCTTGACGCGAGGATCGCGACTGTATTTTAAAGAGGTGACCAAGGTTACTCAATCGTCACCAAGGGGTGGACTACCACTCCAATGAATTCGACTTCAGGAAAATATGTTCAAGAAGCAAAGCGCCCACGCGACTTCATTAAATATTGCTAAAAGTGAAGTCAAAATCAGTTTTGAGCCAGGTAGGAGTCGAACATACAATCTTCTGATTCGTAGTCAGACGCGTTATCCATTGCGCCACTGGCCCATGTGACTACTAGCTACCACTCCTACTAATATGTTTTAGTGCTGCAATAATGAGTGATCAACGGAAGGGGTCTCCGGTTGTCGCAGACGTGCACGTGCCTGAGCCACGCGCACAAAGGCCTCTGGCAAGTACTCGGAATTGCAGCTGAACACAAATGAATGCACCAACTTTTAGGAACCCTGCTGGACTTCACATGACCTCTTTCTGAACCCTGCTGAACTTCACATGACCTCTATCTGAACCCTGCTGGACTTCACACGACCTCTATCTGAACCATGCTGGACTTCACATGACATATATCTGAACCCTGCTGGACCTACTGCGACCTCTTTCTGTACCCTGCTGGACCTCCTATGACCTCTTTCTGTACCCTGCTGGACCTCCTATGACCTCTTTCTGAACCCTGCTGAACCTCCTCTGACCTCTTTCTGAACCCTGATTGACCTCCTACGACATCTTTCTGAACCCTGCTGGACTTCACATGACCTCTATCTGAACCCTGCTGGACTTCACATGACCTCTATCTGAACCCTGCTGGACTTCACATGACCTCTATCTGAACCCTGCTGGACTTCACATGACCTCTTTCTGTACCCTGCTGGACCTCCTATGACCTCTTTCTGTACCCTGCTGGACCTCCTATGACCTCTTTCTGAACCCTGCTGAACCTCCTCTGACCTCTTTCTGAACCCTGATTGACCTCCTACGACATCTTTCTGAACCCTGCTGGACTTCACATGACCTCTATCTGAACCCTGCTGGACTTCACATGACCTCTATCTGAACCCTGCTGGACTTCACATGACCTCTTTCTGAACCCTGCTGGACCTACTGCGACCTCTTTCTGTACCCTGCTGGACCTCCTATGACCTCTTTCTGAACCCTGCTGAACCTCCTCTGACCTCTTTCTGAACCCTGCTTGACCTCCTACGACATCTTTCTGAACCCTGCTGGACTTCACATGACCGTGCCTTTTCACTGACGGTCTGCCAGTCTTCGTTGGTCGACGTTGCAGATCCCAGTGTACTTCAGGAAGCATGGGCGAGCTTTCGCAGGCAGCCGGAACAAATGACAAATTCCTCCTCCAACCATATTTGAACGTTGGGCCTGGCCAGCAGGTTCGTGAAAGACTTGAGCCCAGCTTGACCCTCGTTCCGATGGCGGTGATACCTTGGGTTTCTCTGTTCCTCAAGGAAGTAGAACTAAAAAAGCAGGTTTGGAACGGGAAGATGACGTAATCTGTTGCCAAATCCTTGACGCGAGGGTCGCGACTGTATTTTAAAGAGGTGACCAAGGTTACTCAATCGTCACCAAGGGGTGGACTACCACTCCAATGAATTCGACTTCAGGGAAATATGTTGAAGAAGCAAAACGACCACGCGACTTCATTAAATATTGCTAAAAGTGAAGTCAAAATCAGTTTTGAGACAGGTAGGAGTCTGTTGTAGAATTTGTGTATGACTCACAGGACTCCAATGACCGGACACAGGTTACAAAAGGTCTAGTTTATTAAACTGTATTCACTTCATCCAATTACCAAATAATACCGCATTATTCAATGGCTGAGATTAACTCTTTTCCATGGTCCTTTTCGTTCGGCTGATGTTCCTCCGCCATGGTCCCGTTCGTCAGAGCTCCTCGCAGCAAGTCCTCTCGACTCCAGCCGCAGCTCCCGCTTATATGGACCAACTCGACTTAATCCTCTGTCCGCTGAACTCGTAATCTCTTCTCCGCTGACGTTACTGGTCGCCTTCCTGGCGCCAGCTAGCCCCCCCCTGTTGTGAGTTCCATTTATCAAACAATAGGGGGGTGCTCCAGCCTGGGGCTGTGACCAGGTGTTTCAAGAGATTATTGGTGTTCGTGCACATTCCTAACTCATTTACAAACTCGTCCTTCACAGAGTTTGCATGTAAAATGTATTTGCTTTGTTACCAGGTTAATTAATAAGTTACCAGTGCCAATTAATAAGTTACGCTGAGTTGCACTTCCACAATTCCCTCATCTTTTTGTTTTTTGTTTATATTAACCATTAATCTAAACATCAATATAAGTAAACAGTCAATCACTACAAGTAAACATCATTACAAGTATAAGTAAATAATCATAACTTTGGTAATCAAATTCCCTTAGGCATACACCGTCATCCTGCAAGAATCACAAAACATTTCGTTGGTCATTGACCCCTTCCATATCGTTCAATCTATTGCATTTGCATCACAAATATATTTTCAAAACAACACTTCACCATCACCAAGATACAACAATTTCACTTCATTTTCAAGTTTTGTAAAGCATCTGCACCATCTGGAAAAAAACGTTTGCCTCCACACAAATGTTGACTTTGTTTGAAAGGAAGGGCTGATCACTTGTGTTTGAATCCAGGTATAAAACATTTTCTCCTAATGTCTTCATAGCTCCTGCACTACTTCGTGTAGGATTTCGCTGTTGTGGTAACACTGCGGAGTCATAGACTGACCCTTCTCTCCATGTAGCATTCTTGCCACTTTTTTTGCTGTGGACCATAATGATTCCTTGAACAAGGCCTTCACCCAGTTGTAGTCGACTTGCCTCCTCCCTCATTGTGGGTGGGCAGCAAGTATTGGTGTGACGTTGATTGGCCAGCAAGATGTGGAACAGGGATGCCGGATGCATCCACACTGATGTTGGGACCATGGTGTTCAGGTCATTCATGGTCCTTACCAGGAGCAACCAGCAGAATCGTGCACAGCTGTTGTGACAAGGGCACAGCCGTTTTTTGCAGCTCCATGCTGGTTCCCCGGACGTTGGTGAAGTAATAACATATGTCCCCGCATTTCACAGAGGTTGCAGGTAAAATGTCGTTGTCCTGCAACTTCTGATGTGGTGAATGTTCGAAGTCTTCGAACAAGAGTAAGTGATCGCCTTTCTTTCATATGTTGCAGTGTGATCCAGGCAAATGGTCACATAAATTTCCTTGGTGAAGGTAAGCATTCATCTCCTAGTTACATGGGAGAATGTCTTCATCATTCTTTGAGAAAGAGGGTGTATGCCACGATTAACTTCATTTTTTAGCCACAAATTTTCTTTCTCGACCTTCTTCCCAATTCCGTTAGCAATCCCTCCAAACTGTGATCTCGTCTTATCCTTATGCTCAGTCACATCTGAATCTGCTTTCCGCACACACTGGATCAGATAGGGTACATCTTACCATGAAATCAGCATAATCATGTATATCTTCCGACAGTTTCACATTCAACAATTTGTTGTTTTTTCCTTAACACAAACGTTATATTCATTTATATGCGTCACACAAATAATATTCAATCAGGTATGTATTTTATTACTAATCTAAGAATAGCATTGTATATGATTACAATCACAAACGGGAATATCTAATTCCCAACAACAATTTTCCCAAACCAACAAATTAAGCATAATGTATTATTACCATAATTCCTCTCCACTTTTTCTTTTCCCTCTGTTTTTCTAACAGTGTGTCACTCGTGGTGATATGAGTTCACTGATATTGTAATTGACACAACTCATAACATTGTCGTTATGCCATTATCTTAATTCTACTGTTTATGTCGCCATAAAAGTCTTCCTTTTCTGGTTTCACATTTCTTTCCTCATTTGTCACTTCATGCGTTATCATCGTGTTGTTGGTTACCTTATTCAAACACACCGTCACTAAGGCTTTCAAGCAAGCCACCACTAAAACAATTGCCAATATAACTACTAAACCAACAAACAAGTCTGCTACTCCTTGTATATATTCATACCTATGACATAGTTATATGTCGATGACATTTAACATTATATACCAAACTAACAAGCTTCCTAAAAGGTAAATAAAGAAAATCCCTTAATATGTAACATAATCAGATTATTTGTCTTGCCCTGATCCCCCTATCTCCCGGGGTTGAACTCAATCCCCTGATCATGAGTGTAGTTGTGATACATTTTTCACTCATGTTGTATTAATATCAGCAGGTAATTGTATGTCATGTAGGCAAATAAATGTCACTATCCCAAGTAGGAATATCACATGTTGAAAATGTAATGTTTAACAATGCAAGGGGTGTTAAAATGTAATTCAAATGACTGTAAATCACGACTATCATTTATCTACCACTGAATGTTCTGCTGGGCTGCTAGGTGCAGCCTCATTTTCTGTGGGATCGTCCACCTTAGCCCCATGTCCTTGTTTGCAATGAGGGGCATGAATCCAACTTTCTATTTTGGGTCCATTTTTTTTTTTTTTTTCTATTCATATCAATCTCCTATGGTTTATCAATTTGTTCCAAAACACTGCAACCAAAGGTTTTAACCAAAGCTCTACCAAACTATTTCCAATTTGAACTCAAAATGCTAATTAAACAACAATTCAAAGAATTAACTTCAATGGGTCAACAAACTCATTTTATAAACAGATCTAATTTTCCCATCCAATAATTTTCCTTGCCAAATGTCATATTGCAACACTTTAATAAACCTTCGAAAAATGTCTCCCAAATCAATAAATTCCCTTTTTACTTCCCAAATACTCATCTGTAAATTACATATTCAATTACAGTTTTTTCCTATTTGTTCGGCCTAAATGGCCACTGAAGTGGCTGCCAACATGCAGTACCGTTTTTATCTACCAAGCAAGTATTCGTCCGCATAAGATCTCTACCAAAATGTTGTTTGTAAAAACAAATCTGGGATTTCTGATTACATGGATGCACACTCTCAGGACATTTCAGGCTGCTTGTTAACAATCCACTACGATTAATTAATTCCTTTACCCACAATCAAATAATTAGTACAAATTGAGGATATTATCCCTATCACATTCATTTATAGATTCATTATGTTGGATCTAAATTTTCTCCCACTGCTGCAAGGAAGAACAATAGCTCTAATAAGTCTTTGTAATATCTCACTTCATTTACCCAGCATCGAAGAATTTATTTACTATCCATTCCCATCTGTTAACCAGTGACTTTGTTTGAACTCCAAAACTTAATTTGATGAATCCCATGTGTATGGTACCACTTATTGAAACCCCTACTTTTGTAGAAAGTATCCAAGTAAGTGTTTTAATACACCCCCTTAACTGTTGCTCATCCATTTCTATGCACCCAGTGAGTACTACTGACACCAGTATGCCAATATAGGTGTGCGAGATTAACAAATATGTTGCAGGTACATGTAACAGCGCGTTCTGAGTATAAATAACGTAACAGCGCGTTCATGGCTGCCCCTTGGTTTAAGATGCACAATGCATTCCGTTTTAAAACTCACAATAGTTCCAATCAGCAAGATTTTCTTTACTATTTTCCCATATCATCTATGCCTAATACACATCCATACATGCAGCACAATTTATATGCTGATAAAATTCAAGTTTATATATATATATATAAATCCATGAGCAGAGTATTCTGGGAAGTCAGTGTAAGACCTCTCCCAAATTTGGATAATTTTGTACTCCCTCATTTCCTTTTATGAAGCTCATATCCATAAATAGCTGTTATTCTCATATAAATTCTATCAAAATGGAATCCCCAAATTACTCACAATTTTACTATTTAATTAATGGCTGCTCATAACCCAGCACATCAAATCTTTATATTCCATCTCCCTTGACAAAAGAGATAATGTTCATAATCAAATTTTATTTCTATTTTATTTTACGGATTCTCTGCATATTCAATCCCATCCACATAAAACTATCCATTTCCAGACAGGCACACTGTCGGTGTCAACAATCTTGTAAGATTGATACACAAAACAATAAAAACACTAACCTTGACACACAAAAATCCACACACACCTGCATTATGCGTATTTGTTTGCGTTGGAACTATTATTTACAGATCAAGATGGGTGTCAATTTTATTTCAATTTCATAAAATTTGTCCTTCAATTTTAGAAATGCTAATACACAAATGGACCAAAAGCTTATTCTTAGAAAACCCCTATGATGTCACATTGAAATTACCCTTTCAGTTCCCACAATAATTTATCCAAATTTGACTACACACCCATTTGCATGTCAGTCGACCACTGACCTATCAATCATGCGGAACACTAGTCCGAAATTCCCACCTGATCATCATGTGACTCTTGTCACTTAGTTTCAAAAATTTGCAAAGCAATTGTTCCAACTTTGTAAATTTAAAATTGTGTGCCCAACATAAAAGATCCAATTTCGGCATGTGATCAATTAATTACTAATTTGCTTACAAGCAAAAGAAAAAATGAATAATTCTTGCTCCGAAAACTTTTCAGACCCAAGAATCATTGACAGTTATTCATGTTTGTCCAGTAATCGAATCTGTTGAGGCCAATCATCATTTGGGATTTGCAGCAATGAAGGCCTAATCATTGTCTGAGGTACCGGTGCGTACTGGTACCCTTGATCTTGGTTTGCCCCATGACCTTGTCCTCCTGTTGACATACGGACATCTTCTTCTCCAATGTCCCATCTTTCCACACTCGAAACACCGGTTTCTGTCGTTTCCTGGTCTGTGCACCTGTGCATTTGTATTGCTGGGCTGCATCTCTACATTCCTGAGTTGCCACTGCAATCTCTCGTTGTCTCCTGAAACACGAAAAAATTCTCTGTACCGTCCTTTTTGGGGAGACAACTGGAAATCTGATGGGACAACTGTCACTTTCGTTCCTAATTTCGAGGGCAGTTGTGCATTTATCTCCTCCACTGTATCCTGTATCCTTTTTATTTTAAGTTCTAGATCCGTTATCCGTTCTTGCTGTTCCCGTTGTCTGGATTCACCATCCCAAAGATGGAATGCAAGCCAGTCTACCGTTAGATTCTGTCTCTTCCTGGCTTTCAATCTTTGTTCCAATCTTTCCAATCGACTTCGCTCGAATGTACCATCTCTTGGAAACTCCTCATCATGTCCCTTTGTCCACAAATACCAATTCTCGACCTGCCTTATAGCTTCGGCACCATAACGGTCGTACATATGATGTGTACAAGTACCTTTTTGTGGAATTTCTGGTTGTCCTTGTGTATTCTTGCAGGCTCCATTTCCCATTCTGCCTTTTATCAAAGTAGCGTTGGATGTGTTGTAGCTTGTTCCAGGTTCCTCTAAAGCTTCACTCGTACCTCCAGGAAGGATCTCTCCACCTGTTCACACGGTGATTTCCAGAGAATCTCCCTCAGCTGTGGCTTTTGCACAATCCAATCTCACAGATCAGTATTTGCAGATGAGCCGGAGGGTCAGTATGAAATGGGTGAATCCTCAGGTGTCCGCTCTGTTTGACGGGGAAATCACACAATGGTAACCGCACATATATATCTGTATATAAACTCACCACCTTGCTCAATTTTCCCAGGTTGTCTCCACATTGATAATATCTCGCAAATATATCAAAGCTTCTTTCTTGAGACCGCATTTTCATCAATCAAACAATCAATATATTCAATTCAATTTATTCAGTTCAATTTATGCAATTAAATTCAATCAATTAGATTCAATCAATTAACAATTCAATCAATTATTCAATTTCAATTAATTCATCAATATTCATCAATAAATCAAATTAATCATTTTGGATGTCTCCTTGCATAAGCCCTTTCCCCAATGATGTCAGGACAGGTCCATCCATTGACTGAGATCGAATTTCATCGGTCGTCACCTCAGATTCGTACCTCATGTCAATTGATGAATCACCGTCCTGTCCTAGGGTCATATCTGACATATTTTCCCATTTTGCCTGGTCTCCACAAATTTTCTTTGCAACCACTAAAGGCAACTCATCCTTCATTCGTGAGACAGCCAAAATGGATGGCAGATATTAAAGTTCTTTGGGAAAAATATCTCATCATTTTCCTTTTAATAGTACCCAAAATCTCTTGGCAATTTAAATTTCGTAAAACTCCTGAAATAAGACTGTAAAATTCCTTTAATCATGCTAAATTTTGAAACTCCATCGCTTGTACCACCCAATTTATCCCATAGGGCTTGAAAGTTCTTTCCCAAGTTCATGCAATCATTCTGCATTTGAACCCTATGATATCATTCATAATAATCATCATGATTTTATCGTCATGGTCCTTTCATAATCATCTATTTAAAACGAACATTTCCTTTATCACCACAGCTATGTGGTATAATCAACAATAGAATAAAACTGTACATAGCAACAGGCTACCTCATGGCCACTTAGTATACCTATTGACAATAAGTCATAACAATATCGAATAATCATTGAACAATTCAACAATCGCTTCCACTGCTCCAGCCGCAGCATTCGTCATTTTGTCTGCTCGTCCGCATGACCAAAACGAAATAAAGGGAGCTCAACCATTACACAGCGCTTTTAGTGGCGCATGCCATAGAAACTCAACGCAATTTCGACTCGGCCAGAAAACGAGCAAATTTTGCAGGATGTTAACTGGAATTAGTCGTGAAAATATATCCAAAATACTAAAAAAAAATAGACACCCACAAAAATAAACAACAAACCCAAACAAACCCAAGGTCGACCCTCTTACACAGTAAATTACATCATTTCAGCATCGTATTGGTTGCTGAAATATTCCAGGGTTTATACACACCTTAAAAGAGGTATGCGTGGTGTTGCCCCCTCCCACGTTTATTCCAGGGTTTATACACACCTTAAAAGAGGTATGCGTGGTGTTGCCCCCTCCCACTTTTAATTCCTCATTAAATTCCTCATTAAATTCCTTATTAAATTACTTATTAAATTACTCATTAAATTACTCATTAAATTACTCATTAAATTACTCATTAAATTACTCATTAAATTACTCATTAAATTTCTCATTAAATTACTCATTAAATTACTCATTAAATTAGTCATTAAATTACTCATTAAATTACTCATTAAATTACTCATTAAATTACTCATTAAATTACTCATTAAATTACTCATTAAATTAACTTACATAGTTTCAGCATTGTATTGATTGCTGAAATATTCCAGGGTTTATACACACCTTAAAAGAGGTATGCGTGGTGTTGCCCCCTCCCACGTTTATTCCAGGGTTTATACACACCTTAAAAGAGGTATGCGTGGTGTTGCCCCCTCCCACTTTTAATTACTCATTACATCGTTTCCATTAAAAAACATCGCTTCTACTGCTCCAGCCGCAGCATTTGTCACTTTGTTTGCTCATTCACTATTCCTGATTCGTCATCAAGGATCTCCATCATCACACAGCGTACTTAATTCCGCATTCTAATGAGAATTCAACAGGATTTTACGACTCAAAGGAAAAGAACGAGCAGACCTTTTGCAGGATGATCGTTACAAAAATCGTTACATATATTAAAGTATTTATGATGTCGACAAATCATATCTTAATTCTTACAAGATTTTGGTTCTTTGAATAAATCACAGCACCGGGAGAACCAGCTCCAAAAATGGATCTTTGTGTTTATTCAGCACCCTAGTAATTGGTTCTTTGTGTACTAATTACACAGCACCCAGGCCCCGCTCATATGGTTCTTTGTGCAGCGCTACACAGCACCTGAGCAAAAAGGGGTTTCATCTACATTTTCCCTATCTGGTGTACCATCCGTGATATTTGTCTGCTCATTCACTATTCCTGATTCGTCATCAAGGATCTCCATCATCACACAGCGTACTTAATTCCGCTTTTTAATGAGAATTCAACAGGAATTTACGACTCAAAGGAAAAGAACGAGCAGACCTTTTGCAGGACGATAACTGGAATTAGTCGTGAAAATATATCCAAATACACAAAAATACACACCCACACAAATAAACAACATTTATTCCGTTTAACAGAACAAACATTTCCTCTATCATGACATGCATGTCTTCAAAATTATATGCCCAAGAGAAAAGTAAAATTAATTAAAACTGCGGGCAGTGATGATCCGGGGACCATACCGCTCCATCCTGATTGGACGAGTGCGTGCTAGAGTCGTTAACAACGACAGTCCAGATCCGATTTTTCAAAATTTCAACTCAATCGATCGAAAAATGAACGCAGGGATGCATTTTAAAGGTGCAGTGGCACTAACTGAGTTGCCACGAATATGGCCACGAAATTGCCAATATGGCCATCACAAAATATTTTCCTTAATCAATTGGCTCATAGCATAACCAATCTGCAAGTATTTCATCCGAAGATGTATCTCTCAGGAATTTTAATTAAATAAGTCATTTATAAATCAACGAGTTAATTTATTAAATGATTAATCAATAAATCAATATTTTCCTTGACAGCCACATCACTTGGTCAGTGTCATGTCCAAATATCAGCTTCCTTACTCAAAAGGTGCCTGAGTTAATGTAATGTAATTACTGTAATAAGATTACTGCAATTACTGTAATGATTACTGTAATTACTGTAATTACCGGAACTGTAATTACTGTAATTACCTCAGGTAATTACTGTAATGTAATTACTGTAATGTAATAAGAAATGTAATTAATTAAATAAGTACGGGTTCCAACAACAAGTTCCAACAACAAGTTCCAACAACAAGTTCCAACAGCAAGTTCCAACAACAAGTTCCAACAAGTTCCAACAGCAAGTTCCAACAGCAAGTTCCAACAACAAGTTCCAACAAGTTCCAACAAGTGCCAACAGCAAGTTCCAACAACAAGTTCCAACAACAAGTTCCAACAAGTTCCAACAGCAAGTTCCAACAACAAGTTCCAACAACAAGTTCCAACAAGTTCCAACAAGTGCCAACAGCAAGTTCCAACAACAAGTTCCAACAACAAGCTCCAACAAGTTCCAACAGCAAGTTCCAACAACAAGTTCCAACAACAAGTTCCAACAACAAGTTCCAACAGCAAGTTCCAACAACAAGTTCCAACAACAAGTTCCAACAGCAAGTTCCAACAGCAAGTTCCAACAACAAGTTCCAACAAGTTCCAACAGCAAGTTCCAACAGCAAGTTCCAACAACAAGTTCCAACAACAAGTTCCAACAGCAAGTTCCAACAGCAAGTTCCAACAACAAGTTCCAACAACAAGTTCCAACAAGTTCCAACAAGTGCCAACAGCAAGTTCCAACAACAAGTTCCAACAACAAGTTCCAACAAGTTCCAACAGCAAGTTCCAACAGCAAGTTCCAACAACAAGTTCCAACAACAAGTTCCAACAACAAGTTCCAACAAGTTCCAACAGCAAGTTCCAACAGCAAGTTCCAACAACAAGTTCCAACAAGTTCCAACAACAAGTTCCAACAACAAGTTCCAACAGCAAGTTCCAACAGCAAGTTCCAACAACAAGTTCCAACAACAAGTTCCAACAAGTTCCAACAAGTTCCAACAAGTGCCAACAGCAAGTTCCAACAACAAGTTCCAACAACAAGTTCCAACAAGTTCCAACAGCAAGTTCCAACAGCAAGTTCCAACAACAAGTTCCAACAACAAGTTCCAACAAGTTCCAACAAGTGCCAACAGCAAGTTCCAACAACAAGTTCCAACAACAAGTTCCAACAAGTTCCAACAGCAAGTTCCAACAACAAGTTCCAACAACAAGTTCCAACAACAAGTTCCAACAAGTTCCAACAAGTGCCAACAGCAAGTTCCAACAACAAGTTCCAACAACAAGTTCCAACAAGTTCCAACAGGTTCCAACAAGTTCCAACAAGTGCCAACAGCAAGTTCCAACAACAAGTTCCAACAACAAGTTCCAACAAGTTCCAACAGCAAGTTCCAACAGCAAGTTCCAACAACAAGTTCCAACAACAAGTTCCAACAAGTTCCAACAAGTGCCAACAGCAAGTTCCAACAACAAGTTCCAACAACAAGTTCCAACAAGTTCCAACAGCAAGTTCCAACAACAAGTTCCAACAACAAGTTCCAACAACAAGTTCCAACAAGTTCCAACAAGTTCCAACAAGTGCCAACAGCAAGTTCCAACAACAAGTTCCAACAACAAGTTCCAACAAGTTCCAACAGCCAGTTCCAACAGCAAGTTCCAACAACAAGTTCCAACAACAAGTTCCAACAAGTTCCAACAAGTGCCAACAGCAAGTTCCAACAACAAGTTCCAACAACAAGTTCCAACAAGTTCCAACAGCAAGTTCCAACAACAAGTTCCAACAACAAGTTCCAACAAGTTCCAACAACAAGTTCCAACAACAAGTTCCAACAACAAGTTCCAACAAGTTCCAACAACAAGTTCCAACAACAAGTTCCAACAAGTTCCAACAAGTGCCAACAGCAAGTTCCAACAACAAGTTCCAACAACAAGTTCCAACAAGTTCCAACAAGTGCCAACAGCAAGTTCCAACAACAAGTTCCAACAAGTTCCATTCCTCCCTTCCTTATCCTTCGATGCAGGGATGGGTTCTTTTTAGGATCATGTTGCATCGAGCATTATTTTTCAAACAGTGTGACTATTAAGCCCACGCCAAAACCTCTGACATCCCACCATTAACACCTATTTTAAGCGTGCCGAATCAGTAAGCATCACCCCTTCTATGAGCCTCGACCAGAGGGTGGTTGTCACCCACAAACACTCGTCGCGAGCTGTTCCATTGTCTGTTGATTCCCATTCTGCTGTTTTTGTCTCATAATCAAGATAAATTTGGAACAGCCCTTAAACTAACACCAAGCAGATCAATTTTTATATTTAAATATAAAATCATTTTCTCATTAATTCATAATCATAAAATCATTTAATCCGTGTCACCCATGCTATTTATCTAGCAAATTTCGTCAAAAAAAATCGAACGAGTTTTAGTTATGGCGGGAAAACTGAAAAAAATTCTCTATTTAAAACGGGTGTACACGATTGTACACGTGTACGGACCTTACCGAACCTTACCGACCCGGCAAACAAATCGCCTCATGGTGCACTTCATGAGCCGACTTGCCCGCAGACCAGAGTAAGGCTCTTAACACCCAGCGTATACCGTACGCATATGCAAGCACACGAATAATAGAATCATTTAAACCGTTCCATCCGTGACTTTTACCTTGGACGGTCGTGACAAAAATACTTTTACACTCCTTGGATTACCTACGGAATGCAAGTCCCACACACCAAATCCTCCATCTTCAGAATTCATATTTCATAATGGACAGATCCCCAAGACGTCATGCTTACATGCTCACCTTGGCGACGTCCACTCGAAATTTCAGCGGTGCCTCCATATTGTTGTAGAATTTGTGTATGACTCACAGGACTCCAATGACCGGACACAGGTTACAAAAGGTCTAGTTTATTAAACTGTATTCACTTCATCCAATTACCAAATAATACCGCATTATTCAATGGCTGAGATTAACTCTTTTCCATGGTCCTTTTCGTTCGGCTGATGTTCCTCCGCCATGGTCCCGTTCGTCAGAGCTCCTCGCAGCAAGTCCTCTCGACTCCAGCCGCAGCTCCCGCTTATATGGACCAACTCGACTTAATCCTCTGTCCGCTGAACTCGTAATCTCTTCTCCGCTGACGTTACTGGTCGCCTTCCTGGCGCCAGCTAGCCCCCCCCTGTTGTGAGTTCCATTTATCAAACAATAGGGGGGTGCTCCAGCCTGGGGCTGTGACCAGGTGTTTCAAGAGATTATTGGTGTTCGTGCACATTCCTAACTCATTTACAAACTCGTCCTTCACAGAGTTTGCATGTAAAATGTATTTGCTTTGTTACCAGGTTAATTAATAAGTTACCAGTGCCAATTAATAAGTTACACTGAGTTACACTTCCACAAGTCGAACCTACAATCTTCTGATTCGTAGTCAGACGCGTTATCCATTGCGCCACTGGCCCATGTGACTACTAGCTATCACTCCTACTGATATGTTTTAGTGCTGCAATAATGAGTGATCAACGTAAGGGGTCTCCGGTTGTCGCAGACGTGCACGTTCCTGAGCCACGCGCACAAAGGCCTCTGACAAGGACTCGGAATTGCAGCTGAACACAAATGAATGCACCAACTTTTCTGAACCCTGCTGGACTTCACATGACCTCTTTCTGAACCCTGCTGAACTTCACATGACCTCTATCTGAACCCTGCTGGACTTCACACGACCTCTATCTGAACCCTGCTGGACCTCCTACGACATCTTTCTGAACCCTGCTGAACTTCACATGACCTCTATCTGAACCCTGCTGGACTTCACACGACCTCTATTTGAACCATGCTGGACTTCACATGACATATATCTGAACCCTGCTGGACCGACTGCGACCTCTTTCTGTACCCTGCTGGACCTCCTATGACCTCTTTCTGTACCCTGCTGGACCTCCTATGACCTCTTTCTGAACCCTGCTGAACCTCCTCTGACCTCTTTCTGAACCCTGATTGACCTCCTACGACATCTTTCTGAACCCTGCTGGACTTCACATGACCTCTATCTGAACCCTGCTGGACTTCACATGACCTCTTTCTGAACCCTGCTGGACCGACTGCGACCTCTTTCTGTACCCTGCTGGACCTCCTATGACCTCTTTCTGAACCCTGCTGAACCTCCTCTGACCTCTTTCTGAACCCTGCTTGACTTCCTACGACATCTTTCTGAACCCTGCTGGACTTCACATGACCGTGCCTTTTCACTGACGGTCTGCCAGTCTTCGTTGGTCGACGTTCCAGATCCCAGTGTACTTCAGGAAGCATGGGCGAGCTGTCGCAGGCAGCCGGAACAAATGACAAATTCCTCCTCCAACCATATTTGAACGTTGGGCCTGGCCAGCAGGTTCGTGAAAGACTTGAGCCCAGCTTGACCCTCGTTCCGATGGCGGTGATACCTTGGGTTTCTCTGTTCCTCAAGGAAGTAGAACTAAAAAAGCAGGTTTGGAACGGGAAGATGACGTAATCTGTTGCCAAATCCTTGACGCGAGGGTCGCGACTGTATTTTAAAGAGGTGACCAAGGTTACTCAATCGTCACCAAGGGGTGGACTACCACTCCAATGAATTCGACTTCAGGAAAATATGTTGAAGAAGCAAAGCGACCACGCGACTTCATTAAATATTGCTAAAAGTGAAGTCAAAATCAGTTTTGAGCCAGGTAGGAGTCGAACCTACAATCTTCTGATTCATCGTCAGACGTGTTATCCATTGCGCCACCGGCCCATGTGACTACTAACTATCACTCCTACTGATATGTTTTAGTGCTGCAATAATGAGTGATCAACGTAAGGGGTCTCCGGTTGTCGCAGACGTGCACGTTCCTGAGCCACGCGCACAAAGGCCTCTGACAAGTACTCGGAATTGCAGCTGAACACAAATGAATGCACCAACTTTTCTGAACCCTGCTGGACTTCACATGACCTCTTTCTGAACCCTGCTGAACTTCACATGACCTCTATCTGAACCCTGCTGGACTTCACATGACATATATCTGAACCCTGCTGGACCTACTGCGACCTCTTTCTGTACCCTGCTGGACCTCCTATGACCTCTTTCTGTACCCTGCTGGACCTCCTATGACCTCTTTCTGAACCCTGCTGAACCTCCTCTGACCTCTTTCTGAACCCTGCTGGACTTCACATGACATATATCTGAACCCTGCTGGACTTCACATGACTCCTTTCTGAACCCTGCTGGACTTCACATGACCTCTATCTGAACCCTGCTGGACTTCACATGACCTCTTTCTGAACCCTGCTGGACCTACTGCGACCTCTTTCTGTACCCTGCTGGACCTCGTATGACCTCTTTCTGAACCCTGCTGAACTTCACATGACCTCTATCTGAACCCTGCTGGACTTCACACGACCTCTATCTGAACCATGCTGGACTTCACATGACCTCTTTCTGAACCCTGCTGGACCTACTGCGACCTCTTTCTGTACCCTGCTGGACCTCCTATGACCTCTTTCTGAACCCTGCTGAACCTCCTCTGACCTCTTTCTGAACCCTGATTGACCTCCTACGACATCTTTCTGAACCCTGCTGGACTTCACATGACCTCTATCTGAACCCTGCTGGACTTCACATGACCTCTATCTGAACCCTGCTGGACTTCACATGACCTCTTTCTGAACCCTGCTGGACCTACTGCGACCTCTTTCTGTACCCTGCTGGACCTCCTATGACCTCTTTCTGAACCCTGCTGAACCTCCTCTGACCTCTTTCTGAACCCTGCTTGACCTCCTATGACATCTTTCTGAACCCTGCTGGACTTCACATGACCGTGCCTTTTCACTGACGGTCTGCCAGTCTTCGTTGGTCGACGTTGCAGATCCCAGTGTACTTCAGGAAGCATGGGCGAGCTTTCGCAGGCAGCCGGAACAAATGACAAATTCCTCCTCCAACCATATTTGAACGTTGGGCCTGGCCAGCAGGTTCGTGAAAGACTTGAGCCCAGCTTGACCCTCGTTCCGATGGCGGTGATACCTTGGGTTTCTCTGTTCCTCAAGGAAGTAGAACTAAAAAAGCAGGTTTGGAACGGGAAGATGACGTAATCTGTTGCCAAATCCTTGACGCGAGGGTCGCGACTGTATTTTAAAGAGGTGACCAAGGTTACTCAATCGTCACCAAGGGGTGGACTACCACTCCAATGAATTCGACTTCAGGAAAATATGTTGAAGAAGCAAAGCGACCACGCGACTTCATTAAATATTGCTAAAAGTGAAGTCAAAATCAGTTTTGAGCCAGGTAGGAGTCGAACCTACAATCTTCTGATGCGTAGTCAGACGCGTTATCCATTGCGCCACTGGCCCATGTGACTACTAGCTATCACTCCTACTGATATGTTTTAGTGCTGCAATAATGAGTGATCAACGTAAGGGGTCTCCGGTTGTCGCAGACGTGCACGTTCCTGAGCCACGCGCACAAAGGCCTCTGACAAGTACTCGGAATTGCAGCTGAACACAAATGAATGCACCAACTTTTCTGAACCCTGCTGGACTTCACATGACCTCTTTCTGAACCCTGCTGAACTTCACATGACCTCTATCTGAACCCTGCTGGACTTCACATGACATATATCTGAACCCTGCTGGACCTACTGCGACCTCTTTCTGTACCCTGCTGGACCTCCTATGACCTCTTTCTGTACCCTGCTGGACCTCCTATGACCTCTTTCTGAACCCTGCTGAACCTCCTCTGACCTCTTTCTGAACCCTGCTGGACTTCACATGACATATATCTGAACCCTGCTGGACTTCACATGACTCCTTTCTGAACCCTGCTGGACTTCACATGACCTCTATCTGAACCCTGCTGGACTTCACATGACCTCTTTCTGAACCCTGCTGGACCTACTGCGACCTCTTTCTGTACCCTGCTGGACCTCCTATGACCTCTTTCTGAACCCTGCTGAACCTCCTCTGACCTCTTTCTGAACCCTGCTTGACCTCCTACGACATCTTTCTGAACACTGCTGGACTTCACATGACCGTGCCTTTTCACTGACGGTCTGCC
Organism: Myxine glutinosa; assembly: GCF_964187855.1. Taxonomy (NCBI): domain Eukaryota; kingdom Metazoa; phylum Chordata; class Myxini; order Myxiniformes; family Myxinidae; genus Myxine; species Myxine glutinosa. The sequence goes on along the minus strand of NC_136269.1, from coordinate 76,632,901 downwards.
AGTATTCGTTGGTCGACGTTGCAGATCCCAGTGTACTTCAGGAAGCATGGGCGAGCTTTCGCAGGCAGCCGGAACAAATGACAAATTCCTCCTCCAACCATATTTGAACGTTGGGCCTGGCCAGCAGGTTCGTGAAAGACTTGAGCCCAGCTTGACCCTCGTTCCGATGGCGGTGATACCTTGGGTTTCTCTGTTCCTCAAGGAAGTAGAACTAAAAAAGCAGGTTTGGAACGGGAAGATGACGTAATCTGTTGCCAAATCCTTGACGCGAGGGTCGCGACTGTATTTTAAAGAGGTGACCAAGGTTACTCAATCGTCACCAAGGGGTGGACTACCACTCCAATGAATTCGACTTCAGGAAAATATGTTGAAGAAGCAAAGCGACCACGCGACTTCATTAAATATTGCTAAAAGTGAAGTCAAAATCAGTTTTGAGCCAGGTAGGAGTCGAACCTACAATCTTCTGATTCGTAGTCAGACGCGTTATCCATTGCGCCACTGGCCCATGTGACTACTAGCTATCACTCCTACTGATATGTTTTAGTGCTGCAATAATGAGTGATCAACGTAAGGGGTCTCCGGTTGTCGCAGACGTGCACGTTCCTGAGCCACGCGCACAAAGGCCTCTGACAAGTACTCGGAATTGCAGCTGAACACAAATGAATGCACCAACTTTTCTGAACCCTGCTGGACTTCACATGACCTCTTTCTGAACCCTGCTGAACTTCACATGACCTCTATCTGAACCCTGCTGGACTTCACACGACCTCTATCTGAACCATGCTGGACTTCACATGACATATATCTGAACCCTGCTGGACCTACTGCGACCTCTTTCTGTACCCTGCTGGACCTCCCATGACCTCTTTCTGTACCCTGCTGGACCTCCTATGACCACTTTCTGAACCCTGCTGAACCTCCTCTGACCTCTTTCTGAACCCTGCTGGACTTCACATGACATATATCTGAACCCTGCTGGACTTCACATGACTCCTTTCTGAACCCTGCTGGACTTCACATGACCTCTATCTGAACCCTGCTGGACTTCACATGACCTCTATCTGAACCCTACTGGACTTCACACGACCTCTATCTGAACCATGCTGGACTTCACATGACATATATCTGAACCCTGCTGGACCTACTGCGACCTCTTTCTGTACCCTGCTGCACCTCCTATGACCTCTTTCTGAACCCTGCTGAACCTCCTCTGACCTCTTTCTGAACCCTGATTGACCTCCTACGACATCTTTCTGAACCCTGCTGGACTTCACATGACCTCTATCTGAACCCTGCTGGACTTCACATGACCTCTTTCTGAACCCTGCTGGACCTACTGCGACCTCTTTCTGTACCCTGCTGGACCTCCTATGACCTCTTTCTGTACCCTGCTGGACCTCCTATGACCTCTTTCTGAACCCTGCTGAACCTCCTCTGACCTCTTTCTGAACCCTGCTTGACCTCCTACGACATCTTTCTGAACCCTGCTGGACTTCACATGACCGTGCCTTTTCACTGACGGTCTGCCAGTCTTCGTTGGTCGACGTTGCAGATCCCAGTGTACTTCAGGAAGCATGGGCGAGCTTTCGCAGGCAGCCGGAACAAATGACAAATTCCTCCTCCAACCATATTTGAACGTTGGGCCTGGCCAGCAGGTTCGTGAAAGACTTGAGCCCAGCTTGACCCTCGTTCCGATGGCGCTGATACCTTGGGTTTCTCTGTTCCTCAAGGAAGTAGAACTAAAAAAGCAGGTTTGGAACGGGAAGATGACGTAATCTGTTGCCAAATCCTTGACGCGAGGGTCGCGACTGTATTTTAAAGAGGTGACCAAGGTTACTCAATCGTCACCAAGGGGTGGACTACCACTCCAATGAATTCGACTTCAGGAAAATATGTTGAAGAAGCAAAGCGACCACGCGACTTCATTAAATATTGCTAAAAGTGAAGTCAAAATCAGTTTTGAGCCAGGTAGGAGTCGAACCTACAATCTTCTGATTCGTAGTCAGACGTGTTATCCATTGCGCCACTGGCCCATGTGACTACTAGCTATCACTCCTACTGATATGTTTTAGTGCTGCAATAATGAGTGATCAACGTAAGGGGTCTCTGGTTGTCGCAGACGTGCACGTTCCTGAGCCACGCGCACAAAGGCCTCTGACAAGTACTCGGAATTGCAGCTGAACACAAATGAATGCACCAACTTTTCTGAACCCTGCTGGACTTCACATGACCTCTTTCTGAACCCTGCTGAACTTCACATGACCTCTATCTGAACCCTGCTGGACTTCACACGACCTCTATCTGAACCATGCTGGACTTCACATGACATATATCTGAACCCTGCTGGACCTACTGCGACCTCTTCTGTACCCTGCTGGACCTCCTATGACCTCTTTCTGAACCCTGCTGAACCTCCTCTGACCTCTTTCTGAACCCTGATTGACCTCCTACGACATCTTTCTGAACCCTGCTGGACTTCACATGACCTCTATCTGAACCCTGCTGGACTTCACATGACCTCTTTCTGAACCCTGCTGGACCTACTGCGACCTCTTTCTGTACCCTGCTGGACCTCCTATGACCTCTTTCTGAACCCTGCTGAACCTCCTCTGACCTCTTTCTGAACCCTGCTTGACCTGCTACGACATCTTTCTGAACCCTGCTGGACTTCACATGACCGTGCCTTTTCACTGACGGTCTGCCAGTCTTCGTTGGTCGACGTTGCAGATCCCAGTGTACTTCAGGAAGCATGGGCGAGCTTTCGCAGGCAGCCGGAACAAATGACAAATTCCTCCTCCAACCATATTTGAACGTTGGGCCTGGCCAGCAGGTTCGTGAAAGACTTGAGCCCAGCTTGACCCTCGTTCCGATGGCGGTGATACCTTGGGTTTCTCTGTTCCTCAAGGAAGTAGAACTAAAAAAGCAGGTTTGGAACGGGAAGATGACGTAATCTGTTGCCAAATCCTTGACGCGAGGGTCACGACTGTATTTTAAAGAGGTGACCAAGGTTACTCAATCGTCACCAAGGGGTGGACTACCACTCCAATGAATTCGACTTCAGGAAAATATGTTGAAGAAGCAAAGCGACCACGCGACTTCATTAAATATTGCTAAAAGTGAAGTCAAAATCAGTTTTGAGCCAGGTAGGAGTCGAACCTACAATCTTCTGATTCGTAGTCAGATGCGTTATCCATTGTGCCACTGGCCCATGTGACTACTAGCTATCACTCCTACTGATATGTTTTAGTGCTGCAATAATGTGTGATCAACGTAAGGGGTCTCCGGTTGTCGCAGACGTGCACGTTCCTGAGCCACGCGCACAAAGGCCTCTGACAAGTACTCGGAAATGCAGCTGAACACAAATGAATGCACCAACTTTTCTGAACCCTGCTGGACTTCACATGACCTCTTTCTGAACCCTGCTGGACTTCACATGACCTCTATCTGAACCCTGCTGGACTTCACATGACCTCTTTCTGAACCCTGCTGGACCTACTGCGACCTCTTTCTGTACCCTGCTGGACCTCCTATGACCTCTTTCTGAACCCTGCTGAACTTCACATGACCTCTATCTGAACCCTGCTGGACTTCACACGACCTCTATTTGAACCATGCTGGACTTCACATGACATATATCTGAACCCTGCTGGACCGACTGCGACCTCTTTCTGTACCCTGCTGGACCTCCTATGACCTCTTTCTGTACCCTGCTGGACCTCCTATGACCTCTTTCTGAACCCTGCTGAACCTCCTCTGACCTCTTTCTGAACCCTGATTGACCTCCTACGACATCTTTCTGAACCCTGCTGGACTTCACATGACCTCTATCTGAACCCTGCTGGACTTCACATGACCTCTTTCTGAACCCTGCTGGACCGACTGCGACCTCTTTCTGTACCCTGCTGGACCTCCTATGACCTCTTTCTGAACCCTGCTGAACCTCCTCTGACCTCTTTCTGAACCCTGCTTGACTTCCTACGACATCTTTCTGAACCCTGCTGGACTTCACATGACCGTGCCTTTTCACTGACGGTCTGCCAGTCTTCGTTGGTCGACGTTCCAGATCCCAGTGTACTTCAGGAAGCATGGGCGAGCTGTCGCAGGCAGCCGGAACAAATGACAAATTCCTCCTCCAACCATATTTGAACGTTGGGCCTGGCCAGCAGGTTCGTGAAAGACTTGAGCCCAGCTTGACCCTCGTTCCGATGGCGGTGATACCTTGGGTTTCTCTGTTCCTCAAGGAAGTAGAACTAAAAAAGCAGGTTTGGAACGGGAAGATGACGTAATCTGTTGCCAAATCCTTGACGCGAGGGTCGCGACTGTATTTTAAAGAGGTGACCAAGGTTACTCAATCGTCACCAAGGGGTGGACTACCACTCCAATGAATTCGACTTCATGAAAATATGTTGAAGAAGCAAAGCGACCACGCGACTTCATTAAATATTGCTAAAAGTGAAGTCAAAATCAGTTTTGAGCCAGGTAGGAGTCGAACCTACAATCTTCTGATTCATCGTCAGACGTGTTATCCATTGCGCCACTGGCCCATGTGACTACTAGCTATCACTCCTACTGATATGTTTTAGTGCTGCAATAATGAGTGATCAACGTAAGGGGTCTCCGGTTGTCGCAGACGTGCACGTTCCTGAGCCACGCGCACAAAGGCCTCTGACAAGTACTCGGAATTGCAGCTGAACACAAATGAATGCACCAACTTTTCTGAACCCTGCTGGACTTCACATGACCTCTTTCTGAACCCTGCTGAACTTCACATGACCTCTATCTGAACCCTGCTGGACTTCACATGACATATATCTGAACCCTGCTGGACCTACTGCGACCTCTTTCTGTACCCTGCTGGACCTCCTATGACCTCTTTCTGTACCCTGCTGGACCTCCTATGACCTCTTTCTGAACCCTGCTGAACCTCCTCTGACCTCTTTCTGAACCCTGCTGGACTTCACATGACATATATCTGAACCCTGCTGGACTTCACATGACTCCTTTCTGAACCCTGCTGGACTTCACATGACCTCTATCTGAACCCTGCTGGACTTCACATGACCTCTTTCTGAACCCTGCTGGACCTACTGCGACCTCTTTCTGTACCCTGCTGGACCTCGTATGACCTCTTTCTGAACCCTGCTGAACCTCCTCTGACCTCTTTCTGAACCCTGCTTGACCTCCTACGACATCTTTCTGAACCCTGCTGGACATCACATGACCGTGCCTTTTCACTGACGGTCTGCCAGTCTTCGTTGGTCGACGTTGCAGATCCCAGTGTACTTCAGGAAGCATGGGCGAGCTTTCGCAGGCAGCCGGAACAAATGACAAATTCCTCCTCCAACCATATTTGAACGTTGGGCCTGGCCAGCAGGTTCGTGAAAGACTTGAGCCCAGCTTGACCCTCGTTCCGATGACGGTGATACCTTGGGTTTCTCTGTTCCTCAAGGAAGTAGAACTAAAAAAGCAGGTTTGGAACGGGAAGATGACGTAATCTGTTGCCAAATCCTTGACGCGAGGGTCGCGACTGTATTTTAAAGAGGTGACCAAGGTTACTCAATCGTCACCAAGGGGTGGACTACCACTCCAATGAATTCGACTTCAGGAAAATATGTTGAAGAAGCAAAGCGACCACGCGACTTCATTAAATATTGCTAAAAGTGAAGTCAAAATCAGTTTTGAGCCAAGTAGGAGTCGAACTTACAATCTTCTGATTCGTAGTCAGACGCGTTATCCATTGCGCCACTGGCCCATATGACTACTAGCTATCACTCCTACTGATATGTTTTAGTGCTGCAATAATGAGTGATCAACGTAAGGGGTCTCCGGTTGTCGCAGACGTGCACGTTCCTGAGCCACGCGCACAAAGGCCTCTGACAAGTACTCGGAATTGCAGCTGAACACAAATGAATGCACCAACTTTTCTGAACCCTGCTGGACTTTACATGACATATATCTGAACCCTGCTGGACTTCACATGACTCCTTTCTGAACCCTGCTGGACTTCACATGACCTCTATCTGAACCCTGCTGGACTTCACATGACCTCTTTCTGAACCCTGCTGGACCTACTGCGACCTCTTTCTGTACCCTGCTGGACCTCCTATGACCTCTTTCTGAACCCTGCTGAACCTCCTCTGACCTCTTTCTGAACCCTGATTGACCTCCTACGACATCTTTCTGAACCCTGCTGGACTTCACATGACCTCTATCTGAACCCTGCTGGACTTCACATGACCTCTATCTGAACCCTGCTGGACTTCACATGACCTCTTTCTGAACCCTGCTGGACCTACTGCGACCTCTTTCTGTACCCTGCTGGACCTCCTATGACCTCTTTCTGAACCCTGCTGAACCTCCCCTGACCTCTTTCTGAACCCTGCTTGACCTCCTACGACATCTTTCTGAACACTGCTGGACTTCACATGACCGTGCCTTTTCACTGACGGTCTGCCAGTATTCGTTGGTCGACGTTGCAGATCCCAGTGTACTTCAGGAAGCATGGGCGAGCTTTCGCAGGCAGCCGGAACAAATGACAAATTCCTCCTCCAACCATATTTGAACGTTGGGCCTGGCCAGCAGGTTCGTGAAAGACTTGAGCCCAGCTTGACCCTCGTTCCGATGGCGGTGATACCTTGGGTTTCTCTGTTCCTCAAGGAAGTAGAACTAAAAAAGCAGGTTTGGAACGGGAAGATGACGTAATCTGTTGCCAAATCCTTGACGCGAGGGTCGCGACTGTATTTTAAAGAGGTGACCAAGGTTACTCAATCGTCACCAAGGGGTGGACTACCACTCCAATGAATTCGACTTCAGGAAAATATGTTGAAGAAGCAAAGCGACCACGCGACTTCATTAAATATTGCTAAAAGTGAAGTCAAAATCAGTTTTGAGCCAGGTAGGAGTCGAACCTACAATCTTCTGATTCGTAGTCAGACGCGTTATCCATTGCGCCACTGGCCCATGTGACTACTAGCTATCACTCCTACTGATATGTTTTAGTGCTGCAATAATGAGTGATCAACGTAAGGGGTCTCCGGTTGTCGCAGACGTGCACGTTCCTGAGCCACGCGCACAAAGGCCTCTGACAAGTACTCGGAATTGCAGCTGAACACAAATGAATGCACCAACTTTTCTGAACCCTGCTGGACTTCACATGACCTCTTTCTGAACCCTGCTGAACTTCACATGACCTCTATCTGAACCCTGCTGGACTTCACACGACCTCTATCTGAACCATGCTGGACTTCACATGACATATATCTGAACCCTGCTGGACCTACTGCGACCTCTTTCTGTACCCTGCTGGACCTCCTATGACCTCTTTCTGTACCCTGCTGGACCTCCTATGACCTCTTTCTGAACCCTGCTGAACCTCCTCTGACCTCTTTCTGAACCCTGCTGGACTTCACATGACATATATCTGAACCCTGCTGGACTTCACATGACTCCTTTCTGAACCCTGCTGGACTTCACATGACCTCTATCTGAACCCAGCTGGACTTCACATGACCTCTTTCTGAACCCTGCTGGACCTACTGCGACCTCTTTCTGAACCCTGCTGGACTTCACATGACCTCTTTCTGAACCCTGCTGGACCTACTGCGACCTCTTTCTGTACCCTGCTGGACCTCCTATGACCTCTTTCTGAACCCTGCTCAACCTCCTCTGACCTCTTTCTGAACCCTGATTGACCTCCTACGACATCTTTCTGAACCCTGCTGGACTTCACATGACCTCTATCTGAACCCTGCTGGACTTCACATGACCTCTTTCTGAACCCTGCTGGACCTACTGCGACCTCTTTCTGTACCCTGCTGGACCTCCTATGACCTCTTTCTGTACCCTGCTGGACCTCCTATGACCTCTTTCTGAACCCTGCTGAACCTCCTCTGACCTCTTTCTGAACCCTGCTTGACCTCCTACGACATCTTTCTGAACCCTGCTGGACTTCACATGACCGTGCCTTTTCACTGACGGTCTGCCAGTCTTCGTTGGTCGACGTTGCAGATCCCAGTGTACTTCAGGAAGCATGGGCGAGCTTTCGCAGGCAGCCGGAACAAATGACAAATTCCTCCTCCAACCATATTTCAACGTTGGGCCTGGCCAGCAGGTCCGTGAAAGACTTGAGCCCAGCTTGACCCTCGTTCCGATGGCGGTGATACCTTGGGTTTCTCTGTTCCTCAAGGAAGTAGAACTAAAAAAGCAGGTTTGGAACGGGAAGATGACGTAATCTGTTGCCAAATCCTTGACGCGAGGGTCGCGACTGTATTTTAAAGAGGTGACCAAGGTTACTCAATCGTCACCAAGGGGTGGACTACCACTCCAATGAATTCGACTTCAGGAAAATATGTTGAAGAAGCAAAGCGACCACGCGACTTCATTAAATATTGCTAAAAGTGAAGTCAAAATCAGTTTTGAGCCAGGTAGGAGTCGAACCTACAATCTTCTGATTCGTAGTCAGATGCGTTATCCATTGCGCCACTGGCCCATGTGACTACTAGCTATCACTCCTACTGATATGTTTTAGTGCTGCAATAATGTGTGATCAACGTAAGGGGTCTCCGGTTGTCGCAGACGTGCACGTTCCTGAGCCACGCGCACAAAGGCCTCTGACAAGTACTCGGAAATGCAGCTGAACACAAATGAATGCACCAACTTTTCTGAACCCTGCTGGACTTCACATGACCTCTTTCTGAACCCTGCTGGACTTCACATGACCTCTATCTGAACCCTGCTGGACTTCACATGACCTCTTTCTGAACCCTGCTGGATCTACTGCGACCTCTTTCTGTACCCTGCTGGACCTCCTATGACCTCTTTCTGAACCCTGCTGGACTTCACATGACCTCTATCTGAACCCTGCTGGACTTCACATGACCTCTTTCTGAACCCTGCTGGACCTACTGCGACCTCTTTCTGTACCCTGCTGGACCTCCTATGACCTCTTTCTGAACCCTGCTGAACCTCCTCTGACCTCTTTCTGAACCCTGCTTGACCTCCTTCGACATCTTTCTGAACCCTGCTGGACTTCACATGACCGTGCCTTTTCACTGACGGTCTGCCAGTCTTCGTTGGTCGACGTTGCAGATCCCAGTGTACTTCAGGAAGCATGGGCGAGCTTTCGCAGGCAGCCGGAACAAATGTCAAATTCCTCCTCCAACCATATTTGAACGTTGGGCCTGGCCAGCAGGTTCGTGAAAGACTTGAGCCCAGCTTGACCCTCGTTCCGATGGCGGTGATACCTTGGGTTTCTCTGTTCCTCAAGGAAGTAGAACTAAAAAAGCAGGTTTGGAACGGGAAGATGACGTAATCTGTTGCCAAATCCTTGACGCGAGGGTCGCGACTGTATTTTAAAGAGGTGACCAAGGTTACTCAATCGTCACCAAGGGGTGGACTACCACTCCAATGAATTCGACTTCAGGAAAATATGTTGAAGAAGCAAAGCGACCACGCGACTTCATTAAATATTGCTAAAAGTGAAGTCAAAATCAGTTTTGAGCCAGGTAGGAGTCGAACCTACAATCTTCTGATTCGTAGTCAGACGCGTTATCCATTGCGCCACTGGCCCATGCGACTACTAGCTATCACTCCTACTGATATGTTTTAGTGCTGCAATAATGAGTGATCAACGTAAGGGGTCTCCGGTTGTCGCAGACGTGCACGTTCCTGAGCCACGCGCACAAAGGCCTCTGACAAGTACTCGGAATTGCAGCTGAACACAAATGAATGCACCAACTTTTCTGAACCCTGCTGGACTTCACATGACCTCTTTCTGAACCCTGCTGAACTTCACATGACCTCTATCTGAACCCTGCTGGACTTCACACGACCTCTATCTGAACCATGCTGGACTTCACATGACATATATCTGAACCCTGCTGGACCTACTGCGACCTCTTTCTGTACCCTGCTGGACCTCCTATGACCTCTTTCTGAACCCTGCTGAACCTCCTCTGACCTCTTTCTGAACCCTGCTGGACTTCACATGACATATATCTGAACCCTGCTGGACTTCACATGACTCCTTTCTGAACCCTGCTGGACTTCACATGACCTCTATCTGAACCCTGCTCAACCTCCTCTGACCTCTTTCTGAACCCTGATTGACCTCCTACGACATCTTTCTGAACCCTGCTGGACTTCACATGACCTCTTTCTGAACCCTGCTGGACCTACTGCGACCTCTTTCTGTACCCTGCTGGACCTCCTATGACCTCTTTCTGTACCCTGCTGGACCTCCTATGACCTCTTTCTGAACCCTGCTGAACCTCCTCTGACCTCTTTCTGAACCCTGCTTGACCTCCTACGACATCTTTCTGAACCCTGCTGGACTTCACATGACCGTGCCTTTTCACTGACGGTCTGCCAGTCTTCGTTGGTCGACGTTGCAGATCCCAGTGTACTTCAGGAAGCATGGGCGAGCTTTCGCAGGCAGCCGGAACAAATGACAAATTCCTCCTCCAACCATATTTGAACGTTGGGCCTGGCCAGCAGGTTCGTGAAAGACTTGAGCCCAGCTTGACCCTCGTTCCGATGGCGGTGATACCTTGGGTTTCTCTGTTCCTCAAGGAAGTAGAACTAAAAAAGCAGGTTTGGAACGGGAAGATGACGTAATCTGTTGCCAAATCCTTGACGCGAGGGTCGCGACTGTATTTTAAAGAGGTGACCAAGGTTACTCAATCGTCACCAAGGGGTGGACTACCACTCCAATGAATTCGACTTCAGGAAAATATGTTGAAGAAGCAAAGCGACCACGCGACTTCATTAAATATTGCTAAAAGTGAAATCAAAATCAGTTTTGAGCCAGGTAGGAGTCGAACCTACAATCTTCTGATTCGTAGTCAGACGCGTTATCCATTGCGCCACTGGCCCATGTGACTACTAGCTATCACTCCTACTGATATGTTTTAGTGCTGCAATAATGAGTGATCAACGTAAGGGGTCTCCGGTTGTCGCAGACGTGCACGTTCCTGAGCCACGCGCACAAAGGCCTCTGACAAGTACTCGGAATTGCAGCTGAACACAAATGAATGCACCAACTTTTCTGAACCCTGCTGGACTTCACATGACCTCTTTCTGAACCCTGCTGAACTTCACATGACCTCTATCTGAACCCTGCTGGACTTCACACGACCTCTATCTGAACCATGCTGGACTTCACATGACATATATCTGAACCCCGCTGGACCTACTGCGACCTCTTTCTGTACCCTGCTGGACCTCCTATGACCTCTTTCTGAACCCTGCTGAACCTCCTCTGACCTCTTTCTGAACCCTGATTGACCTCCTACGACATCTTTCTGAACCCTGCTGGACTTCACATGACCTCTATCTGAACCCTGCTGGACTTCACATGACCTCTTTCTGAACCCTGCTGGACCTACTGCGACCTCTTTCTGTACCCTGCTGGACCTCCTATGACCTCTTTCTGAACCCTGCTGAACCTCCTCTGACCTCTTTCTGAACCCTGCTTGACCTGCTACGACATCTTTCTGAACCCTGCTGGACTTCACATGACCGTGCCTTTTCACTGACGGTCTGCCAGTCTTCGTTGGTCGACGTTGCAGATCCCAGTGTACTTCAGGAAGCATGGGCGAGCTTTCGCAGGCAGCCGGAACAAATGACAAATTCCTCCTCCAACCATATTTGAACGTTGGGCCTGGCCAGCAGGTTCGTGAAAGACTTGAGCCCAGCTTGACCCTCGTTCCGATGGCGGTGATACCTTGGGTTTCTCTGTTCCTCAAGGAAGTAGAACTAAAAAAGCAGGTTTGGAACGGGAAGATGACGTAATCTGTTGCCAAATCCTTGACGCGAGGGTCACGACTGTATTTTAAAGAGGTGACCAAGGTTACTCAATCGTCACCAAGGGGTGGACTACCACTCCAATGAATTCGACTTCAGGAAAATATGTTGAAGAAGCAAAGCGACCACGCGACTTCATTAAATATTGCTAAAAGTGAAGTCAAAATCAGTTTTGAGCCAGATAGGAGTCGAACCTACAATCTTCTGATTCGTAGTCAGACGCGTTATCCATTGCGCCACTGGCCCATGTGACTACTAGCTATCACTCCTACTGATATGTTTTAGTGCTGCAATAATGTGTGATCAACGTAAGGGGTCTCCGGTTGTTGCAGACGTGCACGTTCCTGAGCCACGCGCACAAAGGCCTCTGACAAGTCCTCGGAAATGCAGCTGAACACAAATGAATGCACCAACTTTTCTGAACCCTGCTGGACTTCACATGACCTCTTTCTGAACCCTGCTGGACTTCACATGACCTCTATCTGAACCCTGCTGGACTTCACATGACCTCTTTCTGAACCCTGCTGGACCTACTGCGACCTCTTTCTGTACCCTGCTGGACCTCCTATGACCTCTTTCTGAACCCTGCTGGACTTCACATGACCTCTATCTGAACCCTGCTGGACTTCACATGACCTCTTTCTGAACCCTGCTGGACCTACTGCGACCTCTTTCTGTACCCTGCTGGACCTCCTATGACCTCTTTCTGAACCCTGCTGAACCTCCTCTGACCTCTTTCTGAACCCTGCTTGACCTCCTTCGACATCTTTCTGAACCCTGCTGGACTTCACATGACCGTGCCTTTTCACTGACGGTCTGCCAGTCTTCGTTGGTCGACGTTCCAGATCCCAGTGTACTTCAGGAAGCATGGGCGAGCTTTCGCAGGCAGCCGGAACAAATGACAAATTCCTCCTCCAACCATATTTGAACGTTGGGCCTGGCCAGCAGGTTCGTGAAAGACTTGAGCCCAGCTTGACCCTCGTTCCGATGGCGGTGATACCTTGGGTTTCTCTGTTCCTCAAGGAAGTAGAACTAAAAAAGCAGGTTTGGAACGGGAAGATGACGTAATCTGTTGCCAAATCCTTGACGCGAGGGTCGCGACTGTATTTTAAAGAGGTGACCAAGGTTACTCAATCGTCACCAAGGGGTGGACTACCACTCCAATGAATTCGACTTCAGGAAAATATGTTGAAGAAGCAAAGCGACCACGCGACTTCATTAAATATTGCTAAAAGTGAAGTCAAAATCAGTTTTGAGCCAGGTAGGAGTCGAACATACAATCTTCTGATTCGTAGTCAGACACGTTATCCATTGCGCCACTGGCCCATGTGACGACTAGCTATCACTCCTACTGATATGTTTTAGTGCTGCAATAATGAGTGATCAACGGAAGGGGTCTCCGGTTGTCGCAGACGTGCACGTCCCTGAGCCACGCGCACAAAGGCCTCTGATAAGTACTCGGAATTGCAGCTGAACACAAATGAATGCACCAACTTTTCTGAACCCTGCTGGACTTCACATGACCTCTTTCTGAACCCTGCTGAACTTCACATGACCTCTATCTGAACCCTGCTGGACTTCACACGACCTCTATCTGAACAATGCTGGACTTCACATGACATATATCTGAACCCTGCTGGACCTACTGCGACCTCTTTCTGTACCCTGCTGGACCTCCTATGACCTCTTTCTGAACCCTGCTGAACCTCCTCTGACCTCTTTCTGAACCCTGATTGACCTCCTACGACATCTTTCTGAACCCTGCTGGACTTCACATGACCTCTATCTGAACCCTGCTGGACTTCACATGACCTCTTTCTGAACCCTGCTGGACCTACTGCGACCTCTTTCTGTACCCTGCTGGACCTCCTATGACCTCTTTCTGTACCCTGCTGGACCTCCTATGACCTCTTTCTGAACCCTGCTGAACCTCCTCTGACCTCTTTCTGAACCCTGCTTGACCTCCTACGACATCTTTCTGAACCCTGCTGGACTTCACATGACCGTGCCTTTTCACTGACGGTCTGCCAGTCTTCGTTGGTCGACGTTGCAGATCCCAGTGTACTTCAGGAAGCATGGGCGAGCTTTCGCAGGCAGCCGGAACAAATGACAAATTCCTCCTCCAACCATATTTGAACGTTGGGCCTGGCCAGCAGGTTCGTGAAAGACTTGAGCCCAGCTTGACCCTCGTTCCGATGGCGGTGATACCTTGGGTTTCTCTGTTCCTCAAGGAAGTAGAACTAAAAAAGCAGGTTTGGAACGGGAAGATGACGTAATCTGTTGCCAAATCCTTGACGCGAGGGTCGTGACTGTATTTTAAAGAGGTGACCAAGGTTACTCAATCGTCACCAAGGGGTGGACTACCACTCCAATGAATTCGACTTCAGGAAAATATGTTGAAGAAGCAAAGCGACCACGCGACTTCATTAAATATTGCTAAAAGTGAAATCAAAATCAGTTTTGAGCCAGGTAGGAGTCGAACCTACAATCTTCTGATTCGTAGTCAGACGCGTTATCCATTGCGCCACTGGCCCATGTGACTACTAGCTATCACTCCTACTGATATGTTTTAGTGCTGCAATAATGAGTGATCAACGTAAGGGGTCTCCGGTTGTCGCAGACGTGCACGTTCCTGAGCCACGCGCACAAAGGCCTCTGACAAGTACTCGGAATTGCAGCTGAACACAAATGAATGCACCAACTTTTCTGAACCCTGCTGGACTTCACATGACCTCTTTCTGAACCCTGCTGAACTTCACATGACCTCTATCTGAACCCTGCTGGACTTCACACGACCTCTATCTGAACCATGCTGGACTTCACATGACATATATCTGAACCCCGCTGGACCTACTGCGACCTCTTTCTGTACCCTGCTGGACCTCCTATGACCTCTTTCTGAACCCTGCTGAACCTCCTCTGACCTCTTTCTGAACCCTGATTGACCTCCTACGACATCTTTCTGAACCCTGCTGGACTTCACATGACCTCTATCTGAACCCTGCTGGACTTCACATGACCTCTTTCTGAACCCTGCTGGACCTACTGCGACCTCTTTCTGTACCCTGCTGGACCTCCTATGACCTCTTTCTGAACCCTGCTGAACCTCCTCTGACCTCTTTCTGAACCCTGCTTGACCTGCTACGACATCTTTCTGAACCCTGCTGGACTTCACATGACCGTGCCTTTTCACTGACGGTCTGCCAGTCTTCGTTGGTCGACGTTGCAGATCCCAGTGTACTTCAGGAAGCATGGGCGAGCTTTCGCAGGCAGCCGGAACAAATGACAAATTCCTCCTCCAACCATATTTGAACGTTGGGCCTGGCCAGCAGGTTCGTGAAAGACTTGAGCCCAGCTTGACCCTCGTTCCGATGGCGGTGATACCTTGGGTTTCTCTGTTCCTCAAGGAAGTAGAACTAAAAAAGCAGGTTTGGAACGGGAAGATGACGTAATCTGTTGCCAAATCCTTGACGCGAGGGTCACGACTGTATTTTAAAGAGGTGACCAAGGTTACTCAATCGTCACCAAGGGGTGGACTACCACTCCAATGAATTCGACTTCAGGAAAATATGTTGAAGAAGCAAAGCGACCACGCGACTTCATTAAATATTGCTAAAAGTGAAGTCAAAATCAGTTTTGAGCCAGATAGGAGTCGAACCTACAATCTTCTGATTTGTAGTCAGACGCGTTATCCATTGCGCCACTGGCCCATGTGACTACTAGCTATCACTCCTACTGATATGTTTTAGTGCTGCAATAATGTGTGATCAACGTAAGGGGTCTCCGGTTGTCGCAGACGTGCACGTTCCTGAGCCACGCGCACAAAGGCCTCTGACAAGTCCTCGGAAATGCAGCTGAACACAAATGAATGCACCAACTTTTCTGAACCCTGCTGGACTTCACATGACCTCTTTCTGAACCCTGCTGGACTTCACATGACCTCTATCTGAACCCTGCTGGACTTCACATGACCTCTTTCTGAACCCTGCTGGACCTACTGCGACCTCTTTCTGTACCCTGCTGGACCTCCTATGACCTCTTTCTGAACCCTGCTGGACTTCACATGACCTCTATCTGAACCCTGCTGGACTTCACATGACCTCTTTCTGAACCCTGCTGGACCTACTGCGACCTCTTTCTGTACCCTGCTGGACCTCCTATGACCTCTTTCTGAACCCTGCTGAACCTCCTCTGACCTCTTTCTGAACCCTGCTTGACCTCCTTCGACATCTTTCTGAACCCTGCTGGACTTCACATGACCGTGCCTTTTCACTGACGGTCTGCCAGTCTTCGTTGGTCGACGTTCCAGATCCCAGTGTACTTCAGGAAGCATGGGCGAGCTTTCGCAGGCAGCCGGAACAAATGACAAATTCCTCCTCCAACCATATTTGAACGTTGGGCCTGGCCAGCAGGTTCGTGAAAGACTTGAGCCCAGCTTGACCCTCGTTCCGATGGCGGTGATACCTTGGGTTTCTCTGTTCCTCAAGGAAGTAGAACTAAAAAAGCAGGTTTGGAACGGGAAGATGACGTAATCTGTTGCCAAATCCTTGACGCGAGGGTCGCGACTGTATTTTAAAGAGGTGACCAAGGTTACTCAATCGTCACCAAGGGGTGGACTACCACTCCAATGAATTCGACTTCAGGAAAATATGTTGAAGAAGCAAAGCGACCACGCGACTTCATTAAATATTGCTAAAAGTGAAGTCAAAATCAGTTTTGAGCCAGGTAGGAGTCGAACCTACAATCTTCTGATTCGTAGTCAGACACGTTATCCATTGCGCCACTGGCCCATGTGACGACTAGCTATCACTCCTACTGATATGTTTTAGTGCTGCAATAATGAGTGATCAACGGAAGGGGTCTCCGGTTGTCGCAGACGTGCACGTCCCTGAGCCACGCGCACAAAGGCCTCTGATAAGTACTCGGAATTGCAGCTGAACACAAATGAATGCACCAACTTTTCTGAACCCTGCTGGACTTCACATGACCTCTTTCTGAACCCTGCTGAACTTCACATGACCTCTATCTGAACCCTGCTGGACTTCACACGACCTCTATCTGAACAATGCTGGACTTCACATGACATATATCTGAACCCTGCTGGACCTACTGCGACCTCTTTCTGTACCCTGCTGGACCTCCTATGACCTCTTTCTGAACCCTGATTGACCTCCTACGACATCTTTCTGAACCCTGCTGGACTTCACATGACCTCTATCTGAACCCTGCTGGACTTCACATGACCTCTTTCTGAACCCTGCTGGACCTACTGCGACCTCTTTCTGTACCCTGCTGGACCTCCTATGACCTCTTTCTGTACCCTGCTGGACCTCCTATGACCTCTTTCTGAACCCTGCTGAACCTCCTCTGACCTCTTTCTGAACCCTGCTTGACCTCCTACGACATCTTTCTGAACCCTGCTGGACTTCACATGACCGTGCCTTTTCACTGACGGTCTGCCAGTCTTCGTTGGTCGACGTTGCAGATCCCAGTGTACTTCAGGAAGCATGGGCGAGCTTTCGCAGGCAGCCGGAACAAATGACAAATTCCTCCTCCAACCATATTTGAACGTTGGGCCTGGCCAGCAGGTTCGTGAAAGACTTGAGCCCAGCTTGACCCTCGTTCCGATGGCGGTGATACCTTGGGTTTCTCTGTTCCTCAAGGAAGTAGAACTAAAAAAGCAGGTTTGGAACGGGAAGATGACGTAATCTGTTGCCAAATCCTTGACGCGAGGGTCGTGACTGTATTTTAAAGAGGTGACCAAGGTTACTCAATCGTCACCAAGGGGTGGACTACCACTCCAATGAATTCGACTTCAGGAAAATATGTTGAAGAAGCAAAGCGACCAAGCGACTTCATTAAATATTGCTAAAAGTGAAGTCAAAATCAGTTTTGAGCCAGGTAGGAGTCGAACCTACAATCTTCTGATTCGTAGTCAGACGCGTTATCCATTGCGCCACTGGCCCATGTGACTACTAGCTATCACTCCTACTGATATGTTTTAGTGCTGCAATAATGAGTGATCAACGTAAGGGGTCTCCGGTTGTCGCAGACGTGCACGTTCCTGAGCCACGCGCACAAAGGCCTCTGACAAGTACTCGGAATTGCAGCTGAACACAAATGAATGCACCAACTTTTCTGAACCCTGCTGGACTTCACATGACCTCTTTCTGAACCCTGCTGAACTTCACATGACCTCTATCTGAACCCTGCTGGACTTCACACGACCTCTATCTGAACCATGCTGGACTTCACATGACATATATCTGAACCCTGCTGGACCTACTGCGACCTCTTTCTGTACCCTGCTGGACCTCCTATGACCTCTTTCTGAACCCTGCTGAACCTCCTCTGACCTCTTTCTGAACCCTGCTGGACTTCACATGACATATATCTGAACCCTGCTGGACTTCACATGACTCCTTTCTGAACCCTGCTGGACTTCACATGACCTCTATCTGAACCCTGCTCAACCTCCTCTGACCTCTTTCTGAACCCTGATTGACCTCCTACGACATCTTTCTGAACCCTGCTGGACTTCACATGACCTCTTTCTGAACCCTGCTGGACGTACTGCGACCTCTTTCTGTACCCTGCTGGACCTCCTATGACCTCTTTCTGTACCCTGCTGGACCTCCTATGACCTCTTTCTGAACCCTGCTGAACCTCCTCTGACCTCTTTCTGAACCCTGCTTGACCTCCTACGACATCTTTCTGAACCCTGCTGGACTTCACATGACCTCTATCTGAACCCTGCTGGACTTCACATGACCTCTTTCTGAACCCTGCTGGACCTACTGCGACCTCTTTCTGTACCCTGCTGGACGTACTGCGACCTCTTTCTGTACCCTGCTGGACCTCCTATGACCTCTTTCTGTACCCTGCTGGACCTCCTATGACCTCTTTCTGAACCCTGCTGAACCTCCTCTGACCTCTTTCTGAACCCTGATTGACCTCCTACGACATCTTTCTGAACCCTGCTGGACTTCACATGACCTCTATCTGAACCCTGCTGGACTTCACATGACCTCTTTCTGAACCCTGCTGGACCTACTGCGACCTCTTTCTGTACCCTGCTGGACCTCCTATGACCTCTTTCTGAACCCTGCTGAACCTCCTCTGACCTCTTTCTGAACCCTGCTTGACCTGCTACGACATCTTTCTGAACCCTGCTGGACTTCACATGACCGTGCCTTTTCACTGACGGTCTGCCAGTCTTCGTTGGTCGACGTTGCAGATCCCAGTGTACTTCAGGAAGCATGGGCGAGCTTTCGTAGGCAGCCGGAACAAATGACAAATTCCTCCTCCAACCATATTTGAACGTTGGGCCTGGCCAGCAGGTTCGTGAAAGACTTGAGCCCAGCTTGACCCTCGTTCCGATGGCGGTGATACCTTGGGTTTCTCTGTTCCTCAAGGAAGTAGAACTAAAAAAGCAGGTTTGGAACGGGAAGATGACGTAATCTGTTGCCAAATCCTTGACGCGAGGGTCACGACTGTATTTTAAAGAGGTGACCAAGGTTACTCAATCGTCACCAAGGGGTGGACTACCACTCCAATGAATTCGACTTCAGGAAAATATGTTGAAGAAGCAAAGCGACCACGCGACTTCATTAAATATTGCTAAAAGTGAAGTCAAAATCAGTTTTGAGCCAGATAGGAGTCGAACCTACAATCTTCTGATTTGTAGTCAGACGCGTTATCCATTGCGCCACTGGCCCATGTGACTACTAGCTATCACTCCTACTGATATGTTTTAGTGCTGCAATAATGTGTGATCAACGTAAGGGGTCTCCGGTTGTCGCAGACGTGCACGTTCCTGAGCCACGCGCACAAAGGCCTCTGACAAGTCCTCGGAAATGCAGCTGAACACAAATGAATGCACCAACTTTTCTGAACCCTGCTGGACTTCACATGACCTCTTTCTGAACCCTGCTGGACTTCACATGACCTCTATCTGAACCCTGCTGGACTTCACATGACCTCTTTCTGAACCCTGCTGGACCTACTGCGACCTCTTTCTGTACCCTGCTGGACCTCCTATGACCTCTTTCTGAACCCTGCTGGACTTCACATGACCTCTATCTGAACCCTGCTGGACTTCACATGACCTCTTTCTGAACCCTGCTGGACCTACTGCGACCTCTTTCTGTACCCTGCTGGACCTCCTATGACCTCTTTCTGAACCCTGCTGAACCTCCTCTGACCTCTTTCTGAACCCTGCTTGACCTCCTTCGACATCTTTCTGAACCCTGCTGGACTTCACATGACCGTGCCTTTTCACTGACGGTCTGCCAGTCTTCGTTGGTCGACGTTCCAGATCCCAGTGTACTTCAGGAAGCATGGGCGAGCTTTCGCAGGCAGCCGGAACAAATGACAAATTCCTCCTCCAACCATATTTGAACGTTGGGCCTGGCCAGCAGGTTCGTGAAAGACTTGAGCCCAGCTTGACCCTCGTTCCGATGGCGGTGATACCTTGGGTTTCTCTGTTCCTCAAGGAAGTAGAACTAAAAAAGCAGGTTTGGAACGGGAAGATGACGTAATCTGTTGCCAAATCCTTGACGCGAGGGTCGCGACTGTATTTTAAAGAGGTGACCAAGGTTACTCAATCGTCACCAAGGGGTGGACTACCACTCCAATGAATTCGACTTCAGGAAAATATGTTGAAGAAGCAAAGCGACCACGCGACTTCATTAAATATTGCTAAAAGTGAAGTCAAAATCAGTTTTGAGCCAGGTAGGAGTCGAACCTACAATCTTCTGATTCGTAGTCAGACACGTTATCCATTGCGCCACTGGCCCATGTGACGACTAGCTATCACTCCTACTGATATGTTTTAGTGCTGCAATAATGAGTGATCAACGGAAGGGGTCTCCGGTTGTCGCAGACGTGCACGTCCCTGAGCCACGCGCACAAAGGCCTCTGATAAGTACTCGGAATTGCAGCTGAACACAAATGAATGCACCAACTTTTCTGAACCCTGCTGGACTTCACATGACCTCTTTCTGAACCCTGCTGAACTTCACATGACCTCTATCTGAACCCTGCTGGACTTCACACGACCTCTATCTGAACAATGCTGGACTTCACATGACATATATCTGAACCCTGCTGGACCTACTGCGACCTCTTTCTGTACCCTGCTGGACCTCCTATGACCTCTTTCTGAACCCTGATTGACCTCCTACGACATCTTTCTGAACCCTGCTGGACTTCACATGACCTCTATCTGAACCCTGCTGGACTTCACATGACCTCTTTCTGAACCCTGCTGGACCTACTGCGACCTCTTTCTGTACCCTGCTGGACCTCCTATGACCTCTTTCTGTACCCTGCTGGACCTCCTATGACCTCTTTCTGAACCCTGCTGAACCTCCTCTGACCTCTTTCTGAACCCTGCTTGACCTCCTACGACATCTTTCTGAACCCTGCTGGACTTCACATGACCGTGCCTTTTCACTGACGGTCTGCCAGTCTTCGTTGGTCGACGTTGCAGATCCCAGTGTACTTCAGGAAGCATGGGCGAGCTTTCGCAGGCAGCCGGAACAAATGACAAATTCCTCCTCCAACCATATTTGAACGTTGGGCCTGGCCAGCAGGTTCGTGAAAGACTTGAGCCCAGCTTGACCCTCGTTCCGATGGCGGTGATACCTTGGGTTTCTCTGTTCCTCAAGGAAGTAGAACTAAAAAAGCAGGTTTGGAACGGGAAGATGACGTAATCTGTTGCCAAATCCTTGACGCGAGGGTCGTGACTGTATTTTAAAGAGGTGACCAAGGTTACTCAATCGTCACCAAGGGGTGGACTACCACTCCAATGAATTCGACTTCAGGAAAATATGTTGAAGAAGCAAAGCGACCACGCGACTTCATTAAATATTGCTAAAAGTGAAGTCAAAATCAGTTTTGAGCCAGGTAGGAGTCGAACCTACAATCTTCTGATTCGTAGTCAGACGCGTTATCCATTGCGCCACTGGCCCATGTGACTACTAGCTATCACTCCTACTGATATGTTTTAGTGCTGCAATAATGAGTGATCAACGTAAGGGGTCTCCGGTTGTCGCAGACGTGCACGTTCCTGAGCCACGCGCACAAAGGCCTCTGACAAGTACTCGGAATTGCAGCTGAACACAAATGAATGCACCAACTTTTCTGAACCCTGCTGGACTTCACATGACCTCTTTCTGAACCCTGCTGAACTTCACATGACCTCTATCTGAACCCTGCTGGACTTCACACGACCTCTATCTGAACCATGCTGGACTTCACATGACATATATCTGAACCCTGCTGGACCTACTGCGACCTCTTTCTGTACCCTGCTGGACCTCCTATGACCTCTTTCTGAACCCTGCTGAACCTCCTCTGACCTCTTTCTGAACCCTGCTGGACTTCACATGACATATATCTGAACCCTGCTGGACTTCACATGACTCCTTTCTGAACCCTGCTGGACTTCACATGACCTCTATCTGAACCCTGCTCAACCTCCTCTGACCTCTTTCTGAACCCTGATTGACCTCCTACGACATCTTTCTGAACCCTGCTGGACTTCACATGACCTCTTTCTGAACCCTGCTGGACGTACTGCGACCTCTTTCTGTACCCTGCTGGACCTCCTATGACCTCTTTCTGTACCCTGCTGGACCTCCTATGACCTCTTTCTGAACCCTGCTGAACCTCCTCTGACCTCTTTCTGAACCCTGCTTGACCTCCTACGACATCTTTCTGAACCCTGCTGGACTTCACATGACCGTGCCTTTTCACTGACGGTCTGCCAGTCTTCGTTGGTCGACGTTGCAGATCCCAGTGTACTTCAGGAAGCATGGGCGAGCTTTCGCAGGCAGCCGGAACAAATGACAAATTCCTCCTCCAACCATATTTGAACGTTGGGCCTGGCCAGCAGGTTCGTGAAAGACTTGAGCCCAGCTTGACCCTCGTTCCGATGGCGGTGATACCTTGGGTTTCTCTGTTCCTCAAGGAAGTAGAACTAAAAAAGCAGGTTTGGAACGGGAAGATGACGTAATCTGTTGCCAAATCCTTGACGCGAGGGTCGCGACTGTATTTTAAAGAGGTGACCAAGGTTACTCAATCGTCACCAAGGGGTGGACTACCACTCCAATGAATTCGACTTCAGGAAAATATGTTGAAGAAGCAAAGCGACCACGCGACTTCATTAAATATTGCTAAAAGTGAAATCAAAATCAGTTTTGAGCCAGGTAGGAGTCGAACCTACAATCTTCTGATTCGTAGTCAGACGCGTTATCCATTGCGCCACTGGCCCATGTGACTACTAGCTATCACTCCTACTGATATGTTTTAGTGCTGCAATAATGAGTGATCAACGTAAGGGGTCTCCGGTTGTCGCAGACGTGCACGTTCCTGAGCCACGCGCACAAAGGCCTCTGACAAGTACTCGGAATTGCAGCTGAACACAAATGAATGCACCAACTTTTCTGAACCCTGCTGGACTTCACATGACCTCTTTCTGAACCCTGCTGAACTTCACATGACCTCTATCTGAACCCTGCTGGACTTCACACGACCTCTATCTGAACCATGCTGGACTTCACATGACATATATCTGAACCCCGCTGGACCTACTGCGACCTCTTTCTGTACCCTGCTGGACCTCCTATGACCTCTTTCTGAACCCTGCTGAACCTCCTCTGACCTCTTTCTGAACCCTGATTGACCTCCTACGACATCTTTCTGAACCCTGCTGGACTTCACATGACCTCTATCTGAACCCTGCTGGACTTCACATGACCTCTTTCTGAACCCTGCTGGACCTACTGCGACCTCTTTCTGTACCCTGCTGGACCTCCTATGACCTCTTTCTGAACCCTGCTGAACCTCCTCTGACCTCTTTCTGAACCCTGCTTGACCTGCTACGACATCTTTCTGAACCCTGCTGGACTTCACATGACCGTGCCTTTTCACTGACGGTCTGCCAGTCTTCGTTGGTCGACGTTGCAGATCCCAGTGTACTTCAGGAAGCATGGGCGAGCTTTCGCAGGCAGCCGGAACAAATGACAAATTTCTCCTCCAACCATATTTGAACGTTGGGCCTGGCCAGCAGGTTCGTGAAAGACTTGAGCCCAGCTTGACCCTCGTTCCGATGGCGGTGATACCTTGGGTTTCTCTGTTCCTCAAGGAAGTAGAACTAAAAAAGCAGGTTTGGAACGGGAAGATGACGTAATCTGTTGCCAAATCCTTGACGCGAGGGTCACGACTGTATTTTAAAGAGGTGACCAAGGTTACTCAATCGTCACCAAGGGGTGGACTACCACTCCAATGAATTCGACTTCAGGAAAATATGTTGAAGAAGCAAAGCGACCACGCGACTTCATTAAATATTGCTAAAAGTGAAGTCAAAATCAGTTTTGAGCCAGATAGGAGTCGAACCTACAATCTTCTGATTCGTAGTCAGACGCGTTATCCATTGCGCCACTGGCCCATGTGACTACTAGCTATCACTCCTACTGATATGTTTTAGTGCTGCAATAATGTGTGATCAACGTAAGGGGTCTCCGGTTGTCGCAGACGTGCACGTTCCTGAGCCACGCGCACAAAGGCCTCTGACAAGTCCTCGGAAATGCAGCTGAACACAAATGAATGCACCAACTTTTCTGAACCCTGCTGGACTTCACATGACCTCTTTCTGAACCCTGCTGGACTTCACATGACCTCTATCTGAACCCTGCTGGACTTCACATGACCTCTTTCTGAACCCTGCTGGACCTACTGCGACCTCTTTCTGTACCCTGCTGGACCTCCTATGACCTCTTTCTGAACCCTGCTGGACTTCACATGACCTCTATCTGAACCCTGCTGGACTTCACATGACCTCTTTCTGAACCCTGCTGGACCTACTGCGACCTCTTTCTGTACCCTGCTGGACTTCACATGACCTCTTTCTGAACCCTGCTGAACTTCACATGACCTCTATCTGAACCCTGCTGGACTTCACACGACCTCTATCTGAACAATGCTGGACTTCACATGACATATATCTGAACCCTGCTGGACCTACTGCGACCTCTTTCTGTACCCTGCTGGACCTCCTATGACCTCTTTCTGAACCCTGCTGAACCTCCTCTGACCTCTTTCTGAACCCTGATTGACCTCCTACGACATCTTTCTGAACCCTGCTGGACTTCACATGACCTCTATCTGAACCCTGCTGGACTTCACATGACCTCTTTCTGTACCCTGCTGGACCTCCTATGACCTCTTTCTGTACCCTGCTGGACCTCCTATGACCTCTTTCTGAACCCTGCTGAACCTCCTCTGACCTCTTTCTGAACCCTGCTTGACCTCCTACGACATCTTTCTGAACCCTGCTGGACTTCACATGACCGTGCCTTTTCACTGACGGTCTGCCAGTCTTCGTTGGTCGACGTTGCAGATCCCAGTGTACTTCAGGAAGCATGGGCGAGCTTTCGCAGGCAGCCGGAACAAATGACAAATTCCTCCTCCAACCATATTTGAACGTTGGGCCTGGCCAGCAGGTTCGTGAAAGACTTGAGCCCAGCTTGACCCTCGTTCCGATGGCGGTGATACCTTGGGTTTCTCTGTTCCTCAAGGAAGTAGAACTAAAAAAGCAGGTTTGGAACGGGAAGATGACGTAATCTGTTGCCAAATCCTTGACGCGAGGGTCGCGACTGTATTTTAAAGAGGTGACCAAGGTTACTCAATCGTCACCAAGGGGTGGACTACCACTCCAATGAATTCGACTTCAGGAAAATATGTTGAAGAAGCAAAGCGACCACGCGACTTCATTAAATATTGCTAAAAGTGAAATCAAAATCAGTTTTGAGCCAGGTAGGAGTCGAACCTACAATCTTCTGATTCGTAGTCAGACGCGTTATCCATTGCGCCACTGGCCCATGTGACTACTAGCTATCACTCCTACTGATATGTTTTAGTGCTGCAATAATGAGTGATCAACGTAAGGGGTCTCCGGTTGTCGCAGACGTGCACGTTCCTGAGCCACGCGCACAAAGGCCTCTGACAAGTACTCGGAATTGCAGCTGAACACAAATGAATGCACCAACTTTTCTGAACCCTGCTGGACTTCACATGACCTCTTTCTGAACCCTGCTGAACTTCACATGACCTCTATCTGAACCCTGCTGGACTTCACACGACCTCTATCTGAACCATGCTGGACTTCACATGACATATATCTGAACCCCGCTGGACCTACTGCGACCTCTTTCTGTACCCTGCTGGACCTCCTATGACCTCTTTCTGAACCCTGCTGAACCTCCTCTGACCTCTTTCTGAACCCTGATTGACCTCCTACGACATCTTTCTGAACCCTGCTGGACTTCACATGACCTCTATCTGAACCCTGCTGGACTTCACATGACCTCTTTCTGAACCCTGCTGGACCTACTGCGACCTCTTTCTGTACCCTGCTGGACCTCCTATGACCTCTTTCTGAACCCTGCTGAACCTCCTCTGACCTCTTTCTGAACCCTGCTTGACCTGCTACGACATCTTTCTGAACCCTGCTGGACTTCACATGACCGTGCCTTTTCACTGACGGTCTGCCAGTCTTCGTTGGTCGACGTTGCAGATCCCAGTGTACTTCAGGAAGCATGGGCGAGCTTTCGCAGGCAGCCGGAACAAATGACAAATTTCTCCTCCAACCATATTTGAACGTTGGGCCTGGCCAGCAGGTTCGTGAAAGACTTGAGCCCAGCTTGACCCTCGTTCCGATGGCGGTGATACCTTGGGTTTCTCTGTTCCTCAAGGAAGTAGAACTAAAAAAGCAGGTTTGGAACGGGAAGATGACGTAATCTGTTGCCAAATCCTTGACGCGAGGGTCACGACTGTATTTTAAAGAGGTGACCAAGGTTACTCAATCGTCACCAAGGGGTGGACTACCACTCCAATGAATTCGACTTCAGGAAAATATGTTGAAGAAGCAAAGCGACCACGCGACTTCATTAAATATTGCTAAAAGTGAAGTCAAAATCAGTTTTGAGCCAGATAGGAGTCGAACCTACAATCTTCTGATTCGTAGTCAGACGCGTTATCCATTGCGCCACTGGCCCATGTGACTACTAGCTATCACTCCTACTGATATGTTTTAGTGCTGCAATAATGTGTGATCAACGTAAGGGGTCTCCGGTTGTCGCAGACGTGCACGTTCCTGAGCCACGCGCACAAAGGCCTCTGACAAGTCCTCGGAAATGCAGCTGAACACAAATGAATGCACCAACTTTTCTGAACCCTGCTGGACTTCACATGACCTCTTTCTGAACCCTGCTGGACTTCACATGACCTCTATCTGAACCCTGCTGGACTTCACATGACCTCTTTCTGAACCCTGCTGGACCTACTGCGACCTCTTTCTGTACCCTGCTGGACCTCCTATGACCTCTTTCTGAACCCTGCTGGACTTCACATGACCTCTATCTGAACCCTGCTGGACTTCACATGACCTCTTTCTGAACCCTGCTGGACCTACTGCGACCTCTTTCTGTACCCTGCTGGACTTCACATGACCTCTTTCTGAACCCTGCTGAACTTCACATGACCTCTATCTGAACCCTGCTGGACTTCACACGACCTCTATCTGAACAATGCTGGACTTCACATGACATATATCTGAACCCTGCTGGACCTACTGCGACCTCTTTCTGTACCCTGCTGGACCTCCTATGACCTCTTTCTGAACCCTGCTGAACCTCCTCTGACCTCTTTCTGAACCCTGATTGACCTCCTACGACATCTTTCTGAACCCTGCTGGACTTCACATGACCTCTATCTGAACCCTGCTGGACTTCACATGACCTCTTTCTGTACCCTGCTGGACCTCCTATGACCTCTTTCTGTACCCTGCTGGACCTCCTATGACCTCTTTCTGAACCCTGCTGAACCTCCTCTGACCTCTTTCTGAACCCTGCTTGACCTCCTACGACATCTTTCTGAACCCTGCTGGACTTCACATGACCGTGCCTTTTCACTGACGGTCTGCCAGTCTTCGTTGGTCGACGTTGCAGATCCCAGTGTACTTCAGGAAGCATGGGCGAGCTTTCGCAGGCAGCCGGAACAAATGACAAATTCCTCCTCCAACCATATTTGAACGTTGGGCCTGGCCAGCAGGTTCGTGAAAGACTTGAGCCCAGCTTGACCCTCGTTCCGATGGCGGTGATACCTTGGGTTTCTCTGTTCCTCAAGGAAGTAGAACTAAAAAAGCAGGTTTGGAACGGGAAGATGACGTAATCTGTTGCCAAATCCTTGACGCGAGGGTCGTGACTGTATTTTAAAGAGGTGACCAAGGTTACTCAATCGTCACCAAGGGGTGGACTACCACTCCAATGAATTCGACTTCAGGAAAATATGTTGAAGAAGCAAAGCGACCACGCGACTTCATTAAATATTGCTAAAAGTGAAGTCAAAATCAGTTTTGAGCCAGGTAGGAGTCGAACCTACAATCTTCTGATTCGTAGTCAGACGCGTTATCCATTGCGCCACTGGCCCATGTGACTACTAGTTATCACTCCTACTGATATGTTTTAGTGCTGCAATAATGAGTGATCAACGTAAGGGGTCTCCGGTTGTCGCAGACGTGCACGTTCCTGAGCCACGCGCACAAAGGCCTCTGACAAGTACTCGGAATTGCAGCTGAACACAAATGAATGCACCAACTTTTCTGAACCCTGCTGGACTTCACATGACCTCTTTCTGAACCCTGCTGAACTTCACATGACCTCTATCTGAACCCTGCTGGACTTCACACGACCTCTATCTGAACCATGCTGGACTTCACATGACATATATCTGAACCCTGCTGGACCTACTGCGACCTCTTTCTGTACCCTGCTGGACCTCCTATGACCTCTTTCTGTACCCTGCTGGACCTCCTATGACCTCTTTCTGAACCCTGCTGAACCTCCTCTGACCTCTTTCTGAACCCTGATTGACCTCCTACGACATCTTTCTGAACCCTGCTGGACTTCACATGACCTCTATCTGAACCCTGCTGGACTTCACATGACCTCTATCTGAACCCTGCTGGACTTCACATGACCTCTTTCTGAACCCTGCTGGACCTACTGCGACCTCTTTCTGTACCCTGCTGGACCTCCTATGACCTCTTTCTGAACCCTGCTGAACCTCCTCTGACCTCTTTCTGAACCCTGCTTGACCTCCTACGACATCTTTCTGAACCCTGCTGGACTTCACATGACCGTGCCTTTTCACTGACGGTCTGCCAGTCTTCGTTGGTCGACGTTGCAGATCCCAGTGTACTTCAGGAAGCATGGGCGAGCTTTCGCAGGCAGCCGGAACAAATGACAAATTCCTCCTCCAACCATATTTGAACGTTGGGCCTGGCCAGCAGGTTCGTGAAAGACTTGAGCCCAGCTTGACCCTCGTTCCGATGGCGGTGATACCTTGGGTTTCTCTGTTCCTCAAGGAAGTAGAACTAAAAAAGCAGGTTTGGAACGGGAAGAAGACGTAATCTGTTGCCAAATCCTTGACGCGGGGGTCGCGACTGTATTTTAAAGAGGTGACCAAGGTTACTCAATCATCACCAAGGGGTGGACTACCACTCCAATGAATTCGACTTCAGGAAAATATGTTGAAGAAGCAAAGCGACCACGCGACTTCATTAAATATTGTTAAAAGTGAAGTCAAAATCAGTTTTGAGCCAGGTAGGAGTCGAACCTACAATCTTCTGATTCGTAGTCAGATGCGTTATCCATTGCGCCACTGGCCCATGTGACTACTAGCTATCACTCCTACTGATATGTTTTAGTGCTGCAATAATGAGTGATCAACGTTAAGGGGTCTCCGGTTGTCGCAGACGTGCACGTTCCTGAGCCACGCGCACAAAGGCCTCTGACAAGTACTCGGAATTGCAGCTGAACACAAATGAATGCACCAACTTTTCTGAACCCTGCTGGACTTCACATGACCTCTTTCTGAACCCTGCTGAACTTCACATGACCTCTATCTGAACCCTGCTGGACTTCACACGACCTCTATCTGAACCATGCTGGACTTCACATGACATATATCTGAACCCTGCTGGACCTACTGCGACCTCTTTCTGTACCCTGCTGGACCTCCTATGACCTCTTTCTGAACCCTGCTGAACCTCCTCTGACCTCTTTCTGAACCCTGCTGGACTTCACATGACATATATCTGAACCCTGCTGGACTTCACATGACTCCTTTCTGAACCCTGCTGGACTTCACATGACCTCTATCTGAACCCTGCTCAACCTCCTCTGACCTCTTTCTGAACCCTGATTGACCTCCTACGACATCTTTCTGAACCCTGCTGGACTTCACATGACCTCTTTCTGAACCCTGCTGGACCTACTGCGACCTCTTTCTGTACCCTGCTGGACCTCCTATGACCTCTTTCTGTACCCTGCTGGACCTCCTATGACCTCTTTCTGAACCCTGCTGAACCTCCTCTGACCTCTTTCTGAACCCTGCTTGACCTCCTACGACATCTTTCTGAACCCTGCTGGACTTCACATGACCGTGCCTTTTCACTGACGGTCTGCCAGTCTTCGTTGGTCGACGTTGCAGATCCCAGTGTACTTCAGGAAGCATGGGCGAGCTTTCGCAGGCAGCCGGAACAAATGACAAATTCCTCCTCCAACCATATTTGAACGTTGGGCCTGGCCAGCAGGTTCGTGAAAGACTTGAGCCCAGCTTGACCCTCGTTCCGATGGCGGTGATACCTTGGGTTTCTCTGTTCCTCAAGGAAGTAGAACTAAAAAAGCAGGTTTGGAACGGGAAGATGACGTAATCTGTTGCCAAATCCTTGACGCGAGGGTCGCGACTGTATTTTAAAGAGGTGACCAAGGTTACTCAATCGTCACCAAGGGGTGGACTACCACTCCAATGAATTCGACTTCAGGAAAATATGTTGAAGAAGCAAAGCGACCACGCGACTTCATTAAATATTGCTAAAAGTGAAATCAAAATCAGTTTTGAGCCAGGTAGGAGTCGAACCTACAATCTTCTGATTCGTAGTCAGACGCGTTATCCATTGCGCCACTGGCCCATGTGACTACTAGCTATCACTCCTACTGATATGTTTTAGTGCTGCAATAATGAGTGATCAACGTAAGGGGTCTCCGGTTGTCGCAGACGTGCACGTTCCTGAGCCACGCGCACAAAGGCCTCTGACAAGTACTCGGAATTGCAGCTGAACACAAATGAATGCACCAACTTTTCTGAACCCTGCTGGACTTCACATGACCTCTTTCTGAACCCTGCTGAACTTCACATGACCTCTATCTGAACCCTGCTGGACTTCACACGACCTCTATCTGAACCATGCTGGACTTCACATGACATATATCTGAACCCCGCTGGACCTACTGCGACCTCTTTCTGTACCCTGCTGGACCTCCTATGACCTCTTTCTGAACCCTGCTGAACCTCCTCTGACCTCTTTCTGAACCCTGATTGACCTCCTACGACATCTTTCTGAACCCTGCTGGACTTCACATGACCTCTATCTGAACCCTGCTGGACTTCACATGACCTCTTTCTGAACCCTGCTGGACCTACTGCGACCTCTTTCTGTACCCTGCTGGACCTCCTATGACCTCTTTCTGAACCCTGCTGAACCTCCTCTGACCTCTTTCTGAACCCTGCTTGACCTGCTACGACATCTTTCTGAACCCTGCTGGACTTCACATGACCGTGCCTTTTCACTGACGGTCTGCCAGTCTTCGTTGGTCGACGTTGCAGATCCCAGTGTACTTCAGGAAGCATGGGCGAGCTTTCGCAGGCAGCCGGAACAAATGACAAATTCCTCCTCCAACCATATTTGAACGTTGGGCCTGGCCAGCAGGTTCGTGAAAGACTTGAGCCCAGCTTGACCCTCGTTCCGATGGCGGTGATACCTTGGGTTTCTCTGTTCCTCAAGGAAGTAGAACTAAAAAAGCAGGTTTGGAACGGGAAGATGACGTAATCTGTTGCCAAATCCTTGACGCGAGGGTCACGACTGTATTTTAAAGAGGTGACCAAGGTTACTCAATCGTCACCAAGGGGTGGACTACCACTCCAATGAATTCGACTTCAGGAAAATATGTTGAAGAAGCAAAGCGACCACGCGACTTCATTAAATATTGCTAAAAGTGAAGTCAAAATCAGTTTTGAGCCAGATAGGAGTCGAACCTACAATCTTCTGATTCGTAGTCAGACGCGTTATCCATTGCGCCACTGGCCCATGTGACTACTAGCTATCACTCCTACTGATATGTTTTAGTGCTGCAATAATGTGTGATCAACGTAAGGGGTCTCCGGTTGTCGCAGACGTGCACGTTCCTGAGCCACGCGCACAAAGGCCTCTGACAAGTCCTCGGAAATGCAGCTGAACACAAATGAATGCACCAACTTTTCTGAACCCTGCTGGACTTCACATGACCTCTTTCTGAACCCTGCTGGACTTCACATGACCTCTATCTGAACCCTGCTGGACTTCACATGACCTCTTTCTGAACCCTGCTGGACCTACTGCGACCTCTTTCTGTACCCTGCTGGACCTCCTATGACCTCTTTCTGAACCCTGCTGGACTTCACATGACCTCTATCTGAACCCTGCTGGACTTCACATGACCTCTTTCTGAACCCTGCTGGACCTACTGCGACCTCTTTCTGTACCCTGCTGGACCTCCTATGACCTCTTTCTGAACCCTGCTGAACCTCCTCTGACCTCTTTCTGAACCCTGCTTGACCTCCTTCGACATCTTTCTGAACCCTGCTGGACTTCACATGACCGTGCCTTTTCACTGACGGTCTGCCAGTCTTCGTTGGTCGACGTTCCAGATCCCAGTGTACTTCAGGAAGCATGGGCGAGCTTTCGCAGGCAGCCGGAACAAATGACAAATTCCTCCTCCAACCATATTTGAACGTTGGGCCTGGCCAGCAGGTTCGTGAAAGACTTGAGCCCAGCTTGACCCTCGTTCCGATGGCGGTGATACCTTGGGTTTCTCTGTTCCTCAAGGAAGTAGAACTAAAAAAGCAGGTTTGGAACTGGAAGATGACGTAATCTGTTGCCAAATCCTTGACGCGAGGGTCGCGACTGTATTTTAAAGAGGTGACCAAGGTTACTCAATCGTCACCAAGGGGTGGACTACCACTCCAATGAATTCGACTTCAGGAAAATATGTTGAAGAAGCAAAGCGACCACGCGACTTCATTAAATATTGCTAAAAGTGAAGTCAAAATCAGTTTTGAGCCAGGTAGGAGTCGAACCTACAATCTTCTGATTCGTAGTCAGACACGTTATCCATTGCGCCACTGGCCCATGTGACGACTAGCTATCACTCCTACTGATATGTTTTAGTGCTGCAATAATGAGTGATCAACGGAAGGGGTCTCCGGTTGTCGCAGACGTGCACGTCCCTGAGCCACGCGCACAAAGGCCTCTGATAAGTACTCGGAATTGCAGCTGAACACAAATGAATGCACCAACTTTTCTGAACCCTGCTGGACTTCACATGACCTCTTTCTGAACCCTGCTGAACTTCACATGACCTCTATCTGAACCCTGCTGGACTTCACACGACCTCTATCTGAACAATGCTGGACTTCACATGACATATATCTGAACCCTGCTGGACCTACTGCGACCTCTTTCTGTACCCTGCTGGACCTCCTATGACCTCTTTCTGAACCCTGCTGAACCTCCTCTGACCTCTTTCTGAACCCTGATTGACCTCCTACGACATCTTTCTGAACCCTGCTGGACTTCACATGACCTCTATCTGAACCCTGCTGGACTTCACATGACCTCTTTCTGAACCCTGCTGGACCTACTGCGACCTCTTTCTGTACCCTGCTGGACCTCCTATGACCTCTTTCTGTACCCTGCTGGACCTCCTATGACCTCTTTCTGAACCCTGCTGAACCTCCTCTGACCTCTTTCTGAACCCTGCTTGACCTCCTACGACATCTTTCTGAACCCTGCTGGACTTCACATGACCGTGCCTTTTCACTGACGGTCTGCCAGTCTTCGTTGGTCGACGTTGCAGATCCCAGTGTACTTCAGGAAGCATGGGCGAGCTTTCGCAGGCAGCCGGAACAAATGACAAATTCCTCCTCCAACCATATTTGAACGTTGGGCCTGGCCAGCAGGTTCGTGAAAGACTTGAGCCCAGCTTGACCCTCGTTCCGATGGCGGTGATACCTTGGGTTTCTCTGTTCCTCAAGGAAGTAGAACTAAAAAAGCAGGTTTGGAACGGGAAGATGACGTAATCTGTTGCCAAATCCTTGACGCGAGGGTCGTGACTGTATTTTAAAGAGGTGACCAAGGTTACTCAATCGTCACCAAGGGGTGGACTACCACTCCAATGAATTCGACTTCAGGAAAATATGTTGAAGAAGCAAAGCGACCACGCGACTTCATTAAATATTGCTAAAAGTGAAGTCAAAATCAGTTTTGAGCCAGGTAGGAGTCGAACCTACAATCTTCTGATTCGTAGTCAGACGCGTTATCCATTGCGCCACTGGCCCATGTGACTACTAGCTATCACTCCTACTGATATGTTTTAGTGCTGCAATAATGAGTGATCAACGTAAGGGGTCTCCGGTTGTCGCAGACGTGCACGTTCCTGAGCCACGCGCACAAAGGCCTCTGACAAGTACTCGGAATTGCAGCTGAACACAAATGAATGCACCAACTTTTCTGAACCCTGCTGGACTTCACATGACCTCTTTCTGAACCCTGCTGAACTTCACATGACCTCTATCTGAACCCTGCTGGACTTCACACGACCTCTATCTGAACCATGCTGGACTTCACATGACATATATCTGAACCCTGCTGGACCTACTGCGACCTCTTTCTGTACCCTGCTGGACCTCCTATGACCTCTTTCTGTACCCTGCTGGACCTCCTATGACCTCTTTCTGAACCCTGCTGAACCTCCTCTGACCTCTTTCTGAACCCTGATTGACCTCCTACGACATCTTTCTGAACCCTGCTGGACTTCACATGACCTCTATCTGAACCCTGCTGGACTTCACATGACCTCTATCTGAACCCTGCTGGACTTCACATGACCTCTTTCTGAACCCTGCTGGACCTACTGCGACCTCTTTCTGTACCCTGCTGGACCTCCTATGACCTCTTTCTGAACCCTGCTGAACCTCCTCTGACCTCTTTCTGAACCCTGCTTGACCTCCTACGACATCTTTCTGAACCCTGCTGGACTTCACATGACCGTGCCTTTTCACTGACGGTCTGCCAGTCTTCGTTGGTCGACGTTGCAGATCCCAGTGTACTTCAGGAAGCATGGGCGAGCTTTCGCAGGCAGCCGGAACAAATGACAAATTCCTCCTCCAACCATATTTGAACGTTGGGCCTGGCCAGCAGGTTCGTGAAAGACTTGAGCCCAGCTTGACCCTCGTTCCGATGGCGGTGATACCTTGGGTTTCTCTGTTCCTCAAGGAAGTAGAACTAAAAAAGCAGGTTTGGAACGGGAAGAAGACGTAATCTGTTGCCAAATCCTTGACGCGAGGGTCGCGACTGTATTTTAAAGAGGTGACCAAGGTTACTCAATCGTCACCAAGGGGTGGACTACCACTCCAATGAATTCGACTTCAGGAAAATATGTTGAAGAAGCAAAGCGACCACGCGACTTCATTAAATATTGTTAAAAGTGAAGTCAAAATCAGTTTTGAGCCAGGTAGGAGTCGAACCTACAATCTTCTGATTCGTAGTCAGATGCGTTATCCATTGCGCCACTGGCCCATGTGACTACTAGCTATCACTCCTACTGATATGTTTTAGTGCTGCAATAATGAGTGATCAACGTTAAGGGGTCTCCGGTTGTCGCAGACGTGCACGTTCCTGAGCCACGCGCACAAAGGCCTCTGACAAGTACTCGGAATTGCAGCTGAACACAAATGAATGCACCAACTTTTCTGAACCCTGCTGGACCTACTGCGACCTCTTTCTGTACCCTGCTGGACCTCCTATGACCTCTTTCTGAACCCTGCTGAACCTCCTCTGACCTCTTTCTGAACCCTGCTTGACCTCCTACGACATCTTTCTGAACCCTGCTGGACTTCACATGACCGTGCCTTTTCACTGACGGTCTGCCAGTCTTCGTTGGTCGACGTTGCAGATCCCAGTGTACTTCAGGAAGCATGGGCGAGCTTTCGCAGGCAGCCGGAACAAATGACAAATTCCTCCTCCAACCATATTTGAACGTTGGGCCTGGCCAGCAGGTTCGTGAAAGACTTGAGCCCAGCTTGACCCTCGTTCCGATGGCGGTGATACCTTGGGTTTCTCTGTTCCTCAAGGAAGTAGAACTAAAAAAGCAGGTTTGGAACGGGAAGATGACGTAATCTGTTGCCAAATCCTTGACGCGAGGGTCACGACTGTATTTTAAAGAGGTGACCAAGGTTACTCAATCGTCACCAAGGGGTGGACTACCACTCCAATGAATTCGACTTCAGGAAAATATGTTGAAGAAGCAAAGCGACCACGCGACTTCATTAAATATTGCTAAAAGTGAAGTCAAAATCAGTTTTGAGCCAGATAGGAGTCGAACCTACAATCTTCTGATTCGTAGTCAGACGCGTTATCCATTGCGCCACTGGCCCATGTGACTACTAGCTATCACTCCTACTGATATGTTTTAGTGCTGCAATAATGTGTGATCAACGTAAGGGGTCTCCGGTTGTCGCAGACATGCACGTTCCTGAGCCACGCGCACAAAGGCCTCTGACAAGTCCTCGGAAATGCAGCTGAACACAAATGAATGCACCAACTTTTCTGAACCCTGCTGGACTTCACATGACCTCTTTCTGAACCCTGCTGGACTTCACATGACCTCTATCTGAACCCTGCTGGACTTCACATGACCTCTTTCTGAACCCTGCTGGACCTACTGCGACCTCTTTCTGTACCCTGCTGGACCTCCTATGACCTCTTTCTGAACCCTGCTGGACTTCACATGACCTCTATCTGAACCCTGCTGGACTTCACATGACCTCTTTCTGAACCCTGCTGGACCTACTGCGACCTCTTTCTGTACCCTGCTGGACCTCCTATGACCTCTTTCTGAACCCTGCTGAACCTCCTCTGACCTCTTTCTGAACCCTGCTTGACCTCCTTCGACATCTTTCTGAACCCTGCTGGACTTCACATGACCGTGCCTTTTCACTGACGGTCTGCCAGTCTTCGTTGGTCGACGTTCCAGATCCCAGTGTACTTCAGGAAGCATGGGCGAGCTTTCGCAGGCAGCCGGAACAAATGACAAATTCCTCCTCCAACCATATTTGAACGTTGGGCCTGGCCAGCAGGTTCGTGAAAGACTTGAGCCCAGCTTGACCCTCGTTCCGATGGCTGTGATACCTTGGGTTTCTCTGTTCCTCAAGGAAGTAGAACTAAAAAAGCAGGTTTGGAACGGGAAGATGACGTAATCTGTTGCCAAATCCTTGACGCGAGGGTCGCGACTGTATTTTAAAGAGGTGACCAAGGTTACTCAATCGTCACCAAGGGGTGGACTACCACTCCAATGAATTCGACTTCAGGAAAATATGTTGAAGAAGCAAAGCGACCACGCGACTTCATTAAATATTGCTAAAAGTGAAGTCAAAATCAGTTTTGAGCCAGGTAGGAGTCGAACCTACAATCTTCTGATTCGTAGTCAGACACGTTATCCATTGCGCCACTGGCCCATGTGACGACTAGCTATCACTCCTACTGATATGTTTTAGTGCTGCAATAATGAGTGATCAACGGAAGGGGTCTCCAGTTGTCGCAGACGTGCACGTCCCTGAGCCACGCGCACAAAGGCCTCTGATAAGTACTCGGAATTGCAGCTGAACACAAATGAATGCACCAACTTTTCTGAACCCTGCTGGACTTCACATGACCTCTTTCTGAACCCTGCTGAACTTCACATGACCTCTATCTGAACCCTGCTGGACTTCACACGACCTCTATCTGAACAATGCTGGACTTCACATGACATATATCTGAACCCTGCTGGACCTACTGCGACCTCTTTCTGTACCCTGCTGGACCTCCTATGACCTCTTTCTGAACCCTGCTGAACCTCCTCTGACCTCTTTCTGAACCCTGATTGACCTCCTACGACATCTTTCTGAACCCTGCTGGACTTCACATGACCTCTATCTGAACCCTGCTGGACTTCACATGACCTCTTTCTGAACCCTGCTGGACCTACTGCGACCTCTTTCTGTACCCTGCTGGACCTCCTATGACCTCTTTCTGTACCCTGCTGGACCTCCTATGACCTCTTTCTGAACCCTGCTGAACCTCCTCTGACCTCTTTCTGAACCCTGCTTGACCTCCTACGACATCTTTCTGAACCCTGCTGGACTTCACATGACCGTGCCTTTTCACTGACGGTCTGCCAGTCTTCGTTGGTCGACGTTGCAGATCCCAGTGTACTTCAGGAAGCATGGGCGAGCTTTCGCAGGCAGCCGGAACAAATGACAAATTCCTCCTCCAACCATATTTGAACGTTGGGCCTGGCCAGCAGGTTCGTGAAAGACTTGAGCCCAGCTTGACCCTCGTTCCGATGGCGGTGATACCTTGGGTTTCTCTGTTCCTCAAGGAAGTAGAACTAAAAAAGCAGGTTTGGAACGGGAAGATGACGTAATCTGTTGCCAAATCCTTGACGCGAGGGTCGTGACTGTATTTTAAAGAGGTGACCAAGGTTACTCAATCGTCACCAAGGGGTGGACTACCACTCCAATGAATTCGACTTCAGGAAAATATGTTGAAGAAGCAAAGCGACCACGCGACTTCATTAAATATTGCTAAAAGTGAAGTCAAAATCAGTTTTGAGCCAGGTAGGAGTCGAACCTACAATCTTCTGATTCGTAGTCAGACGCGTTATCCATTGCGCCACTGGCCCATGTGACTACTAGCTATCACTCCTACTGATATGTTTTAGTGCTGCAATAATGAGTGATCAACGTAAGGGGTCTCCGGTTGTCGCAGACGTGCACGTTCCTGAGCCACGCGCACAAAGGCCTCTGACAAGTACTCGGAATTGCAGCTGAACACAAATGAATGCACCAACTTTTCTGAACCCTGCTGGACTTCACATGACCTCTTTCTGAACCCTGCTGAACTTCACATGACCTCTATCTGAACCCTGCTGGACTTCACACGACCTCTATCTGAACCATGCTGGACTTCACATGACATATATCTGAACCCTGCTGGACCTACTGCGACCTCTTTCTGTACCCTGCTGGACCTCCTATGACCTCTTTCTGTACCCTGCTGGACCTCCTATGACCTCTTTCTGAACCCTGCTGAACCTCCTCTGACCTCTTTCTGAACCCTGATTGACCTCCTACGACATCTTTCTGAACCCTGCTGGACTTCACATGACCTCTATCTGAACCCTGCTGGACTTCACATGACCTCTATCTGAACCCTGCTGGACTTCACATGACCTCTTTCTGAACCCTGCTGGACCTACTGCGACCTCTTTCTGTACCCTGCTGGACCTCCTATGACCTCTTTCTGAACCCTGCTGAACCTCCTCTGACCTCTTTCTGAACCCTG
This sequence comes from Myxine glutinosa, assembly GCF_964187855.1. Classification (NCBI taxonomy): domain Eukaryota; kingdom Metazoa; phylum Chordata; class Myxini; order Myxiniformes; family Myxinidae; genus Myxine; species Myxine glutinosa. Next base: position 76,593,549 of record NC_136269.1, on the reverse strand, counting down.
CTTGACCTCCTACGACATCTTTCTGAACCCTGCTGGACTTCACATGACCGTGCCTTTTCACTGACGGTCTGCCAGTCTTCGTTGGTCGACGTTGCAGATCCCAGTGTACTTCAGGAAGCATGGGCGAGCTTTCGCAGGCAGCCGGAACAAATGACAAATTCCTCCTCCAACCATATTTGAACGTTGGGCCTGGCCAGCAGGTTCGTGAAAGACTTGAGCCCAGCTTGACCCTCGTTCCGATGGCGGTGATACCTTGGGTTTCTCTGTTCCTCAAGGAAGTAGAACTAAAAAAGCAGGTTTGGAACGGGAAGAAGACGTAATCTGTTGCCAAATCCTTGACGCGAGGGTCGCGACTGTATTTTAAAGAGGTGACCAAGGTTACTCAATCGTCACCAAGGGGTGGACTACCACTCCAATGAATTCGACTTCAGGAAAATATGTTGAAGAAGCAAAGCGACCACGCGACTTCATTAAATATTGTTAAAAGTGAAGTCAAAATCAGTTTTGAGCCAGATAGGAGTCGAACCTACAATCTTCTGATTCGTAGTCAGATGCGTTATCCATTGCGCCACTGGCCCATGTGACTACTAGCTATCACTCCTACTGATATGTTTTAGTGCTGCAATAATGAGTGATCAACGTTAAGGGGTCTCCGGTTGTCGCAGACGTGCACGTTCCTGAGCCACGCGCACAAAGGCCTCTGACAAGTACTCGGAATTGCAGCTGAACACAAATGAATGCACCAACTTTTCTGAACCCTGCTGGACCTACTGCGACCTCTTTCTGTACCCTGCTGGACCTCCTATGACCTCTTTCTGAACCCTGCTGAACCTCCTCTGACCTCTTTCTGAACCCTGCTTGACCTCCTACGACATCTTTCTGAACCCTGCTGGACTTCACATGACCGTGCCTTTTCACTGACGGTCTGCCAGTCTTCGTTGGTCGACGTTGCAGATCCCAGTGTACTTCAGGAAGCATGGGCGAGCTTTCGCAGGCAGCCGGAACAAATGACAAATTCCTCCTCCAACCATATTTGAACGTTGGGCCTGGCCAGCAGGTTCGTGAAAGACTTGAGCCCAGCTTGACCCTCGTTCCGATGGCGGTGATACCTTGGGTTTCTCTGTTCCTCAAGGAAGTAGAACTAAAAAAGCAGGTTTGGAACGGGAAGATGACGTAATCTGTTGCCAAATCCTTGACGCGAGGGTCGCGACTGTATTTTAAAGAGGTGACCAAGGTTACTCAATCGTCACCAAGGGGTGGACTACCACTCCAATGAATTCGACTTCAGGAAAATATGTTGAAGAAGCAAAGCGACCACGCGACTTCATTAAATATTGCTAATAGTGAAATCAAAATCAGTTTTGAGCCAGGTAGGAGTCGAACCTACAATCTTCTGATTCGTAGTCAGACGCGTTATCCATTGCGCCACTGGCCCATGTGACTACTAGCTATCACTCCTACTGATATGTTTTAGTGCTGCAATAATGAGTGATCAACGTAAGGGGTCTCCGGTTGTCGCAGACGTGCACGTTCCTGAGCCACGCGCACAAAGGCCTCTGACAAGTACTCGGAATTGCAGCTGAACACAAATGAATGCACCAACTTTTCTGAACCCTGCTGGACTTCACATGACCTCTTTCTGAACCCTGCTGAACTTCACATGACCTCTATCTGAACCCTGCTGGACTTCACACGACCTCTATCTGAACCATGCTGGACTTCACATGACATATATCTGAACCCTGCTGGACCTACTGCGACCTCTTTCTGTACCATGCTGGACCTCCTATGACCTCTTTCTGAACCCTGCTGAACCTCCTCTGACCTCTTTCTGAACCCTGATTGACCTCCTACGACATCTTTCTGAACCCTGCTGGACTTCACATGACCTCTATCTGAACCCTGCTGGACTTCACATGACCTCTTTCTGAACCCTGCTGGACCTACTGCGACCTCTTTCTGTACCCTGCTGGACCTCCTATGACCTCTTTCTGTACCCTGCTGGACCTCCTATGACCTCTTTCTGAACCCTGCTGAACCTCCTCTGACCTCTTTCTGAACCCTGCTTGACCTGCTACGACATCTTTCTGAACCCTGCTGGACTTCACATGACCGTGCCTTTTCACTGACGGTCTGCCAGTCTTCGTTGGTCGACGTTGCAGATCCCAGTGTACTTCAGGAAGCATGGGCGAGCTTTCGCAGGCAGCCGGAACAAATGACAAATTCCTCCTCCAACCATATTTGAACGTTGGGCCTGGCCAGCAGGTTCGTGAAAGACTTGAGCCCAGCTTGACCCTCGTTCCGATGGCGGTGATACCTTGGGTTTCTCTGTTCCTCAAGGAAGTAGAACTAAAAAAGCAGGTTTGGAACGGGAAGATGACGTAATCTGTTGCCAAATCCTTGACGCGAGGGTCACGAATGTATTTTAAAGAGGTGACCAAGGTTACTCAATCGTCACCAAGGGGTGGACTACCACTCCAATGAATTCGACTTCAGGAAAATATGTTGAAGAAGCAAAGCGACCACGCGACTTCATTAAATATTGCTAAAAGTGAAGTCAAAATCAGTTTTGAGCCAGATAGGAGTCGAACCTACAATCTTCTGATTCGTAGTCAGACGCGTTATCCATTGCGCCACTGGCCCATGTGACTACTAGCTATCACTCCTACTGATATGTTTTAGTGCTGCAATAATGTGTGATCAACGTAAGGGGTCTCCGGTTGTCGCAGACGTGCACGTTCCTGAGCCACGCGCACAAAGGCCTCTGACAAGTCCTCGGAAATGCAGCTGAACACAAATGAATGCACCAACTTTTCTGAACCCTGCTGGACTTCACATGACCTCTTTCTGAACCCTGCTGGACTTCACATGACCTCTATCTGAACCCTGCTGGACTTCACATGACCTCTTTCTGAACCCTGCTGGACCTACTGCGACCTCTTTCTGTACCCTGCTGGACCTCCTATGACCTCTTTCTGAACCCTGCTGGACTTCACATGACCTCTATCTGAACCCTGCTGGACTTCACATGACCTCTTTCTGAACCCTGCTGGACCTACTGCGACCTCTTTCTGTACCCTGCTGGACCTCCTATGACCTCTTTCTGAACCCTGCTGAACCTCCTCTGACCTCTTTCTGAACCCTGCTTGACCTCCTTCGACATCTTTCTGAACCCTGCTGGACTTCACATGACCGTGCCTTTTCACTGACGGTCTGCCAGTCTTCGTTGGTCGACGTTCCAGATCCCAGTGTACTTCAGGAAGCATGGGCGAGCTTTCGCAGGCAGCCGGAACAAATGACAAATTCCTCCTCCAACCATATTTGAACGTTGGGCCTGGCCAGCAGGTTCGTGAAAGACTTGAGCCCAGCTTGACCCTCGTTCCGATGGCGGTGATACCTTGGGTTTCTCTGTTCCTCAAGGAAGTAGAACTAAAAAAGCAGGTTTGGAACGGGAAGATGACGTAATCTGTTGCCAAATCCTTGACGCGAGGGTCGCGACTGTATTTTAAAGAGGTGACCAAGGTTACTCAATCGTCACCAAGGGGTGGACTACCACTCCAATGAATTCGACTTCAGGAAAATATGTTGAAGAAGCAAAGCGACCACGCGACTTCATTAAATATTGCTAAAAGTGAAGTCAAAATCAGTTTTGAGCCAGGTAGGAGTCGAACCTACAATCTTCTGATTCGTAGTCAGACACGTTATCCATTGCGCCACTGGCCCATGTGACGACTAGCTATCACTCCTACTGATATGTTTTAGTGCTGCAATAATGAGTGATCAACGGAAGGGGTCTCCGGTTGTCGCAGACGTGCACGTCCCTGAGCCACGCGCACAAAGGCCTCTGATAAGTACTCGGAATTGCAGCTGAACACAAATGAATGCACCAACTTTTCTGAACCCTGCTGGACTTCACATGACCTCTTTCTGAACCCTGCTGAACTTCACATGACCTCTATCTGAACCCTGCTGGACTTCACACGACCTCTATCTGAACAATGCTGGACTTCACATGACATATATCTGAACCCTGCTGGACCTACTGCGACCTCTTTCTGTACCCTGCTGGACCTCCTATGACCTCTTTCTGAACCCTGCTGAACCTCCTCTGACCTCTTTCTGAACCCTGATTGACCTCCTACGACATCTTTCTGAACCCTGCTGGACTTCACATGACCTCTATCTGAACCCTGCTGGACTTCACATGACCTCTTTCTGAACCCTGCTGGACCTACTGCGACCTCTTTCTGTACCCTGCTGGACCTCCTATGACCTCTTTCTGTACCCTGCTGGACCTCCTATGACCTCTTTCTGAACCCTGCTGAACCTCCTCTGACCTCTTTCTGAACCCTGCTTGACCTCCTACGACATCTTTCTGAACCCTGCTGGACTTCACATGACCGTGCCTTTTCACTGACGGTCTGCCAGTCTTCGTTGGTCGACGTTGCAGATCCCAGTGTACTTCAGGAAGCATGGGCGAGCTTTCGCAGGCAGCCGGAACAAATGACAAATTCCTCCTCCAACCATATTTGAACGTTGGGCCTGGCCAGCAGGTTCGTGAAAGACTTGAGCCCAGCTTGACCCTCGTTCCGATGGCGGTGATACCTTGGGTTTCTCTGTTCCTCAAGGAAGTAGAACTAAAAAAGCAGGTTTGGAACGGGAAGATGACGTAATCTGTTGCCAAATCCTTGACGCGAGGGTCGTGACTGTATTTTAAAGAGGTGACCAAGGTTACTCAATCGTCACCAAGGGGTGGACTACCACTCCAATGAATTCGACTTCAGGAAAATATGTTGAAGAAGCAAAGCGACCACGCGACTTCATTAAATATTGCTAAAAGTGAAGTCAAAATCAGTTTTGAGCCAGGTAGGAGTCGAACCTACAATCTTCTGATTCGTAGTCAGACGCGTTATCCATTGCGCCACTGGCCCATGTGACTACTAGCTATCACTCCTACTGATATGTTTTAGTGCTGCAATAATGAGTGATCAACGTAAGGGGTCTCCGGTTGTCGCAGACGTGCACGTTCCTGAGCCACGCGCACAAAGGCCTCTGACAAGTACTCGGAATTGCAGCTGAACACAAATGAATGCACCAACTTTTCTGAACCCTGCTGGACTTCACATGACCTCTTTCTGAACCCTGCTGAACTTCACATGACCTCTATCTGAACCCTGCTGGACTTCACACGACCTCTATCTGAACCATGCTGGACTTCACATGACATATATCTGAACCCTGCTGGACCTACTGCGACCTCTTTCTGTACCCTGCTGGACCTCCTATGACCTCTTTCTGTACCCTGCTGGACCTCCTATGACCTCTTTCTGAACCCTGCTGAACCTCCTCTGACCTCTTTCTGAACCCTGATTGACCTCCTACGACATCTTTCTGAACCCTGCTGGACTTCACATGACCTCTATCTGAACCCTGCTGGACTTCACATGACCTCTATCTGAACCCTGCTGGACTTCACATGACCTCTTTCTGAACCCTGCTGGACCTACTGCGACCTCTTTCTGTACCCTGCTGGACCTCCTATGACCTCTTTCTGAACCCTGCTGAACCTCCTCTGACCTCTTTCTGAACCCTGCTTGACCTCCTACGACATCTTTCTGAACCCTGCTGGACTTCACATGACCGTGCCTTTTCACTGACGGTCTGCCAGTCTTCGTTGGTCGACGTTGCAGATCCCAGTGTACTTCAGGAAGCATGGGCGAGCTTTCGCAGGCAGCCGGAACAAATGACAAATTCCTCCTCCAACCATATTTGAACGTTGGGCCTGGCCAGCAGGTTCGTGAAAGACTTGAGCCCAGCTTGACCCTCGTTCCGATGGCGGTGATACCTTGGGTTTCTCTGTTCCTCAAGGAAGTAGAACTAAAAAAGCAGGTTTGGAACGGGAAGAAGACGTAATCTGTTGCCAAATCCTTGACGCGAGGGTCGCGACTGTATTTTAAAGAGGTGACCAAGGTTACTCAATCGTCACCAAGGGGTGGACTACCACTCCAATGAATTCGACTTCAGGAAAATATGTTGAAGAAGCAAAGCGACCACGCGACTTCATTAAATATTGTTAAAAGTGAAGTCAAAATCAGTTTTGAGCCAGGTAGGAGTCGAACCTACAATCTTCTGATTCGTAGTCAGATGCGTTATCCATTGCGCCACTGGCCCATGTGACTACTAGCTATCACTCCTACTGATATGTTTTAGTGCTGCAATAATGAGTGATCAACGTTAAGGGGTCTCCGGTTGTCGCAGACGTGCACGTTCCTGAGCCACGCGCACAAAGGCCTCTGACAAGTACTCGGAATTGCAGCTGAACACAAATGAATGCACCAACTTTTCTGAACCCTGCTGGACTTCACATGACCTCTTTCTGAACCCTGCTGAACTTCACATGACCTCTATCTGAACCCTGCTGGACTTCACACGACCTCTATCTGAACCATGCTGGACTTCACATGACATATATCTGAACCCTGCTGGACCTACTGCGACCTCTTTCTGTACCCTGCTGGACCTCCTATGACCTCTTTCTGAACCCTGCTGAACCTCCTCTGACCTCTTTCTGAACCCTGCTTGACCTCCTACGACATCTTTCTGAACCCTGCTGGACTTCACATGACCGTGCCTTTTCACTGACGGTCTGCCAGTCTTCGTTGGTCGACGTTGCAGATCCCAGTGTACTTCAGGAAGCATGGGCGAGCTTTCGCAGGCAGCCGGAACAAATGACAAATTCCTCCTCCAATCATATTTGAACGTTGGGCCTGGCCAGCAGGTTCGTGAAAGACTTGAGCCCAGCTTGACCCTCGTTCCGATGGCGGTGATACCTTGGGTTTCTCTGTTCCTCAAGGAAGTAGAACTAAAAAAGCAGGTTTGGAACGGGAAGATGACGTAATCTGTTGCCAAATCCTTGACGCGAGGGTCGCGACTGTATTTTAAAGAGGTGACCAAGGTTACTCAATCGTCACCAAGGGGTGGACTACCACTCCAATGAATTCGACTTCAGGAAAATATGTTGAAGAAGCAAAGCGACCACGCGACTTCATTAAATATTGCTAAAAGTGAAGTCAAAATCAGTTTTGAGCCAGGTAGGAGTTGAACCTACAATCTTCTGATTCGTAGTCAGACGCATTATCCATTGCGCCACTGGCCCATGTGACTACTAGCTATCACTCCTACTGATATGTTTTAGTGCTGCAATAATGAGTGGTCAACGTAAGGGGTCTCCGGTTGTCGCAGACGTGCACGTTCCTGAGCCACGCGCACAAAGGCCTCTGACAAGTATTCGGAATTGCAGCTGAACACAAATGAATGCACCAACTTTTCTGAACCCTGCTGGACTTCACATGACCTCTTTCTGAACCCTGCTGAACTTCACATGACCTCTATCTGAACCCTGCTGGACTTCACATGACCTCTATCTGAACCCTGCTGGACTTCACATGACCTCTTTCTGAACCCTGCTGGACCTACTGCGACCTCTTTCTGTACCCTGCTGGACCTCCTATGACCTCTTTCTGAACCCTGCTGAACCTCCTCTGACCTCTTTCTGAACCCTGATTGACCTCCTACGACATCTTTCTGAACCCTGCTGGACTTCACATGACCTCTATCTGAACCCTGCTGGACTTCACATGACCTCTATCTGAACCCTGCTGGACTTCACATGACCTCTTTCTGAACCCTGCTGGACCTACTGCGACCTCTTTCTGTACCCTGCTGGACCTCCTATGACCTCTTTCTGAACCCTGCTGAACCTCCTCTGACCTCTTTCTGAACCCTGCTTGACCTCCTACGACATCTTTCTGAACCCTGCTGGACTTCACATGACCGTGCCTTTTCACTGACGGTCTGCCACTCTTCGTTGGTCGACGTTGCAGATCCCAGTGTACTTCAGGAAGCATGGGCGAGCTTTCGCAGGCAGCCGGAACAAATGACAAATTCCTCCTCCAACCATATTTGAACGTTGGGCCTGGCCAGCAGGTTCGTGAAAGACTTGAGCCCAGCTTGACCCTCGTTCCGATGGCGGTGATACCTTGGGTTTCTCTGTTCCTCAAGGAAGTAGAACTAAAAAAGCCGGTTTGGAACGGGAAGATGACGTAATCTGTTGCCAAATCCTTGACGCGAGGCTCGCGACTGTATTTTAAAGAGGTGACCAAGGTTACTCAATCGTCACCAAGGGGTGGACGATCACTCCAATGAATTCGACTTCAGGAAAATATGTTCAAGAAGCAAAGAGACCACGCGACTTCATTAAATATTGCTAAAAGTGAAGTCAAAATCAGTTTCGAGCCAGGTAGGAGTCAAACCTACAATCTTCTGATTCGTAGTCAGACGCGTTATCCATTGCGCCACTGGCCCATGTGACTACTAGCTACCACTCCTACTAATATGTTTTAGTGCTGCAATAATGAGTGACCAACGGAAGGGGTCTCCGGTTGTCGCAGACGTGCACTTTCCTGAGCCACGCGCACAAAGGCCTCTGACAAGTACTCGGAATTGCAGCTGAACACAAATGAATGCACCAACTTTTCTGAACCCTGCTGGACTTCACATGACCTCTTTCTGAACCCTGCTGAACTTCACATGACCTCTATCTGAACCCTGCTGGACTTCACACGACCTCTATCTGAACCATGCTGGACTTCACATGACATATATCTGAACCCTGCTGGACCTACTGCGACCTCTTTCTGTACCCTGCTGGACCTCCTATGACCTCTTTCTGAACCCTGCTGAACCTCCTCTGACCTCTTTCTGAACCCTGATTGACCTCCTACGACATCTTTCTGAACCCTGCTGGACTTCACATGACCGTGCCTTTTCACTGACGGTCTGCCAGTCTTCGTTGGTCGACGTTGCAGATCCCAGTGTACTTCAGGAAGCATGGGCGAGCTTTCGCAGGCAGCCGGAACAAATGACAAATTCCTCCTCCAACCATATTTGAACGTTGGGCCTGGCCAGCAGGTTCGTGAAAGACTTGAGCCCAGCTTGACCCTCGTTCCGATGGCGGTGATACCTTGGGTTTCTCTGTTCCTCAAGGAAGTAGAACTAAAAAAGCAGGTTTGGAACGGGAAGATGACGTAATCTGTTGCCAAATCCTTGACGCGAGGGTCGCGACTGTATTTTAAAGAGGTGACCAAGGTTACTCAATCGTCACCAAGGGGTGGACTACCACTCCAATGAATTCGACTTCAGGAAAATATGTTGAAGAAGCAAAGCGACCACGCGACTTCATTAAATATTGCTAAAAGTGAAGTCAAAATCAGTTTTGAGCCAGGTAGGAGTCGAACCTGCAATCTTCTGATTCGTAGTCAGACGCGTTATCCATTGCGCCACTGGCCCATGTGACTACTAGCTATCACTCCTACTGATATGTTTTAGTGCTGCAATAATGAGTGATCAACGTAAGGGGTCTCCGGTTGTCGCAGACGTGCACGTTCCTGAGCCACGCGCACAAAGGCCTCTGACAAGTACTCGGAATTGCAGCTGAACACAAATGAATGCACCAACTTTTCTGAACCCTGCTGGACTTCACATGACCTCTTTCTGAACCCTGCTGAACTTCACATGACCTCTATCTGAACCCTGCTGGACTTCACACGACCTCTATCTGAACCATGCTGGACTTCACATGACATATATCTGAACCCTGCTGGACCTACTGCGACCTCTTTCTGTACCCTGCTGGACCTCCTATGACCTCTTTCTGTACCCTGCTGGACCTCCTATGACCTCTTTCTCAACCCTGCTGAACCTCCTCTCACCTCTTTCTGAACCCTGATTGACCTCCTACGACATCTTTCTGAACCCTGCTGGACTTCACATGACCTCTATCTGAACCCTGCTGGACTTCACATGACCTCTATCTGAACCCTGCTGGACTTCACATGACCTCTTTCTGAACCCTGCTGGACCTACTGCGACCTCTTTCTGTACCCTGCTGGACCTCCTATGACCTCTTTCTGAACCCTGCTGAACCTCCTCTGACCTCTTTCTGAACCCTGCTTGACCTCCTACGACATCTTTCTGAACCCTGCTGGACTTCACATGACCGTGCCTTTTCACTGACGGTCTGCCAGTCTTCGTTGGTCGACGTTGCAGATCCCAGTGTACTTCAGGAAGCATGGGCGAGCTTTCGCAGGCAGCCGGAACAAATGACAAATTCCTCCTCCAACCATATTTGAACGTTGGGCCTGGCCAGCAGGTTCGTGAAAGACTTGAGCCCAGCTTGACCCTCGTTCCGATGGCGGTGATACCTTGGGTTTCTCTGTTCCTCAAGGAAGTAGAACTAAAAAAGCAGGTTTGGAACGGGAAGATGACGTAATCTGTTGCCAAATCCTTGACGCGAAGGTCGCGACTGTATTTTAAAGAGGTGACCAAGGTTACTCAATCGTCACCAAGGGGTGGACTACCACTCCAATGAATTCGACTTCAGGAAAATATGTTGAAGAAGCAAAGCGACCACGCGACTTCATTAAATATTGCTAAAAGTGAAATCAAAATCAGTTTTGAGCCAGGTAGGAATCGAACCTACAATCTTCTGATTCGTAGTCAGACGCGTTATCCATTGCGCCACTGGCCCATGTGACTACTAGCTATCACTCCTACTGATATGTTTTAGTGCTGCAATAATGAGTGATCAACGTAAGGGGTCTCCGGTTGTCGCAGACGTGCACGTTCCTGAGCCACGCGCACAAAGGCCTCTGACAAGTACTCGGAATTGCAGCTGAACACAAATGAATGCACCAACTTTTCTGAACCCTGCTGGACTTCACATGACCTCTTTCTGAACCCTGCTGAACTTCACATGACCTCTATCTGAACCCTGCTGGACTTCACACGACCTCAATCTGAACCATGCTGGACTTCACATGACATATATCTGAACCCTGCTGGACCTACTGCGACCTCTTTCTGTACCCTGCTGGACCTCCTATGACCTCTTTCTGAACCCTGCTGAACCTCCTCTGACCTCTTTCTGAACCCTGATTGACCTCCTACGACATCTTTCTGAACCCTGCTGGACTTCACATGACCTCTATCTGAACCCTGCTGGACTTCACATGACCTCTTTCTGAACCCTGCTGGACCTACTGCGACCTCTTTCTGTACCCTGCTGGACCTCCTATGACCTCTTTCTGTACCCTGCTGGACCTCCTATGACCTCTTTCTGAACCCTGCTGAACCTCCTCTGACCTCTTTCTGAACCCTGCTTGACCTCCTACGACATCTTTCTGAACCCTGCTGGACTTCACATGACCGTGCCTTTTCACTGACGGTCTGCCAGTCTTCGTTGGTCGACGTTGCAGATCCCAGTGTACTTCAGGAAGCATGGGCGAGCTTTCGCAGGCAGCCGGAACAAATGACAAATTCCTCCTCCAACCATATTTGAACGTTGGGCCTGGCCAGCAGGTTCGTGAAAGACTTGAGCCCAGCTTGACCCTCGTTCCGATGGCGGTGATACCTTGGGTTTCTCTGTTCCTCAAGGAAGTCGAACTAAAAAAGCAGGTTTGGAACGGGAAAATGACGTAATCTGTTGCCAAATCCTTGACGCGAGGGTCGCGACTGTATTTTAAAGAGGTGACCAAGGTTACTCAATCGTCACCAAGGGGTGGACTACCACTCCAATGAATTCGACTTCAGGAAAATATGTTGAAGAAGCAAAGCGACCACGCGACTTCATTAAATATTGCTAAAAGTGAAGTCAAAATCAGTTTTGAGCCAGGTAGGAGTCGAACCAACAATCTTCTGATTCGTAGTCAGACGTGTTATCCATTGCGCCACTGGCCCATGTGACTACTAGCTATCACTCCTACTGATATGTTTTAGTGCTGCAATAATGAGTGATCAACGTAAGGGGTCTCCGGTTGTCGCAGACGTGCACGTTCCTGAGCCACGCGCACAAAGGCCTCTGACAAGTACTCGGAATTGCAGCTGAACACAAATGAATGCACCAACTTTTCTGAACCCTGCTGGACTTCAAATGACCTCTTTCTGAACCCTGCTGAACTTCACATGACCTCTATCTGAACCCTGCTGGACTTCACACGACCTCTATCTGAACCATGCTGGACTTCACATGACATATATCTGAACCCTGCTGGACCTACTGCGACCTCTTTCTGTACCCTGCTGGACCTCCTATGACCTCTTTCTGAACCCTGCTGAACCTCCTCTGACCTCTTTCTGAACCCTGATTGACCTCCTACGACATCTTTCTGAACCCTGCTGGACTTCACATGACCTCTATCTGAACCCTGCTGGACTTCACATGACCTCTTTCTGAACCCTGCTGGACCTACTGCGACCTCTTTCTGTACCCTGCTGGACCTCCTATGACCTCTTTCTGAACCCTGCTTGACCTGCTACGACATCTTTCTGAACCCTGCTGGACTTCACATGACCGTGCCTTTTCACTGACGGTCTGCCAGTCTTCGTTGGTCGACGTTGCAGATCCCAGTGTACTTCAGGAAGCATGGGCGAGCTTTCGCAGGCAGCCGGAACAAATGACAAATTCCTCCTCCAACCATATTTGAACGTTGGGCCTGGCCAGCAGGTTCGTGAAAGACTTGAGCCCAGCTTGACCCTCGTTCCGATGGCGGTGATACCTTGGGTTTCTCTGTTCCTCAAGGAAGTAGAACTAAAAAAGCAGGTTTGGAACGGGAGGATGACGTAATCTGCTGCCAAATCCTTGACGCGAGGGTCACGACTGTATTTTAAAGAGGTGACCAAGGTTAATCAATCGTCACCAAGGGGTGGACTACCACTCCAATGAATTCGACTTCAGGAAAATATGTTGAAGAAGCAAAGCGACCACACGACTTCATTAAATATTGCTAAAAGTGAAGTCAAAATCAGTTTTGAGCCAGGTAGGAGTCGAACCTACAATCTTCTGATTCGTAGTCAGACGCGTTATCCATTGCGCCACTGGCCCATGTGACTACTAGCTATCACTCCTACTGATATGTTTTAGTGCTGCAATAATGTGTGATCAACGTAAGGGGTCTCCGGTTGTCGCAGACGTGCACGTTCCTGAGCCACGCGCACAAAGGCCTCTGACAAGTACTCGGAAATGCAGCTGAACACAAATGAATGCACCAACTTTTCTGAACCCTGCTGGACTTCACATGACCTCTTTCTGAACCCTGCTGGACTTCACATGACCTCTATCTGAACCCTGCTGGACTTCACATGACCTCTTTCTGAACCCTGCTGGACCTACTGCGACCTCTTTCTGTACCCTGCTGGACCTCCTATGACCTCTTTCTGAACCCTGCTGGACTTCACATGACCTCTATCTGAACCCTGCTGGACTTCACATGACCTCTTTCTGAACCCTGCTGGACCTACTGCGACCTCTTTCTGTACCCTGCTGGACCTCCTATGACCTCTTTCTGAACCCTGCTGAACCTCCTCTGACCTCTTTCTGAACCCTGCTTGACCTCCTTCGACATCTTTCTGAACCCTGCTGGACTTCACATGACCGTGCCTTTTCACTGACGGTCTGCCAGTCTTCGTTGGTCGACGTTGCAGATCCCAGTGTACTTCAGGAAGCATGGGCGAGCTTTCGCAGGCAGCCGGAACAAATGACAAATTCCTCCTCCAACCATATTTGAACGTTGGGCCTGGCCAGCAGGTTCGTGAAAGACTTGAGCCCAGCTTGACCCTCGTTCCGATGGCGGTGATACCTTGGGTTTCTCTGTTCCTCAAGGAAGTAGAACTAAAAAAGCAGGTTTGGAACGGGAAGATGACGTAATCTGTTGCCAAATCCTTGACGCGAGGGTCGCGACTGTATTTTAAAGAGGTGACCAAGGTTACTCAATCGTCACCAAGGGGTGGACTACCACTCCAATGAATTCGACTTCAGGAAAATATGTTGAAGAAGCAAAGCGACCACGCGACTTCATTAAATATTGCTAAAAGTGAAGTCAAAATCAGTTTTGAGCCAGGTAGGAGTCGAACCTACAATCTTCTGATTCGTAGTCAGACGCGTTATCCATTGCGCCACTGGCCCATGTGACTACTAGCTATCACTCCTACTGATATGTTTTAGTGCTGCAATAATGAGTGATCAACGTAAGGGGTCTCCGGTTGTCGCAGACGTGCACGTTCCTGAGCCACGCGCACAAAGGCCTCTGACAAGTACTCGGAATTGCAGCTGAACACAAATGAATGCACCAACTTTTCTGAACCCTGCTGGACTTCACATGACCTCTTTCTGAACCCTGCTGAACTTCACATGACCTCTATCTGAACCCTGCTGGACTTCACACGACCTCTATCTGAACCATGCTGGACTTCACATGACATATATCTGAACCCTGCTGGACCTACTGCGACCTCTTTCTGTACCCTGCTGGACCTCCTATGACCTCTTTCTGAACCCTGCTGAACCTCCTCTGACCTCTTTCTGAACCCTGCTGGACTTCACATGACATATATCTGAACCCTGCTGGACTTCACATGACTCCTTTCTGAACCCTGCTGGACTTCACATGACCTCTATCTGAACCCTGCTGGACTTCACATGACCTCTTTCTGAACCCTGCTGGACCTACTGCGACCTCTTTCTGAACCCTGCTGGACTTCACATGACCTCTTTCTGAACCCTGCTGGACCTACTGCGACCTCTTTCTGTACCCTGCTGGACCTCCTATGACCTCTTTCTGAACCCTGCTCAACCTCCTCTGACCTCTTTCTGAACCCTGATTGACCTCCTACGACATCTTTCTGAACCCTGCTGGACTTCACATGACCTCTATCTGAACCCTGCTGGACTTCACATGACCTCTTTCTGAACCCTGCTGGACCTACTGCGACCTCTTTCTGTACCCTGCTGGACCTCCTATGACCTCTTTCTGTACCCTGCTGGACCTCCTATGACCTCTTTCTGAACCCTGCTGAACCTCCTCTGACCTCTTTCTGAACCCTGCTTGACCTCCTACGACATCTTTCTGAACCCTGCTGGACTTCACATGACCGTGCCTTTTCACTGACGGTCTGCCAGTCTTCGTTGGTCGACGTTGCAGATCCCAGTGTACTTCAGGAAGCATGGGCGAGCTTTCGCAGGCAGCCGGAACAAATGACAAATTCCTCCTCCAACCATATTTGAACGTTGGGCCTGGCCAGCAGGTTCGTGAAAGACTTGAGCCCAGCTTGACCCTCGTTCCGATGGCGGTGATACCTTGGGTTTCTCTGTTCCTCAAGGAAGTAGAACTAAAAAAGCAGGTTTGGAACGGGAAGATGACGTAATCTGTTGCCAAATCCTTGACGCGAGGGTCGCGACTGTATTTTAAAGAGGTGACCAAGGTTACTCAATCGTCACCAAGGGGTGGACTACCACTCCAATGAATTCGACTTCAGGAAAATATGTTGAAGAAGCAAAGCGACCACGCGACTTCATTAAATATTGCTAAAAGTGAAATCAAAATCAGTTTTGAGCCAGGTAGGAATCGAACCTACAATCTTCTGATTCGTAGTCAGACGCGTTATCCATTGCGCCACTGGCCCATGTGACTACTAGCTATCACTCCTACTGATATGTTTTAGTGCTGCAATAATGAGTGATCAACGTAAGGGGTCTCCGGTTGTCGCAGACGTGCACGTTCCTGAGCCACGCGCACAAAGGCCTCTGACAAGTACTCGGAATTGCAGCTGAACACAAATGAATGCACCAACTTTTCTGAACCCTGCTGGACTTCACATGACCTCTTTCTGAACCCTGCTGAACTTCACATGACCTCTATCTGAACCCTGCTGGACTTCACACGACCTCTATCTGAACCATGCTGGACTTCACATGACATATATCTGAACCCTGCTGGACCTACTGCGACCTCTTTCTGTACCCTGCTGGACCTCCTATGACCTCTTTCTGAACCCTGCTGAACCTCCTCTGACCTCTTTCTGAACCCTGATTGACCTCCTACGACATCTTTCTGAACCCTGCTGGACTTCACATGACCTCTATCTGAACCCTGCTGGACTTCACATGACCTCTTTCTGAACCCTGCTGGACCTACTGCGACCTCTTTCTGTACCCTGCTGGACCTCCTATGACCTCTTTCTGTACCCTGCTGGACCTCCTATGACCTCTTTCTGAACCCTGCTGAACCTCCTCTGACCTCTTTCTGAACCCTGCTTGACCTCCTACGACATCTTTCTGAACCCTGCTGGACTTCACATGACCGTGCCTTTTCACTGACGGTCTGCCAGTCTTCGTTGGTCGACGTTGCAGATCCCAGTGTACTTCAGGAAGCATGGGCGAGCTTTCGCAGGCAGCCGGAACAAATGACAAATTCCTCCTCCAACCATATTTGAACGTTGGGCCTGGCCAGCAGGTTCGTGAAAGACTTGAGCCCAGCTTGACCCTCGTTCCGATGGCGGTGATACCTTGGGTTTCTCTGTTCCTCAAGGAAGTAGAACTAAAAAAGCAGGTTTGGAACGGGAAGATGACGTAATCTGTTGCCAAATCCTTGACGCGAGGGTCGCGACTGTATTTTAAAGAGGTGACCAAGGTTACTCAATCGTCACCAAGGGGTGGACTACCACTCCAATGAATTCGACTTCAGGAAAATATGTTGAAGAAGCAAAGCGACCACGCGACTTCATTAAATATTGCTAAAAGTGAAATCAAAATCAGGTTTGAGCCAGGTAGGAGTCGAACCTACAATCTTCTGATTCGTAGTCAGACGCGTTATCCATTGCGCCACTGGCCCATGTGACTACTAGCTATCACTCCTACTGATATGTTTTAGTGCTGCAATAATGAGTGATCAACGTAAGGGGTCTCCGGTTGTCGCAGACGTGCACGTTCCTGAGCCACGCGCACAAAGGCCTCTGACAAGTACTCGGAATTGCAGCTGAACACAAATGAATGCACCAACTTTTCTGAACCCTGCTGGACTTCACATGACCTCTTTCTGAACCCTGCTGAACTTCACATGACCTCTATCTGAACCCTGCTGGACTTCACACGACCTCTATCTGAACCATGCTGGACTTCACATGACATATATCTGAACCCTGCTGGACCTACTGCGACCTCTTTCTGTACCCTGCTGGACCTCCTATGACCTCTTTCTGAACCCTGCTGAACCTCCTCTGACCTCTTTCTGAACCCTGATTGACCTCCTACGACATCTTTCTGAACCCTGCTGGACTTCACATGACCTCTATCTGAACCCTGCTGGACTTCACATGACCTCTTTCTGAACCCTGCTGGACCTACTGCGACCTCTTTCTGTACCCTGCTGGACCTCCTATGACCTCTTTCTGTACCCTGCTGGACCTCCTATGACCTCTTTCTGAACCCTGCTGAACCTCCTCTGACCTCTTTCTGAACCCTGCTTGACCTCCTACGACATCTTTCTGAACCCTGCTGGACTTCACATGACCGTGCCTTTTCACTGACGGTCTGCCAGTCTTCGTTGGTCGACGTTGCAGATCCCAGTGTACTTCAGGAAGCATGGGCGAGCTTTCGCAGGCAGCCGGAACAAATGACAAATTCCTCCTCCAACCATATTTGAACGTTGGGCCTGGCCAGCAGGTTCGTGAAAGACTTGAGCCCAGCTTGACCCTCGTTCCGATGGCGGTGATACCTTGGGTTTCTCTGTTCCTCAAGGAAGTAGAACTAAAAAAGCAGGTTTGGAACGGGAAGATGACGTAATCTGTTGCCAAATCCTTGACGCGAGGGTCGCGACTGTATTTTAAAGAGGTGACCAAGGTTACTCAATCGTCACCAAGGGGTGGACTACCACTCCAATGAATTCGACTTCAGGAAAATATGTTGAAGAAGCAAAGCGACCACGCGACTTCATTAAATATTGCTAAAAGTGAAATCAAAATCAGGTTTGAGCCAGGTAGGAGTCGAACCTACAATCTTCTGATTCGTAGTCAGACGCGTTATCCATTGCGCCACTGGCCCATGTGACTACTAGCTATCACTCCTACTGATATGTTTTAGTGCTGCAATAATGAGTGATCAACGTAAGGGGTCTCCGGTTGTCGCAGACGTGCACGTTCCTGAGCCACGCGCACAAAGGCCTCTGACAAGTACTCGGAATTGCAGCTGAACACAAATGAATGCACCAACTTTTCTGAACCTTGCTGGACTTCACATGACCTCTTTCTGAACCCTGCTGAACTTCACATGACCTCTATCTGAACCCTGCTGGACTTCACACGACCTCTATCTGAACCATGCTGGACTTCACATGACATATATCTGAACCCTGCTGGACCTACTGCGACCTCTTTCTGTACCCTGCTGGACCTCCTATGACCTCTTTCTGAACCCTGCTGAACCTCCTCTGACCTCTTTCTGAACCCTGATTGACCTCCTACGACATCTTTCTGAACCCTGCTGGACTCCACATGACCTCTATCTGAACCCTGCTGGACTTCACATGACCTCTTTCTGAACCCTGCTGGACCTACTGCGACCTCTTTCTGTACCCTGCTGGACCTCCTATGACCTCTTTCTGTACCCTGCTGGACCTCCTATGACCTCTTTCTGAACCCTGCTGAACCTCCTCTGACCTCTTTCTGAACCCTGCTTGACCTCCTACGACATCTTTCTGAACCCTGCTGGACTTCACATGACCGTGCCTTTTCACTGACGGTCTGCCAGTCTTCGTTGGTCGACGTTGCAGATCCCAGTGTACTTCAGGAAGCATGGGCGAGCTTTCGCAGGCAGCCGGAACAAATGACAAATTCCTCCTCCAACCATATTTGAACGTTGGGCCTGGCCAGCAGGTTCGTGAAAGACTTGAGCCCAGCTTGACCCTCGTTCCGATGGCGGTGATACCTTGGGTTTCTCTGTTCCTCAAGGAAGTAGAACTAAAAAAGCAGGTTTGGAACGGGAAGATGACGTAATCTTTTGCCAAATCCTTGACGCGAGGGTCGCGGCTGTATTTTAAAGAGGTGACCAAGGTTACTCAATCGTCACCAAGGGGTGGACTACCACTCCAATGAATTCGACTTCAGGAAAATATGTTGAAGAAGCAAAGCGACCACGCGACTTCATTAAATATTGCTAAAAGTGAAGTCAAAATCAGTTTTGAGCCAGGTAGGAGTCGAACCTACAATCTTCTGATTCGTCGTCAGACGCGTTATCCATTGCGCCACTGGCCCATGTGACTACTAGCTATCACCTATCACTCCTACTGATATGTTTTAGTGCTGCAATAATGAGTGATCAACGTAAGGGGTCTCCGGTTGTCGCAGACGTGCACGTTCCTGAGCCACGCGCACAAAGGCCTCTGACAAGTACTCGGAATTGCAGCTGAACACAAATGAATGCACCAACTTTTCTGAACCCTGCTGGACTTCACATGACCTCTTTCTGAACCCTGCTGAACTTCACATGACCTCTATCTGAACCCTGCTGGACTTCACACGACCTCTATCTGAACCATGCTGGACTTCACATGACATATATCTGAACCCTGCTGGACCTACTGCGACCTCTTTCTGTACCCTGCTGGACCTCCTATGACCTCTTTCTGAACCCTGCTGAACCTCCTCTGACCTCTTTCTGAACCCTGCTGGACTTCACATGACATATATCTGAACCCTGCTGGACTTCACATGACTCCTTTCTGAACCCTGCTGGACTTCACATGACCTCTATCTGAACCCTGCTGGACTTCACATGACCTCTTTCTGAACCCTGCTGGACCTACTGCGACCTCTTTCTGAACCCTGCTGGACTTCACATGACCTCTTTCTGAACCCTGCTGGACCTACTGTGACCTCTTTCTGTACCCTGCTGGACCTCCTATGACCTCTTTCTGAACCCTGCTCAACCTCCTCTGACCTCTTTCTGAACCCTGATTGACCTCCTACGACATCTTTCTGAACCCTGCTGGACTTCACATGACCTCTATCTGAACCCTGCTGGACTTCACATGACCTCTTTCTGAACCCTGCTGGACCTACTGCGACCTCTTTCTGTACCCTGCTGGACCTCCTATGACCTCTTTCTGTACCCTGCTGGACCTCCTATGACCTCTTTCTGAACCCTGCTGAACCTCCTCTGACCTCTTTCTGAACCCTGCTTGACCTCCTACGACATCTTTCTGAACCCTGCTGGACTTCACATGACCGTGCCTTTTCACTGACGGTCTGCCAGTCTTCGTTGGTCGACGTTGCAGATCCCAGTGTACTTCAGGAAGCATGGGCGAGCTTTCGCAGGCAGCCGGAACAAATGACAAATTCCTCCTCCAACCATATTTGAACGTTGGGCCTGGCCAGCAGGTTCGTTAAAGACTTGAGCCCAGCTTGACCCTCGTTCCGATGGCGGTGATACCTTGGGTTTCTCTGTTCCTCAAGGAAGTAGAACTAAAAAAGCAGGTTTGGAACGGGAAGATGACGTAATCTGTTGCCAAATCCTTGACGCGAGGGTCGCGACTGTATTTTAAAGAGGTGACCAAGGTTACTCAATCGTCACCAAGGGGTGGACTACCACTCCAATGAATTCGACTTCAGGAAAATATGTTGAAGAAGCAAAGCGACCACGCGACTTCATTAAATATTGCTAAAAGTGAAGTCAAAATCAGTTTTGAGCCAGGTAGGAGTCGAACCTACAATCTTCTGATTCGTAGTCAGACGCGTTATCCATTGCGCCACTGGCCCATGTGACTACTAGCTATCACTCCTACTGATATGTTTTAGTGCTGCAATAATGAGTGATCAACGTAAGGGGTCTCCGGTTGTCGCAGACGTGCACGTTCCTGAGCCACGCGCACAAAGGCCTCTGACAAGTACTCGGAATTGCAGCTGAACACAAATGAATGCACCAACTTTTCTGAACCCTGCTGGACTTCACATGACCTCTTTCTGAACCCTGCTGAACTTCACATGACCTCTATCTGAACCCTGCTGGACTTCACACGACCTCTATCTGAACCATGCTGGACTTCACATGACATATATCTGAACCCTGCTGGACCTACTGCGACCTCTTTCTGTACCCTGCTGGACCTCCTATGACCTCTTTCTGAACCCTGCTGAACCTCCTCTGACCTCTTTCTGAACCTTGCTGGACTTCACATGACCTCTTTCTGAACCCTGCTGAACTTCACATGACCTCTATCTGAACCCTGCTGGACTTCACACGACCTCTATCTGAACCATGCTGGACTTCACATGACATATATCTGAACCCTGCTGGACCTACTGCGACCTCTTTCTGTACCCTGCTGGACCTCCTATGACCTCTTTCTGAACCCTGCTGAACCTCCTCTGACCTCTTTCTGAACCCTGATTGACCTCCTACGACATCTTTCTGAACCCTGCTGGACTCCACATGACCTCTATCTGAACCCTGCTGGACTTCACATGACCTCTTTCTGAACCCTGCTGGACCTACTGCGACCTCTTTCTGTACCCTGCTGGACCTCCTATGACCTCTTTCTGTACCCTGCTGGACCTCCTATGACCTCTTTCTGAACCCTGCTGAACCTCCTCTGACCTCTTTCTGAACCCTGCTTGACCTCCTACGACATCTTTCTGAACCCTGCTGGACTTCACATGACCGTGCCTTTTCACTGACGGTCTGCCAGTCTTCGTTGGTCGACGTTGCAGATCCCAGTGTACTTCAGGAAGCATGGGCGAGCTTTCGCAGGCAGCCGGAACAAATGACAAATTCCTCCTCCAACCATATTTGAACGTTGGGCCTGGCCAGCAGGTTCGTGAAAGACTTGACCCAGCTTGACCCTCGTTCCGATGGCGGTGATACCTTGGGTTTCTCTGTTCCTCAAGGAAGTAGAACTAAAAAAGCAGGTTTGGAACGGGAAGATGACGTAATCTTTTGCCAAATCCTTGACGCGAGGGTCGCGACTGTATTTTAAAGAGGTGACCAAGGTTACTCAATCGTCACCAAGGGGTGGACTACCACTCCAATGAATTCGACTTCAGGAAAATATGTTGAAGAAGCAAAGCGACCACGCGACTTCATTAAATATTGCTAAAAGTGAAGTCAAAATCAGTTTTGAGCCAGGTAGGAGTCGAACCTACAATCTTCTGATTCGTCGTCAGACGCGTTATCCATTGCGCCACTGGCCCATGTGACTACTAGCTATCACCTATCACTCCTACTGATATGTTTTAGTGCTGCAATAATGAGTGATCAACGTAAGGGGTCTCCGGTTGTCGCAGACGTGCACGTTCCTGAGCCACGCGCACAAAGGCCTCTGACAAGTACTCGGAATTGCAGCTGAACACAAATGAATGCACCAACTTTTCTGAACCCTGCTGGACTTCACATGACCTCTTTCTGAACCCTGCTGAACTTCACATGACCTCTATCTGAACCCTGCTGGACTTCACACGACCTCTATCTGAACCATGCTGGACTTCACATGACATATATCTGAACCCTGCTGGACCTACTGCGACCTCTTTCTGTACCCTGCTGGACCTCCTATGACCTCTTTCTGAACCCTGCTGAACCTCCTCTGACCTCTTTCTGAACCCTGCTGGACTTCACATGACATATATCTGAACCCTGCTGGACTTCACATGACTCCTTTCTGAACCCTGCTGGACTTCACATGACCTCTATCTGAACCCTGCTGGACTTCACATGACCTCTTTCTGAACCCTGCTGGACCTACTGCGACCTCTTTCTGTACCCTGCTGGACCTCCTATGACCTCTTTCTGAACCCTGCTGAACCTCCTCTGACCTCTTTCTGAACCCTGCTTGACCTGCTACGACATCTTTCTGAACCCTGCTGGACTTCACATGACCTCTATCTGAACCCTGCTGGACTTCACATGACCTCTTTCTGAACCCTGCTGGACCTACTGCGACCTCTTTCTGTACCCTGCTGGACCTCCTATGACCTCTTTCTGAACCCTGCTGAACCTCCTCTGACCTCTTTCTGAACCCTGCTTGACCTGCTACGACATCTTTCTGAACCCTGCTGGACTTCACATGACCGTGCCTTTTCACTGACGGTCTGCCAGTCTTCGTTGGTCGACGTTGCAGATCCCAGTGTACTTCAGGAAGCATGGGCGAGCTTTCGCAGGCAGCCGGAACAAATGACAAATTCCTCCTCCAACCATATTTGAACGTTGGGCCTGGCCAGCAGGTTCGTGAAAGACTTGAGCCCAGCTTGACCCTCGTTCCGATGGCGGTGATACCTTGGGTTTCTCTGTTCCTCAAGGAAGTGGAACTAAAAAAGCAGGTTTGGAACGGGAAGATGACGTAATCTGTTGCCAAATCCTTGACGCGAGGGTCACGACTGTATTTTAAAGAGGTGACCAAGGTTACTCAATCGTCACCAAGGGGTGGACTACCACTCCAATGAATTCGACTTCAGGAAAATATGTTGAAGAAGCAAAGCGACCACGCGACTTCATTAAATATTGCTAAAAGTGAAGTCAAAATCAGTTTTGAGCCAGATAGGAGTCGAACCTACAATCTTCTGATTCGTAGTCAGACGCGTTATCCATTGCGCCACTGGCCCATGTGACTATTAGCTATCACTCCTACTGATATGTTTTAGTGCTGCAATAATGTGTGATCAACGTAAGGGGTCTCCGGTTGTCGCAGACGTGCACGTTCCTGAGCCACGCGCACAAAGGCCTCTGACAAGTACTCGGAAATGCAGCTGAACACAAATGAATGCACCAACTTTTCTGAACCCTGCTGGACTTCACATGACCTCTTTCTGAACCCTGCTGGACTTCACATGACCTCTATCTGAACCCTGCTGGACTTCACATGACCTCTTTCTGAACCCTGCTGGACCTACTGCGACCTCTTTCTGTACCCTGCTGGACCTCCTATGACCTCTTTGTGAACCCTGCTGGACTTCACATGACCTCTATCTGAACCCTGCTGGACTTCACATGACCTCCTTCTGAACCCTGCTGGACCTACTGCGACCTCTTTCTGTACCCTGCTGGACCTCCTATGACCTCTTTCTGAACCCTGCTGAACCTCCTCTGACCTCTTTCTGAACCCTGCTGGACTTCACATGACATATATCTGAACCCTGCTGGACTTCACATGACTCCTTTCTGAACCCTGCTGGACTTCACATGACCTCTATCTGAACCCTGCTGGACTTCACATGACCTCTTTCTGAACCCTGCTGGACCTACTGCGACCTCTTTCTGAACCCTGCTGGACTTCACATGACCTCTTTCTGAACCCTGCTGGACCTACTGTGACCTCTTTCTGTACCCTGCTGGACCTCCTATGACCTCTTTCTGAACCCTGCTCAACCTCCTCTGACCTCTTTCTGAACCCTGATTGACCTCCTACGACATCTTTCTGAACCCTGCTGGACTTCACATGACCTCTATCTGAACCCTGCTGGACTTCACATGACCTCTTTCTGAACCCTGCTGGACCTACTGCGACCTCTTTCTGTACCCTGCTGGACCTCCTATGACCTCTTTCTGTACCCTGCTGGACCTCCTATGACCTCTTTCTGAACCCTGCTGAACCTCCTCTGACCTCTTTCTGAACCCTGCTTGACCTCCTACGACATCTTTCTGAACCCTGCTGGACTTCACATGACCGTGCCTTTTCACTGACGGTCTGCCAGTCTTCGTTGGTCGACGTTGCAGATCCCAGTGTACTTCAGGAAGCATGGGCGAGCTTTCGCAGGCAGCCGGAACAAATGACAAATTCCTCCTCCAACCATATTTGAACGTTGGGCCTGGCCAGCAGGTTCGTGAAAGACTTGAGCCCAGCTTGACCCTCGTTCCGATGGCGGTGATACCTTGGGTTTCTCTGTTCCTCAAGGAAGTAGAACTAAAAAAGCAGGTTTGGAACGGGAAGATGACGTAATCTGTTGCCAAATCCTTGACGCGAGGGTCGCGACTGTATTTTAAAGAGGTGACCAAGGTTACTCAATCGTCACCAAGGGGTGGACTACCACTCCAATGAATTCGACTTCAGGAAAATATGTTGAAGAAGCAAAGCGACCACGCGACTTCATTAAATATTGCTAAAAGTGAAATCAAAATCAGTTTTGAGCCAGGTAGGAGTCGAACCTACAATCTTCTGATTCGTAGTCAGACGCGTTATCCATTGCGCCACTGGCCCATGTGACTACTAGCTATCACTCCTACTGATATGTTTTAGTGCTGCAATAATGAGTGATCAACGTAAGGGGTCTCCGGTTGTCGCAGACGTGCACGTTCCTGAGCCACGCGCACAAAGGCCTCTGACAAGTACTCGGAATTGCAGCTGAACACAAATGAATGCACCAACTTTTCTGAACCCTGCTGGACTTCACATGACTTCTTTCTGAACCCTGCTGAACTTCACATGACCTCTATCTGAACCCTGCTGGACTTCACACGACCTCTATCTGAACCATGCTGGACTTCACATGACATATATCTGAACCCTGCTGGACCTACTGCGACCTCTTTCTGTACCCTGCTGGACCTCCTATGACCTCTTTCTGAACCCTGCTGAACCTCCTCTGACCTCTTTCTGAACCCTGCTGGACTTCACATGACATATATCTGAACCCTGCTGGACTTCACATGACTCCTTTCTGAACCCTGCTGGACTTCACATGACCTCTATCTGAACCCTGCTGGACTTCACATGACCTCTTTCTGAACCCTGCTGGACCTACTGCGACCTCTTTCTGAACCCTGCTGGACTTCACATGACCTCTTTCTGAACCCTGCTGGACCTACTGTGACCTCTTTCTGTACCCTGCTGGACCTCCTATGACCTCTTTCTGAACCCTGCTCAACCTCCTCTGACCTCTTTCTGAACCCTGATTGACCTCCTACGACATCTTTCTGAACCCTGCTGGACTTCACATGACCTCTATCTGAACCCTGCTGGACTTCACATGACCTCTTTCTGAACCCTGCTGGACCTACTGCGACCTCTTTCTGTACCCTGCTGGACCTCCTATGACCTCTTTCTGTACCCTGCTGGACCTCCTATGACCTCTTTCTGAACCCTGCTGAACCTCCTCTGACCTCTTTCTGAACCCTGCTTGACCTCCTACGACATCTTTCTGAACCCTGCTGGACTTCACATGACCGTGCCTTTTCACTGACGGTCTGCCAGTCTTCGTTGGTCGACGTTGCAGATCCCAGTGTACTTCAGGAAGCATGGGCGAGCTTTCGCAGGCAGCCGGAACAAATGACAAATTCCTCCTCCAACCATATTTGAACGTTGGGCCTGGCCAGCAGGTTCGTGAAAGACTTGAGCCCAGCTTGACCCTCGTTCCGATGGCGGTGATACCTTGGGTTTCTCTGTTCCTCAAGGAAGTAGAACTAAAAAAGCAGGTTTGGAACGGGAAGATGACGTAATCTGTTGCCAAATCCTTGACGCGAGGGTCGCGACTGTATTTTAAAGAGGTGACCAAGGTTACTCAATCGTCACCAAGGGGTGGACTACCACTCCAATGAATTCGACTTCAGGAAAATATGTTGAAGAAGCAAAGCGACCACGCGACTTCATTAAATATTGCTAAAAGTGAAATCAAAATCAGTTTTGAGCCAGGTAGGAGTCGAACCTACAATCTTCTGATTCGTAGTCAGACGCGTTATCCATTGCGCCACTGGCCCATGTGACTACTAGCTATCACTCCTACTGATATGTTTTAGTGCTGCAATAATGAGTGATCAACGTAAGGGGTCTCCGGTTGTCGCAGACGTGCACGTTCCTGAGCCACGCGCACAAAGGCCTCTGACAAGTACTCGGAATTGCAGCTGAACACAAATGAATGCACCAACTTTTCTGAACCCTGCTGGACTTCACATGACCTCTTTCTGAACCCTGCTGAACTTCACATGACCTCTATCTGAACCCTGCTGGACTTCACACGACCTCTATCTGAACCATGCTGGACTTCACATGACATATATCTGAACCCTGCTGGACCTACTGCGACCTCTTTCTGTACCCTGCTGGACCTCCTATGACCTCTTTCTGAACCCTGCTGAACCTCCTCTGACCTCTTTCTGAACCCTGATTGACCTCCTACGACATCTTTCTGAACCCTGCTGGACTTCACATGACCTCTATCTGAACCCTGCTGGACTTCACATGACCTCTTTCTGAACCCTGCTGGACCTACTGCGACCTCTTTCTGTACCCTGCTGGACCTCCTATGACCTCTTTCTGTACCCTGCTGGACCTCCTATGACCTCTTTCTGAACCCTGCTGAACCTCCTCTGACCTCTTTCTGAACCCTGCTTGACCTCCTACGACATCTTTCTGAACCCTGCTGGACTTCACATGACCGTGCCTTTTCACTGACGGTCTGCCAGTCTTCGTTGGTCGACGTTGCAGATCCCAGTGTACTTCAGGAAGCATGGGCGAGCTTTCGCAGGCAGCCGGAACAAATGACAAATTCCTCCTCCAACCATATTTGAACGTTGGGCCTGGCCAGCAGCTTCGTGAAAGACTTGAGCCCAGCTTGACCCTCGTTCCGATGGCGGTGATACCTTGGGTTTCTCTGTTCCTCAAGGAAGTAGAACTAAAAAAGCAGGTTTGGAACGGGAAGATGACGTAATCTTTTGCCAAATCCTTGACGCGAGGGTCGCGACTGTATTTTAAAGAGGTGACCAAGGTTACTCAATCGTCACCAAGGGGTGGACTACCACTCCAATGAATTCGACTTCAGGAAAATATGTTGAAGAAGCAAAGCGACCACGCGACTTCATTAAATATTGCTAAAAGTGAAGTCAAAATCAGTTTTGAGCCAGGTAGGAGTCGAACCTACAATCTTCTGATTCGTAGTCAGACGTGTTATCCATTGCGCCAGTGGCCCATGTGACTACTAGCTATCACTCCTACTGATATGTTTTAGTGCTGCAATAATGAGTGATCAACGTAAGGGGTCTCTGGTTGTCGCAGACGTGCACGTTCCTGAGCCACGCGCACAAAGGCCTCTGACAAGTACTCGGAATTGAAGCTGAACACAAATGAATGCACCAACTTTTCTGAACCCTGCTGGACTTCACATGACCTCTTTCTGAACCCTGCTGAACTTCACATGACCTCTATCTGAACCCTGCTGGACTTCACACGACCTCTATCTGAACCATGCTGGACTTCACATGACATATATCTGAACCCTGCTGGACCTACTGCGACCTCTTTCTGTACCCTGCTGGACCTCCTATGACCTCTTTCTGAACCCTGCTGAACCTCCTCTGACCTCTTTCTGAACCCTGATTGACCTCCTACGACATCTTTCTGAACCCTGCTGGACTTCACATGACCTCTATCTGAACCCTGCTGGACTTCACATGACCTCTTTCTGAACCCTGCTGGACCTACTGCGACCTCTTTCTGTACCCTGCTGGACCTCCTATGACCTCTTTCTGAACCCTGCTGAACCTCCTCTGACCTCTTTCTGAACCCTGCTGAACCTCCTCTGACCTCTTTCTGAACCCTGCTTGACCTCCTACGACATCTTTCTGAACCCTGCTGGACTTCACATGACCGTGCCTTTTCACTGACGGTCTGCCAGTCTTCGTTGGTCGACGTTGCAGATCCCAGTGTACTTCAGGAAGCATGGGCGAGCTTTCGCAGGCAGCCGGAACAAATGACAAATTCCTCCTCCAACCATATTTGAACGTTGGGCCTGGCCAGCAGCTTCGTGAAAGACTTGAGCCCAGCTTGACCCTCGTTCCGATGGCGGTGATACCTTGGGTTTCTCTGTTCCTCAAGGAAGTAGAACTAAAAAAGCAGGTTTGGAACGGGAAGATGACGTAATCTTTTGCCAAATCCTTGACGCGAGGGTCGCGACTGTATTTTAAAGAGGTGACCAAGGTTACTCAATCGTCACCAAGGGGTGGACTACCACTCCAATGAATTCGACTTCAGGAAAATATGTTGAAGAAGCAAAGCGACCACGCGACTTCATTAAATATTGCTAAAAGTGAAGTCAAAATCAGTTTTGAGCCAGGTAGGAGTCGAACCTACAATCTTCTGATTCGTAGTCAGACGTGTTATCCATTGCGCCAGTGGCCCATGTGACTACTAGCTATCACTCCTACTGATATGTTTTAGTGCTGCAATAATGAGTGATCAACGTAAGG
The DNA here is from genome assembly GCF_964187855.1 of Myxine glutinosa. Taxonomy (NCBI): domain Eukaryota; kingdom Metazoa; phylum Chordata; class Myxini; order Myxiniformes; family Myxinidae; genus Myxine; species Myxine glutinosa. The sequence goes on along the minus strand of NC_136269.1, from coordinate 76,564,496 downwards.
GGTCTCTGGTTGTCGCAGACGTGCACGTTCCTGAGCCACGCGCACAAAGGCCTCTGACAAGTACTCGGAATTGAAGCTGAACACAAATGAATGCACCAACTTTTCTGAACCCTGCTGGACTTCACATGACCTCTTTCTGAACCCTGCTGAACTTCACATGACCTCTATCTGAACCCTGCTGGACTTCACACGACCTCTATCTGAACCATGCTGGACTTCACATGACATATATCTGAACCCTGCTGGACCTACTGCGACCTCTTTCTGTACCCTGCTGGACCTCCTATGACCTCTTTCTGAACCCTGCTGAACCTCCTCTGACCTCTTTCTGAACCCTGATTGACCTCCTACGACATCTTTCTGAACCCTGCTGGACTTCACATGACCTCTATCTGAACCCTGCTGGACTTCACATGACCTCTTTCTGAACCCTGCTGGACCTACTGCGACCTCTTTCTGTACCCTGCTGGACCTCCTATGACCTCTTTCTGAACCCTGCTGAACCTCCTCTGACCTCTTTCTGAACCCTGCTTGACCTGCTACGACATCTTTCTGAACCCTGCTGGACTTCACATGACCGTGCCTTTTCACTGACGGTCTGCCAGTCTTCGTTGGTCGACGTTGCAGATCCCAGTGTACTTCAGGAAGCATGGGCGAGCTTTCGCAGGCAGCCGGAACAAATGACAAATTCCTCCTCCAACCATATTTGAACGTTGGGCCTGGCCAGCAGGTTCGTGAAAGACTTGAGCCCAGCTTGACCCTCGTTCCGATGGCGGTGATACCTTGGGTTTCTCTGTTCCTCAAGGAAGTGGAACTAAAAAAGCAGGTTTGGAACGGGAAGATGACGTAATCTGTTGCCAAATCCTTGACGCGAGGGTCACGACTGTATTTTAAAGAGGTGACCAAGGTTACTCAATCGTCACCAAGGGGTGGACTACCACTCCAATGAATTCGACTTCAGGAAAATATGTTGAAGAAGCAAAGCGACCACGCGACTTCATTAAATATTGCTAAAAGTGAAGTCAAAATCAGTTTTGAGCCAGATAGGAGTCGAACCTACAATCTTCTGATTCGTAGTCAGACGCGTTATCCATTGCGCCACTGGCCCATGTGACTATTAGCTATCACTCCTACTGATATGTTTTAGTGCTGCAATAATGTGTGATCAACGTAAGGGGTCTCCGGTTGTCGCAGACGTGCACGTTCCTGAGCCACGCGCACAAAGGCCTCTGACAAGTACTCGGAAATGCAGCTGAACACAAATGAATGCACCAACTTTTCTGAACCCTGCTGGACTTCACATGACCTCTTTCTGAACCCTGCTGGACTTCACATGACCTCTATCTGAACCCTGCTGGACTTCACATGACCTCTTTCTGAACCCTGCTGGACCTACTGCGACCTCTTTCTGTACCCTGCTGGACCTCCTATGACCTCTTTGTGAACCCTGCTGGACTTCACATGACCTCTATCTGAACCCTGCTGGACTTCACATGACCTCCTTCTGAACCCTGCTGGACCTACTGCGACCTCTTTCTGTACCCTGCTGGACCTCCTATGACCTCTTTCTGAACCCTGCTGAACCTCCTCTGACCTCTTTCTGAACCCTGCTTGACCTCCTTCGACATCTTTCTGAACCCTGCTGGACTTCACATGACCTCTATCTGAACCCTGCTGGACTTCACATGACCTCTTTCTGAACCCTGCTGGACCTACTGCGACCTCTTTCTGTACCCTGCTGGACCTCCTATGACCTCTTTCTGTACCCTGCTGGACCTCCTATGACCTCTTTCTGAACCCTGCTGAACCTCCTCTGACCTCTTTCTGAACCCTGCTTGACCTCCTACGACATCTTTCTGAACCCTGCTGGACTTCACATGACCGTGCCTTTTCACTGACGGTCTGCCAGTCTTCGTTGGTCGACGTTGCAGATCCCAGTGTACTTCAGGAAGCATGGGCGAGCTTTCGCAGGCAGCCGGAACAAATGACAAATTCCTCCTCCAACCATATTTGAACGTTGGGCCTGGCCAGCAGGTTCGTGAAAGACTTAAGCCCAGCTTGACCCTCGTTCCGATGGCGGTGATACCTTGGGTTTCTCTGTTCCTCAAGGAAGTAGAACTAAAAAAGCAGGTTTGGAACGGGAAGATGACGTAATCTGTTGCCAAATCCTTGACGCGAGGGTCGTGACTGTATTTTAAAGAGGTGACCAAGGTTACTCAATCGTCACCAAGGGGTGGACTACCACTCCAATGAATTCGACTTCGGGAAAATATGTTGAAGAAGCAAAGCGACCACGCGACTTCATTAAATATTGCTAAAAGTGAAGTCAAAATCGGTTTTGAGCCAGGTAGGAGTCGAACCTACAATCTTCTGATTCGTAGTCAGAGGCGTTATCCATTGCGCCACTGGCCCAAGTGACTACTAGCTATCACTCCTACTGATATGTTTTAGTGCTGCAATAATGAGTGATCAACGTAAGGGGTCACCGGTTGTCGCAGACGTGCACGTTCCTGAGCCACGCGCACAAAGGCCTCTGACAAGTACTCGGAATTGCAGCTGAACACAAATGAATGCACCAACTTTTCTGAACCCTGCTGGACTTCACATGACCTCTTTCTGAACCCTGCTGAACTTCACATGACCTCTATCTGAACCCTGCTGGACTTCACACGACCTCTATCTGAACCATGCTGGACTTCACATGACATATATCTGAACCCTGCTGGACCTACTGCGACCTCTTTCTGTACCCTGCTGGACCTCCTCTGACCTCTTTCTGTACCCTGCTGGACCTCCTATGACCTCTTTCTGAACCCTGCTGAACCTCCTCTGACCTCTTTCTGAACCCTGATTGACCTCCTACGACATCTTTCTGAACCCTGCTGGACTTCACATGACCTCTATCTGAACCCTGCTGGACTTCACATGACCTCTATCTGAACCCTGCTGGACTTCACATGACCTCTTTCTGAACCCTGCTGGACCTACTGCGACCTCTTTCTGTACCCTGCTGGACCTCCTATGACCTCTTTCTGAACCCTGCTGAACCTCCTCTGACCTCTTTCTGAACCCTGCTTGACCTCCTACGACATCTTTCTGAACCCTGCTGGACTTCACATGACCGTGCCTTTTCACTGACGGTCTGCCAGTCTTCGTTGGTCGACGTTGCAGATCCCAGTGTACTTCAGGAAGCATGGGCGAGCTTTCGCAGGCAGCCGGAACAAATGACAAATTCCTCCTCCAACCATATTTGAACGTTGGGCCTGGCCAGCAGGTTCGTGAAAGACTTGAGCCCAGCTTGACCCTCGTTCCGATGGCGGTGATACCTTGGGTTTCTCTGTTCCTCAAGGAAGTAGAACTAAAAAAGCAGGTTTGGAACGGGAAGATGACGTAATCTGTTGCCAAATCCTTGACGCGAGGGTCGCGACTGTATTTTAAAGAGGTGACCAAGGTTACTCAATCGTCACCAAGGGGTGGACTACCACTCCAATGAATTCGACTTCAGGAAAATATGTTGAAGAAGCAAAGCGACCACGCGACTTCATTAAATATTGCTAAAAGTGAAGTCAAAATCAGTTTGGAGCCAGGTAGGAGTCGAACCTACAATCTTCTGATTCGTAGTCAGACGCGTTATCCATTGCGCCACTGGCCCACGTGACTACTAGCTATCACTCCTACTGATATGTTTTAGTGCTGCAATAATGAGTGATCAACGTAAGGGGTCTCCGGTTGTCGCAGACGTGCACGTTCCTGAGCCACGCGCACAAAGGCCTCTGACAAGTACTCGGAATTGCAGCTGAACACAAATGAATGCACCAACTTTTCTGAACCCTGCTGGACTTCACATGACATATATCTGAACCCTGCTGGACTTCACATGACTCCTTTCTGAACCCTGCTGGACTTCACATGACCTCTATCTGAACCCTGCTGGACTTCACATGACCTCTTTCTGAACCCTGCTGGACCTACTGCGACCTCTTTCTGTACCCTGCTGGACCTCCTATGACCTCTTTCTGAACCCTGCTGAACCTCCTCTGACCTCTTTCTGAACCCTGATTGACCTCCTACGACATCTTTCTGAACCCTGCTGGACTTCACATGACCTCTATCTGAACCCTGCTGGACTTCACATGACCTCTATCTGAACCCTGCTGGACTTCACATGACCTCTTTCTGAACCCTGCTGGACCTCCTATGACCTCTTTCTGTACCCTGCTGGACCTCCTATGACCTCTTTCTGAACCCTGCTGAACCTCCTCTGACCTCTTTCTGAACCCTGCTTGACCTCCTACGACATCTTTCTGAACCCTGCTGGACTTCACATGACCGTGCCTTTTGACTGACGGTCTGCCAGTCTTCGTTGGTCGACGTTGCAGATCCCAGTGTACTTCAGGAAGCATGGGCGAGCTTTCGCAGGCAGCCGGAACAAACGACAAATTCCTCCTCCAACCATATTTGAACGTTGGGCCTGGCCAGCAGGTTCGTGAAAGACTTGAGCCCAGCTTGACCCTCGTTCCGATGGCGGTGATACCTTGGGTTTCTCTGTTCCTCAAGGAAGTAGAACTAAAAAAGCAGGTTTGGAACGGGAAGATGACGTAATCTGTTGCCAAATCCTTGACGCGAGGGTCGCGACTGTATTTTAAAGAGGTGACCAAGCTTACTCAATCGTCACCAAGGGGTGGACTACCACTCCAATGAATTCGACTTCAGGAAAATATGTTGAAGAAGCAAAGCGACCACGCGACTTCATTAAATATTGCTAAAAGTGAAGTCAAAATCAGTTTTGAGCCAGGTAGGAAGTCGAACCTACAATCTTCCGATTCGTAGTCAGACGCGTTATCCATTGCGCCACGGGCCCATGTGACTACTAGCTATCACTCCTACTGATATGTTTTAGTGCTGCAATAATGAGTGATCAACGTAAGGGGTCTCCGGTTGTCGCAGACGTGCACGTTCCTGAGCCACGCGCACAAAGGCCTCTGACAAGTACTCGGAATTGCAGCTGAACACAAATGAATGCACCAACTTTTCTGAACCCTGCTGGACTTCACATGACCTCTTTCTGAACCCTGCTGAGCTTCACATGACCTCTATCTGAACCCTGCTGGACTTCACACGACCTCTATCTGAACCATGCTGGACTTCACATGACATATATCTGAACCCTGCTGGACCTACTGCGACCTCTTTCTGTACCCTGCTGGACCTCCTATGACCTCTTTCTGAACCCTGCTGAACCTCCTCTGACCTCTTTCTGAACCCTGCTTGACCTCCTACGACATCTTTCTGAACCCTGCTGGACTTCACATGACCGTGCCTTTTCACTGACGGTCTGCCAGTCTTCGTTGGTCGACGTTGCAGATCCCAGTGTACTTCAGGAAGCATGGGCGAGCTTTCGCAGGCAGCCGGAACAAATGACAAATTCCTCCTCCAACCATATTTGAACGTTGGGCCTGGCCAGCAGGTTCGTGAAAGACTTGAGCCCAGCTTGACCCTCGTTCCGATGGCGGTGATACCTTGGGTTTCTCTGTTCCTCAAGGAAGTAGAACTAAAAAAGCAGGTTTGGAACGGGAAGATGACGTAATCTGTTGCCAAATCCTTGACGCGAGGGTCGCGACTGTATTTTAAAGAGGTGACCAAGGTTACTCAATCGTCACCAAGGGGTGGACTACCACTCCAATGAATTCGACTTCAGGAAAATATGTTTAAGAAGCAAAGCGACCACGCGACTTCATTAAATATTGCTAAAAGTGAAGTCAAAATCAGTTTTGAGCCAGGTAGGAGTCGAACCTACAATCTTCTGATTCGTTGTCAGACGCGTTATCCATTGCGCCACTGGCCCATGTGACGACTAGCTATCACTCCTACTGATATGTTTTAGTGCTGCAATAATGAGTGATCAACGTAAGGGGTCTCCGGTTGTCGCAGACGTGCACGTTCCTGAGCCACGCGCACAAAGGCCTCTGACAAGTACTCGGAATTGCAGCTGAACACAAATGAATGCACCAACTTTTCTGAACCCTGCTGGACTTCACATGACCTCTTTCTGAACCCTGCTGAACTTCACATGACCTCTATCTGAACCCTGCTGGACTTCACACGACCTCTATCTGAACCATGCTGGACTTCACATGACATATATCTGAACCCTGCTGGACCTACTGCGACCTCTTTCTGTACCCTGCTGGACCTCCTATGACCTCTTTCTGTACCCTGCTGGACCTCCTATGACCTCTTTCTCAACCCTGCTGAACCTCCTCTGACCTCTTTCTGAACCCTGATTGACCTCCTACGACATCTTTCTGAACCCTGCTGGACTTCACATGACCTCTATCTGAACCCTGCTGGACTTCACATGACCTCTATCTGAACCCTGCTGGACTTCACATGACCTCTTTCTGAACCCTGCTGGACCTACTGCGACCTCTTTCTGTACCCTGCTGGACCTCCTATGACCTCTTTCTGAACCCTGCTGAACCTCCTCTGACCTCTTTCTGAACCCTGCTTGACCTCCTACGACATCTTTCTGAACCCTGCTGGACTTCACATGACCGTGCCTTTTCACTGACGGTCTGCCAGTCTTCGTTGGTCGACGTTGCAGATCCAGTGTACTTCAGGAAGCATGGGCGAGCTTTCGCAGGCAGCCGGAACAAATGACAAATTCCTCCTCCAACCATATTTGAACGTTGGGCCTGGCCAGCAGGTTCGTGAAAGACTTGAGCCCAGCTTGACCCTCGTTCCGATGGCGGTGATACCTTGGGTTTTTCTGTTCCTCAAGGAAGTAGAACTAAAAAAGCAGGTTTGGAACGGGAAGATGACGTAATCTGTTGCCAAATCCTTGACGCGAGGGTCGCGACTGTATTTTAAAGAGGTGACCAAGGTTACGCAATCGTCACCAAGGGGTGGACTACCACTCCAATGAATTCGACTTCAGGAAAATATGTTGAAGAAGCAAAGCGACCACGCGACTTCTTTAAATATTGCTAAAAGTGAAGTCAAAATCAGTTTGGAGCCAGGTAGGAGTCGAACCTACAATCTTCTGATTCGTAGTCAGACGCGTTATCCATTGCGCCACTGGCCCATGTGACTACTAGATATCACTCCTACTGATTTGTTTTAGTGCTGCAATAATGAGTGATCAACGGAAGGGGTCTCCGGTTGTCGCAGACGTGCACTTTCCTGAGCCACGCGCACAAAGGCCTCTGACAAGTACTCGGAATTGCAGCTGAACACAAATGAATGCACCAACTTTTCTGAACCCTGCTGGACTTCACATGACATATATCTGAACCCTGCTGGACTTCACATGACTCCTTTCTGAACCCTGCTGGACTTCACATGACCTCTATCTGAACCCTGCTGGACTTCACATGACCTCTTTCTGAACCCTGCTGGACCTACTGCGACCTCTTTCTATACCCTGCTGGACCTCCTATGACCTCTTTCTGAACCCTGCTGAACCTCCTCTGACCTCTTTCTGAACCCTGATTGACCTCCTACGACATCTTTCTGAACCCTGCTGGACTTCACATGACCTCTATCTGAACCCTGCTGGACTTCACATGACCTCTATCTGAACCCTGCTGGACTTCACATGACCTCTTTCTGAACCCTGCTGGACCTCCTATGACCTCTTTCTGTACCCTGCTGGACCTCCTATGACCTCTTTCTGAACCCTGCTGAACCTCCTCTGACCTCTTTCTGAACCCTGCTTGACCTCCTACGACATCTTTCTGAACCCTGCTGGACTTCACATGACCGTGCCTTTTCACTGACGGTCTGCCAGTCTTCGTTGGTCGACGTTGCAGATCCCAGTGTACTTCAGGAAGCATGGGCGAGCTTTCGCAGGCAGCCGGAACAAATGACAAATTCCTCCTCCAACCATATTTGAACGTTGGGCCTGGCCAGCAGGTTCGTGAAAGACTTGAGCCCAGCTTGACCCTCGTTCCGATGGCGGTGATACCTTGGGTTTCTCTGTTCCTCAAGGAAGTAGAACTAAAAAAGCAGGTTTGGAAGGGAAGATGACGTAATCTGTTGCCAAATCCTTGACGCGAGGGTCGCGACTGTATTTTAAAGAGGTGACCAAGGTTACTCAATCGTCACCAAGGGGTGGACTACCACTCCAATGAATTCGACTTCAGGAAAATATGTTGAAGAAGCAAAGCGACCACGCGACTTCATTAAATATTGCTAAAAGTGAAGTCAAAATCAGTTTTGAGCCAGGTAGGAGTCGAACCTACAATCTTCTGATTCGTAGTCAGACGCGTTATCCATTGCGCCACTGGCCCATGTAACTACTAGCTATCACTCCTACTGATATGTTTTAGTGCTGCAATAATGAGTGATCAACGTAAGGGGTCTCCGGTTGTCGCAGACGTGCACGTTCCTGAGCCACGCGCACAAAGGCCTCTGACAAGTACTCGGAATTGCAGCTGAACACAAATGAATGCACCAACTTTTCTGAACCCTGCTGGACTTCACATGACCTCTTTCTGAACCCTGCTGAACTTCACATGACCTCTATCTGAACCCTGCTGGACTTCACACGACCTCTATCTGAACCATGCTGGACTTCACATGACATATATCTGAACCCTGCTGGACTTCACATGACTCCTGTCTGAACCCTGCTGGACTTCACATGACCTCTATCTGAACCCTGCTGGACTTCACATGACCTCTTTCTGAACCCTGCTGGACCTACTGCGACCTCTTTCTGTACCCTGCTGGACCTCCTATGACCTCTTTCTGAACCCTGCTGAACCTCCTCTGACCTCTTCCTGAACCCTGATTGACCTCCTACGACATCTTTCGGAACCCTGCTGGACTTCACATGACCTCTATCTGAACCCTGCTGAACCTCCTCTGACCTCTTTCTGAACCCTGCTTGACCTCCTACGACATCTTTCTGAACCCTGCTGGACTTCACATGACCGTGCCTTTTCACTGACGGTCTGCCAGTCTTCGTTGGTCGACGTTGCAGATCCCAGTGTACTTCAGGAAGCATGGGCGAGCTTTCGCAGGCAGCCGGAACAAATGACAAATTCCTCCTCCAACCATATTTGAACGTTGGGCCTGGCCAGCAGGTTCGTGAAAGACTTGAGCCCAGCTTGACCCTCGTCCCGATGGCGGTGATACCTTGGGTTTCTCTGTTCCTCAAGGAAGTAGAACTAAAAAAGCAGGTTTGGAACGGGAAGATGACGTAATCTGTTGCCAAATCCTTGACGCGAGGGTCGCGACTGTATTTTAAAGAGGTGACCAAGGTTACTCAATCGTCACCAAGGGGTGGACTACCACTCCAATGAATTCGACTTCAGGAAAATATGTTGAAGAAGCAAAGCGACCACGCGACTTCATTAAATATTGCTAAAAGTGAAGTCAAAATCAGTTTTGAGCCAGGTAGGAGTCGAACCTACAATCTTCTGATTCGTTGTCAGACGCGTTATCCATTGCGCCACTGGCCCATGTGACTACTAGATATCACTCCTACTGATTTGTTTTAGTGCTGCAATAATGAGTGATCAACGGAAGGGGTCTCCGGTTGTCGCAGACGTGCACTTTCCTGAGCCACGCGCACAAAGGCCTCTGACAAGTACTCGGAATTGCAGCTGAACACAAATGAATGCACCAACTTTTCTGAACCCTGCTGGACTTCACATGACCTCTTTCTGAACCCTGCTGAACTTCACATGACCTCTATCTGAACCCTGCTGGACTTCACACGACCTCTATCTGAACCATGCTGGACTTCACATGACATATATCTGAACCCTGCTGGACCTACTGCGACCTCTTTCTGTACCCTACTGGACCTCCTATGACCTCTTTCTGTACCCTGCTGGACCTCCTATGACCTCTTTCTCAACCCTGCTGAACCTCCTCTGACCTCTTTCTGAACCCTGATTGACCTCCTACGACATCTTTCTGAACCCTGCTGGACTTCACATGACCTCTATCTGAACCCTGCTGGACTTCACATGACCTCTATCTGAACCCTGCTGGACTTCACATGACCTCTTTCTGAACCCTGCTGGACCTACTGCGACCTCTTTCTGTACCCTGCTGGACCTCCTATGACCTCTTTCTGAACCCTGCTGAACCTCCTCTGACCTCTTTCTGAACCCTGCTTGACCTCCTACGACATCTTTCTGAACCCTGCTGGACTTCACATGACCGTGCCTTTTCACTGACGGTCTGCCAGTCTTCGTTGGTCGACGTTGCAGATCCCAGTGTACTTCAGGAAGCATGGGCGAGCTTTCGCAGGCAGCCGGAACAAATGACAAATTCCTCCTCCAACCATATTTGAACGTTGGGCCTGGCCAGCAGGTTCGTGAAAGACTTGAGCCCAGCTTGACCCTCGTTCCGATGGCGGTGATACCTTGGGTTTCTCTGTTCCTCAAGGAAGTAGAACTAAAAAAGCAGGTTTGGAACGGGAAGATGACGTAATCTGTTGCCAAATCCTTGACGCGAGGGTCGCGACTGTATTTTAAAGAGGTGACCAAGGTTACTCAATCGTCACCAAGGGGTGGACTACCACTCCAATGAATTCGACTTCAGGAAAATATGTTGAAGAAGCAAAGCGACCACGCGACTTCATTAAATATTGCTAAAAGTGAAGTCAAAATCAGTTTTGAGCCAGGTAGGAGTCGAACCTACAATCTTCTGATTCGTTGTCAGACGCGTTATCCATTGCGCCACTGGCCCATGTGACTACTAGATATCACTCCTACTGATTTGTTTTAGTGCTGCAATAATGAGTGATCAACGGAAGGGGTCTCCGGTTGTCGCAGACGTGCACTTTCCTGAGCCACGCGCACAAAGGCCTCTGACAAGTACTCGGAATTGCAGCTGAACACAAATGAATGCACCAACTTTTCTGAACCCTGCTGGACTTCACATGACCTCTTTCTGAACCCTGCTGAACTTCACATGACCTCTATCTGAACCCTGCTGGACTTCACACGACCTCTATCTGAACCATGCTGGACTTCACATGACATATATCTGAACCCTGCTGGACCTACTGCGACCTCTTTCTGTACCCTACTGGACCTCCTATGACCTCTTTCTGTACCCTGCTGGACCTCCTATGACCTCTTTCTCAACCCTGCTGAACCTCCTCTGACCTCTTTGTGAACCCTGCTGGAACTCCTACGACATCTTTCTGAACCCTGCTGGACTTCACATGACCTCTATCTGAACCCTGCTGGACTTCACATGACCTCTATCTGAACCCTGCTGGACTTCACATGACCTCTTTCTGAACCCTGCTGGACCTCCTATGACCTCTTTCTGTACCCTGCTGGACCTCCTATGACCTCTTTCTGAACCCTGCTGAACCTCCTCTGACCTCTTTCTGAACCCTGCTTGACCTCCTACGACATCTTTCTGAACCCTGCTGGACTTCACATGACCGTGCCTTTTCACTGACGGTCTGCCAGTCTTCGTTGGTCGACGTTGCAGATCCCAGTGTACTTCAGGAAGCATGGGCGAGCTTTCGCAGGCAGCCGGAACAAATGACAAATTCCTCCTCCAACCATATTTGAACGTTGGGCCTGGCCAGCAGGTTCGTGAAAGACTTGAGCCCAGCTTGACCCTCGTTCCGATGGCGGTGATACCTTGGGTTTCTCTGTTCCTCAAGGAAGTAGAACTAAAAAAGGAGGTTTGGAACGGGAAGATGACGTAATCTGTTGCCAAATCCTTGACGCGAGGGTCGCGACTGTATTTTAAAGAGGTGACCAAGGTTACTCAATCGTCACCAAGGGGTGGACGACCACTCCAATGAATTCGACTTCAGGAAAATATGTTGAAGAAGCAAAGCGACCACGCGACTTCATTAAATATTGCTAAAAGTGAAGTCAAAATCAGTTTTGAGCCAGGTAGGAGTCGAACCTACAATCTTCTGATCCGTAGTCAGACGTGTTATCCATTGCGCCACTGGCCCATGTGACTACTAGCTATCACTCCTACTGATATGTTTTAGTGCTGCAATAATGAGTGATCAACGTAAGGGGTCTCCGGTTGTCGCAGACGTGCTCGTTCCTGAGCCACGCGTGTCGAGATCGAAGACCTCAAGGGAAGGAAGAAGAAGAAGAATCAGAGGAAGAAGAACAACAATGTTTAATAAAATCGATTATATACACACGTGTGGAGCGAGGCTCGAGAATGTACCGCCTACACGCAGCGGACAATTCCTCAAGACACTCGCTGAAAAATAAGTGGAAAGGCATTTCATTTATAGCAAAATATTAGACAAGAATCTGCGCTAAAGACATAGCACTACTGGGCAATAAGGACAACACCTCCCATTGTCCCGTCCTATAGAAGGTCAAATTTAGACAACAAGATGTAAGCATAATGATAGGCTACGCTTTTTTTGGCTATCTATCTAAACATATCAGACCCGAGCGCAGGCCGAAGTAAATATTCTTATACACTAGGCTAAATGGTAGATGAAGATTGGATACGTCCTTGGTTTAGGAGACATACTAAACACTACGAAGATATATAATTAATTATTCCCTTTGTGAAGGAGGCGTTTGGATGACATATTTTCCTGTACGTGGGTCGAGAGCATTTTATCTACTGTTTGGCACATAATTCAAGGACTAATTTACTAGGCTAAGGATCCACCCTGCACGTCGAGCCTCGAAACCACTTTTTGTCCACTCGCCTCTGCCTGCAGCTGAGTTCAAATCAGTTTCCAGAAGCACGATATATAATTTCAGATGTTATACTCAATTGAGTCATGGGGTTTAAACCCTAATGGCTGACAGTTCCTCCCTTTGTCTTTACAAGACAACTCCTTGGAAAGACACCGTATACAAAGTGATTAGCATCCCAATTAGTCACATGCTAGGCACGACATAGCGTCACGCATGCTCAAGAAAGATATCGGCCCTAACTGGCCGTCTAACATTCAACGCATAAATTGTTAGCCATGATTCGCGACGACGGCGCCTGGTTTAAGAGATTGCTGCCGCCCGCCAGATTCCGAATCCACCCTCGCTGCGGCATAGGTGCGACCCAGTTGCCAGCCAGATTAAGGGGCCCTCTTTATGCAGGCGAGGTCCTCGCGAATCAGGGCAAACAATCGACGTCCAATGCCATCAAGCCTTGTACATGTGATTGCTGGGTGGTGTAAGTGGTGGTGAGGGTGGTTCTTCCGGATACATGTTTGCTATCCGCTCCTCACTGCTGGTATAATAGCAATAACTTTTAAAAGAACCTACACTTTCTAAATCACAGGTTAAATCATCCCAACTAAAATCATAATCATTATCAGAATCCCAAGCATCAAATAGGTTCATCGATCACCCCATATACTCCTTCCTTTTCTGCCAACAACATATCCAAAACCACTTGATTCTGCATCACCATCGTTCGCATATGCATTAATTCGTTTTCCAATTGTAGTTCTGCGATTCAGGTTTCGTTTCCAATTCGTTCCATTACTAATGCGAGACTATCTATTTGCCAATCATTCATAATACATAAGAGGCGTTAGCCAGTACACGCAAGGGATTTTCAACACAAGTATTACAATCATCACAAACATCGATGCAGGCATCACCAGTAGCCAGTTCCCACAAGGGATTTTCACAGTCATCACAAAAATCAATACAAAATTCTGAAGCGCTGGTCACATCTGCCTTGTTGAAGGACCCATTCAGATCGACGGCCTCTGTGGTCAAGATCATGGTTTTCCAACGGCGATTTCTTCATCGTCCATCCTGAAAAATACTTTCTTACACACACCATGATCAATTCCTAGCCCCCCGTCCCACTAATTGGCATTTAGTTACCTTATCTCTCAGATGGTTGGCTTATTCATAGCCGCATTTCCTGTGTCGTGTCTGGAAATTCAAATGCCATATTTACTTTCACCAATTTCCGAAAATACCTTCCTTTTAATCATCTTCCCTACATTTAATAATACATGATTTACCAAATTTACCTTGGGAAAAATGGATCCCAGATAACAAGTCCCTCCCCACTGTTCGGGTAGGTATGGATATGCTTTATTTCCGCAAATAAACATTACTCCATGGGGTGGGATAAGGGCCGAGGCCATGCATTTACTGATCTCAACGCGGGTGGCGCTTGGTGTCCCCAAGATATTGTTAGCTTGGTTACGTTATGCTGGGCTTGGTCATCTATGGTTATTACAAGGGGGCCTCCCTTTTCTCTCCATCTGGTGTCGGATGGCAGGGTATGGGTACATTCCGAGGTTCCCATCTGAACGTGTCCCTTTCCTATAAGACACACCCGTCCCTTTTGCTCTGTCACCCAGACTGGATCAGGTGGTTTGTCTAACAAAGCCTGCTTAATGGGTGGGGTATATCGAAACTCCCGGGAACACACTGCTTGCGATTTTGGGCCTATCAGTTCCAAGGTTGTGGTCAGATATGGGGTACGCAAGGGTCCTGAGCACATATCTCGTAGGGACAGGGGTAGCACTACCATTTCTATCCCTGTCGTACTGGTGTGGGGAAAATGCATACACACCCAACACCGTGATCGGTTCTGTACCTCCGCCATTGCACGGGTCACTGTCCAATACGTATTTTCCTTTGGCTTTTTCTTGCTTTCGATCCGTGGGTGCGGAATTAATATGTGTGAAATGCATGGTGGCCTATCATCGTAGGGGGAGGTCATGAATTCACATTGTAGTAATAGAGTAGTTCCGCTGTTCAGTAATACATGCGTGGTTAAATTGTTCGAGTCCTTTCCCCATTTGTAACCCGGCCTGGCCATGTTTACTATTGGTGCGCCGCCTTGTCGTGGCGCTTGCTTCAAACGACTGAGGGCAGCAAAACCTGTCTTCCTTCCATGTGAGTCTGTGTACAACACCCTCCACATTATCCGTGTCCATACATCTTCCTTTACATGGCAGCAGGGTATATTTATCCTCTGACCCCAGATAACTCTCTGCCGGTAGACCTTAACAGTTTGGTCGCCATATACATATGTCTCCGTGTTCGCCCATGCCCTCGTGTCCCCAGTGCTGGCAAAGCTGTAAATTAAACTAAGTGTGATTGCCACCCCTAACAGGCGGTGGTGCAGCATCCTCGATCTGTGGTGGTGCGTTTGAGGTGTCTGTGTTTGTGGGTATGGCCAACTTACAATGTGTGGCATGTACCCAGGACGACTTGCCCTCACCAAAACACCGCTGTTGGTGTGATCAGAAGAACTTGGTATGGCCCCGTCCAACTTGGTTCGAGCGCAGTCTTACGGGTGAAATGCTTCACCAGCACGTAATCTCCTGCCTCGACGGTGTGGGTAGGCTTGCTTGTTGGCTCCGGTAGGGCCTCCCGAACGCGTTCATGTATGCTGCGTGCCACATGGGATAGACCTATGCAAAACTTTAAAAACATGTCATCCATGATAGGTAATTCAAGGGCTGCCATATCCACTGGCGCCGATACCGTTGACATATAGCGCACGAGCGACAGACCATGGTAACCACAGTCGAAAGGCCTGGTGCTGCCCAGGTGGAAGTGACCTGCCTCATCACCTCACCCCCCTATGGCACACATGGCCATTTGGATGCGCCATGAGTGCCAACCATGGCAATAAAGCTCGCGGTGCCACGGGTTTGTCATTAATCGTCCACATTTGTCCTTCTGCGGGGCGTTGAGCTCCCAATTTAATCCAATTTTTGCTGTTCTACGTTTGAGGCCGTGGCTTGTAATTGTATTACATCGAACTCTGTAGGTGCGGATGTCGGAACGTCTGTCTTGAGGTGCCAAATTAATTATGAACCCTTCATTGTTGTCCAACACATGGACCGTTCGGTGTTCAACATTGTATCGACGCCTTACTGGCGTTTTCCGCAGTCGGTCCATCATCCATGTACGACAGTACCCTGCCATTCCCAAAAATCGCAACGAACACACTAACTCTTCACTGTTATCCTTCACTTCACTTCAAAATTTCACTGTTATCCTATCAATACCTGGACAATTTTTTCCTTTCCTTCCTAGATACGCGAATTTCACATCAGTATAAACCCACTGGAAAAATTATCTGAAAAATAACTAGCCTCCCAAAACCATTTCCCTGCAAGAGCGGGGTTAGCCTTGCGGTCCACATGACAATCTTTTTTATTTTGCTCTATCACCTCCCTTTGAGCAATAATTTAATTGGTGTGATTCCCATTTACCCACTCCTGGTGGAGTTCTGTTCACCTGGTCTGCAGAGCCGTGATCCAATCTTCACCAGCCCCCAATCACCTTCTTATCACAAAACAACAGTCCATAACTAACCACTTTTCTTTATTTCCCGTCTTTTCCATCAACTTTTATAATCTTTTCCCCTCCCTTTCTTAGCAAACCTTGCAAAGTCACTTGTCATTGACAAATGATCCATTTAATTCGACTTTCCTTTAACATCTTCGCACTTTCCATGACCTTCTTCACACTTACTTTAAACCTTTTCTTCAGACACAACCCACATGAGTTATGAATACAATTTCCCCTTCCAGGCACGTGTCTAGTCACTCACAAAGTGTCCATAAGACAACGTCATCATATTTCACAGAACTCCACCACTCTATTAAATCCTAAGCATACCCAATGGGCAATCCACGAAAAAATCAAAGCATTTTCAGTCCCCTTTTTCCCATATACTAGTCAATGTAAGTCAGCCAAACATAAACAAAGAGGTTCCAGCGAGTTGTGACCTCCATAACTCTAAACAACTCCGCTGGCACCTTTTAAAACAAACTTTCCCAGTCACTTACTAAAATAAAGTGCAGCTCTTGTCCGTAGATATACGTTAACCAAGGTTACATGAGACTTGACAACAATAGAATTTGGCTACCTACAGAAAAAGTACCTGCACAACACATTTACAAACCAATTCGTCCCCTCGTATTAGGGAACGTCACAAATGTCCCACCACAATTTACAGCAGGTGACCACCCACCTGCCTTCTGTCGAAGTCCAGTTCAATTTCCATTCACAGACAGACAGACAGACGAACCCCCAACGTACTAACAGGATGGTCTCACAGAGGCCATTCCATTCAAATCTGTAGGCTGCCACGATTCTTCCCGCCAGGACACACCATCATAGTCCCCATAGTCACACGACACGTCAGCAGACACAGTGAATGACATTCAACATCATAACAAACGCCGCAGAAACTGCTCCTCCTTGATCCATATCTGCAGACGCAGTCAGACACACCCAGTTGGACAGACAGACTGGCTCCACATTACAACTGCAAACATCCGAAATGACAACAGCTAACACCAAATATTTATTGTCCCCCTTTCAGGGAAGTCAAATCAACCACCATTAAAGCACAAAACAGAAAACGACCATATACTCAGAGTATATACCATATACTCAGAGTGAGACCAGAAAATCAAGCAGACAGACCGACAATCGAACCTGTCTTTCGACACTGCCGAACGACAAGTTCGCAGACACTGAGGGAGTGACATTCGACCCCCAGTAGATACCGCGGACACCGCTTTGGTCCGCACCAGCAACTCCCTCAAAATCAGTGTTCAGAGACATGACTCCATAGACAGCCAGAAAGCCAGACAAATACGGACACACACACACAGAGATTAATATATTTTTACAGATTAATATACAGAGATTAATAGATTAATATAAACAATTAATATATTGTCCACATTCATCTTGGTCAACCCAACCCATTCTGGCTCTCCCCAAGAGCTCTGTGTCCGGACAGACAGACAGATAAACGGACCGGTGAAACCATAACCATCCATTCTTCCGATTGGACTCACGTCAGCATCACATGTCATTTTTGCCTTCATTCAACGCATTCTGCCATCCCAAATCGGCCAAATACAAGCCCCGGCCATGCCGTTGATAAACACCCGGTCGGTTGACAGCCTATTATTTTTGACTTTCACTCCCATTCTCCCTTGCTACATCTGGAGAGCCGTTAATGTGGGGATGTAATTGAACACTTGTTTTAAAGCCCTGTCTACACATGCTCTCCATAACATTCTCATTATTCCCTGCCAATTTTACTCATCCGGATTGCCCAACGCCCGTAGGCAATTTGGGGAATCCCTTGTCAGTCAATGACACACATCAATGACACACACACAATAAACACAAATACACGCTGCAATGACAGATCATTCATTCCCTTATACACAATACAGTATAAATTCATGCACACTCATGCACACTTCAATCCTACTTACCTGTGAACTCTAACACATCCAGTGCGTAGCTTAACTTAAAATACTCATTATTCTACCTTTCTTGGGCTAGTCCCTCCTGGTAGTCCTAAGATCGGGTCGCCCCCCGATTCCTAACCTTAAACGCAGTTCTCACGCCGGAGTAACTTAATACCTATTATCTATCACCCACATATGGGTCTACCTGCTTCCCACGCAGGAAGCTTACCTCCTTATCCCGGGCGCCCTGTATAATCGATTCATTACCCACTGCTGCTCTGGTTTAAACTAAATTTGGTTCGGAATGCAAGCCAAGTTGTACAGCCGACAGAGGTCCACACGTCCAAGCAAGGCGGGAGGCTTCAATTTCGAGGTGCAAAAATGCGTACCCACCAAATTAGATGCCGGCAGGCCTCCTTTCCGACCTGGAACGTGAGGATCCACCTCGTCTGCACACCTGGATGTATCCCACTTCTGACACCAAAATTGTCGAGATCGAAGACCTCAAGGGAAGGAAGAAGAAGAAGAATCAGAGGAAGAAGAACAACAATGTTTAATAAAATCGATTATATACACACGTGTGGAGCGAGGCTCGAGAATGTACCGCCTACACGCAGCGGACAATTCCTCAAGACACTCGCTGAAAAATAAGTGGAAAGGCATTTCATTTATAGCAAAATATTAGACAAGAATCTGCGCTAAAGACATAGCACTACTGGGCAATAAGGACAACACCTCCCATTGTCCCGTCCTATAGAAGGTCAAATTTAGACAACAAGATGTAAGCATAATGATAGGCTACGCTTTTTTTGGCTATCTATCTAAACATATCAGACCCGAGCGCAGGCCGAAGTAAATATTCTTATACACTAGGCTAAATGGTAGATGAAGATTGGATACGTCCTTGGTTTAGGAGACATACTAAACACTACGAAGATATATAATTAATTATTCCCTTTGTGAAGGAGGCGTTTGGATGACATCTTTTCCTGTACGTGGGTCGAGAGCATTTTATCTACTCTTTGGCACATAATTCAAGGACTAATTTACTAGGCTAAGGATCCACCCTGCACGTCGAGCCTCGAAACCACTTTTTGTCCACTCGCCTCTGCCTGCAGCTGAGTTCAAATCAGTTTCCAGAAGCACGATATATAATTTCAGATGTTATACTCAATTGAGTCATGGGGTTTAAACCCTAATGGCTGACACGCGCACAAAGGCCTCTGACAAGTACTCGGAATTGCAGCTGAACACAAATGAATGCACCAACTTTTCTGAACCCTGCTGGACTTCACATGACATATATCTGAACCCTGCTGGACTTCACATGACTCCTTTCTGAACCCTGCTGGACTTCACATGACCTCTATCTGAACCCTGCTGGACTTCACATGACCTCTTTCTGAACCCTGCTGGACCTACTGCGACCTCTTTCTGTACCCTGCTGGACCTCCTATGACCTCTTTCTGAACCCTGCTGAACCTCCTCTGACCTCTTTCTGAACCCTGATTGACCTCCTACGACATCTTTCTGAACCCTGCTGGACTTCACATGACCTCTATCTGAACCCTGCTGGACTTCACATGACCTCTATCTGAACCCTGCTGGACTTCACATGACCTCTTTCTGAACCCTGCTGGACCTCCTATGACATCTTTCTGTACCCTGCTGGACCTCCTATGACCTCTTTCTGAACCCTGCTGAACCTCCTCTGACCTCTTTCTGAACCCTGCTTGACCTCCTACGACATCTTTCTGAACCCTGCTGGACTTCACATGACCGTGCCTTTTCACTGACGGTCTGCCAGTCTTCGTTGGTCGACGTTGCAGATCCCAGTGTACTTCAGGAAGCATGGGCGAGCTTTCGCAGGCAGCCGGAACAAATGACAAATTCCTCCTCCAACCATATTTGAACGTTGGGCCTGGCCAGCAGGTTCGTGAAAGACTTGAGCCCAGCTTGACCCTCGTTCCGATGGCGGTGATACCTTGGGTTTCTCTGTTCCTCAAGGAAGTAGAACTAAAAAAGCAGGTTTGGAACGGGAAGATGACGTAATCTGTTGCCAAATCCTTGATGCGAGGGTCGCGACTGTATTTTAAAGAGGTGACCAAGGTTACTCAATCGTCACCAAGGGGTGGACTACCACTCCAATGAATTCGACTTCAGGAAAATATGTTGAAGAAGCAAAGCGACCACGCGACTTCATTAAATATTGCTAAAAGTGAAGTCAAAATCAGTTTTGAGCCAGGTAGGAGTCGAACCTACAATCTTCTGATTCATAGTCAGACACGTTATCCATTGCGCCACTGGCCCATGTGATTACTAGCTATCACTCCTACTGATATGTTTTAGTGCTGCAATAATGAGTGATCAACGTAAGGGGTCTCCGGTTGTCGCAGACGTGCACGTTCCTGAGCCACGCGCACAAAGGCCTCTGACAAGTACTCGGAATTGCAGCTGAACACAAATGAATGCACCAACTTTTCTGAACCCTGCTGGACTTCACATGACCTCTTTCTGAACCCTGCTGAACTTCACATGACCTCTATCTGAACCCTGCTGGACTTCACACGACCTCTATCTGAACCATGCTGGACTTCACATGACATATATCTGAACCCTGCTGGACTTCACATGGCTCCTTTCTGAACCCTGCTGGACTTCACATGACCCCTATCTGAACCCTGCTGGACTTCACATGACCTCTTTCTGAACCCTGCTGGACCTACTGCGACCTCTTTCTGTACCCTGCTGGACCTCCTATGACCTCTTTCTGAACCCTGCTGAACCTCCTCTGACCTCTTTCTGAACCCTGATTGACCTCCTACGACATCTTTCTGAACCCTGCTGGACTTCACATGACCTCTATCTGAACCCTGCTGGACTTCACATGACCTCTATCTGAACCCTGCTGGACTTCACATGACCTCTTTCTGAACCCTGCTGGACCTACTGAGACCTCTTTCTGTACCCTGCTGGACCTCCTATGACCTCTTTCTGAACCCTGCTGAACCTCCTCTGACCTCTTTCTGAACCCTGCTTGACCTCTGTGGAAGAATTTTGTGTATGACTCACAGGACTCCAATGACCGCACACAGGTTTACAAAATGTCTGGTTTATTAACTGTATTTATTTCATTTCCAATTACCAAAATGATACCGCATAATATAATGGATCAGGTTAACTCTTTTCGCTGGTCCTTCTCGTTCATCCGACACTCCCGTTCGGTCAGCGCTTCACGTAGCAAGTCCTGTCGACTCCACGTTTGCTCTAGTTTATATCCACAAACTGGACTTAATCCTCTGTCCGCTGAAACGTTAATCCTTCTTCCGCTGATGCCCCGAGGTCATGTATTGCACCAAGTCCTGGCATCAACTCGCTCCCCTCCTGCTGTGATTTCCATTTACACAGTAGGAGGGTGCTCTAGCCTGGGGCCTTGACCAGGTGTTTCAAGAGATTATCATGTTCATGCACATTCTGCTTCGTTACCAGATTTAATCAATGAGTTACCAGGGCCAATCAATACGTTACACTGAGTTACACTTCCACAATTCCCTCATCTTTTTGTTTTTGTTTATATTAACCATTAATCTAAACATCAATATAAGTAAACAATCAATCACTACTAGTAAACATCATTACAAGTATAAGTAAATAATCAATCACTTTGGTAATCAAATTCCCTTAGGCATACACCGTCATCCTGCAAGAATCACAAAACATTTCGTTGGTCATTGACTCCTTCCATATTGTTCAATCTATTGCATTTGCATCACAAATATATTTTCAAAACAACACTTCACCATCACCAAGCACAGAGGTTGCAGGTAACGTTGTTCTGCAACTTCTGATGTGGTGAATGTTCGAAGTCTTCGAACAAGAGTAAGTGATCGCCTTTCTTTCATATGTTGCAGTGTGATCCAGGCAAATGGTCACATAAATTTCCTTGGTGAAGGTGAGCATTCATCTCCAAGTTACACGGGAGAATGTCTTCATCATTCTTTGAGAAAGAGGGTGTATGCCACGATTAACTTCATTTTTTTTAGCCACAAATTTTCTTTCTCGAACTTCTTCCCAATTCCGTTAGCAATCCCTCCAAAATGTGATCTCGTCTTATCCTTATGCTCAGTCATATCTGAATCTGCTTTCCGCACACACTGAATCAGATAGGGTACATCTTACCATGAAATCAGCATAATCATGTATATCTTCCGACAGTTTCACATTCAACAATTTGTTGTTTTTCCTTAACACAAAAAGTTATATTCATTTATATGCGTCACACAAATAATATTCAATCAGGTATGTATTTTATTACTAAACTAAGAATAGCATTGTATATGATTACAATCACAAACGGGAATACCTAATTCCCAACAACAATTTTCCCAAACCAACAAATTAAGCATAATGTATTATTACCATAATTCCTCTCCACTTTTTCTTTTCCCTCTTTTTTCCTAACAGTGTGTCACTCGTGGTGATATGAGTTCATTGATATTGTAATTGACACAACTCATAACATTGTCGTTATGCCATTATCTTAATTCTACTGTATTCATTTGCAACATCACTTGATTTAATCTTTTAATCTCAGTATTTATGTCGCCATAAAAGTCTTCCTTTTCTGGTTCCACATTTCTTTCCTCATTTGTCACTTCATGCGTTATCATCGTGTTGTTGGTTACCTTATTCAAACACACCGTCACTAAGGCTTTCAAGCAAGCCACCACTAAAACAATTGCCAATATAACTACTAAACCAACAAACAAGTCTGCTACTCCTTGTATATATTCATATCTATGACATAGTTATATGTCGATGACATTTAACATTATATACCAAACTAACAAGCTTCCTAAAAGGTAAATAAAGAAAATCCCTTAATATGTAACATAATCAGATTATTTGTCTTACCCTGATCCCCCTATCTCCCGGGGTTGAACTCAATCCCCTGATCATGAGTGTAGTTGTGATACATTTTTTTTTTTTTTCACTCATGCTGTATTAATATCAGCAGTAATTGTATGTCATGTAGGCAAATAAATGTCACTATTCCAAGTAGGAATATCACATGTTGAAAATGTAATGTTTATCAATGCAAGGGGTGTTAAAATGTAATTCAAATGACTGTAAATCACGACTATCATTTATCTACCACTGAATGTTCTGCTGGGCTGCTAGGTGCAGCCTCATTTTCTGTGGGATCGTCCACCTTAGCCCCATGTGCTTGTTTGCAATGAGGGGCATGAATCCAACTTTCTATGTTGGGTCCATCTTTTTTTCTATTCTTATCAATCTCCTATGGTTTATCATTTCGTTCCAAGATACCGCAACCAAAGGTTTTAACCAAAGCTCTACCAAACTATTTCCAATTTGAACAAAAAATGCCAGTGAAACAATGATTCGAAGAATTAACTTCAAGGGGTCAATAAATTTATTCTATAGCCAGATCTAATTTTCCCATCCAATAGTTTGCCTTGCCACATGTCATATTATAACACCTTAATAAACCTTCGAAAAAATGTTTCCCATCTCAACAAATTTCCTTTTTTACAAATAGCCATGTGTAACTTACGTATTTAACTACAATTTCCTCTCAATTTGTTTGGCCTAACTGGCCGCAAAAGTGGCTGCCAGCATGCAGTACCGTTTTTTATCTACCAAGGAAGTGTTCCACACAAGACCTCTACCAAAATGTTGTTTGTAAAAAACACATCTGGGATTTCTGATTACATGGATGCACACTCTCAGGACATTTTCAGGCTGCTGTTAACAATCCACTACGATGACTTAATTCCTTTACCCACAATCAAATAATTAGTACAAATTGAGGATATTATCCCTATCACATTCTTTTATAGATTCATTATGTTGGATCTAATTTTTTCCAATAATTTTCCACTGCTGTAAGGCGGAACAATAGCTCTCATAAGTCTTAGTAATATCGTACTTAATTTGCCCAGCAGAGAATAATTTATTTACTATCCTTTCTCATCTGTTAACCAGTGACTTTGTTTAAACTCCAGAACTGAAAACCCACAATAGTTCAAACCAGCAAAATTTTCTTTACTATTTTCCCATATCATCTATGCCTAAAACACATCCATACATACAGCACAATTTATATGCTGATAAAATTCAAGTTTATATATATAAAATCCATGAGCAGAGTATTCTGGGAAGTCAGTGTAAGACCTCTCCCAAATTTGGATGATTTTGTACTTCCTCATTTCCTTTTATGAAGCTCATATCCATAAATAGATGTTATTCTCATATACATTCTATCAAAAAATGGAATCCCAAAATTACTCACAATTTTACTATTAATTAATGGCTGCTCATAACCCAGCACATCAAATTTTTATATTCCATTTCCCTTGACAAAGGAGATAATGTTCATAATCAAATTATATTTCTATTTTATTTTACGGATTCTCTGGATATTCAATCCCATCCACATATCCCAATCCCATCCACATATAACTATCCATTTCCAGACAGGCACACTGTCGGTGTCAACAATCTTGTAAGATTGATACACAAAAACACACACACACATGCATTATGCATATTTGTTTGCGTTGGAACCATTATTTACAGATCAAGATGGGTGTCAATTTTATTTTAATTTCATAAAATTTGTCCTTCAATTTTATAAATGCTAATACACAAATAGACCAAAAAGTTTATTCTTAGAAAAACCCCTATAATGTCACATTGAAATTACCCTTTCAGTTCCCACCATAATTTATCCTAATTTGACTACACATCCATTTGCATGTCAGTCGACCACTGACCTATCAATCATGCGGAACACTAGTCCGAAATTCCCACCTGATCATCATGTGACTCTTGTCACTTAGTTTCAAAAATTTGCAAAGCAATTGTTCCAACTTTGTAAATTTAAAATTGTGTGCCCAACATAAAAGATCCAATTTCGGCATTTGGTCAATTATTACTAATTTGTTTATAAGCAAAAGAAAGAATGAATAATTCTTGCTCCGAAAACTTTTCAGACCCAAGAATCATCGACAGTTATTCATGTTTGTCCAGTAATCGAATCTGTTGAGGCCAATCATCATTTGGGATTTGCAGCAATGAAGGCCTAATCATTGTCTGAGGTATCGGTCAGCACTGGTACCCTTGATCTTGGTTTACCCTATTAACTTGTCTTCCTTTTGGTATACGGACATCCTCTTTTCCAATGTCCCATCCGTCCACACTTGAAACACCGGTTTCTGTCGTTGTCTGATCTGTGCACCTGTGCATTTGTATTGCTGGGCTGCATCTCTACATCCCTGAGTTGCCACTGCAATCTCTCGTTGTCTCCTGAAACACGAAAAAATTCTCTGTACCGTCCTTTTTGGGGAGACAACTGGAAATCAGATGGGACAACTGTGACTTTCATTCCTAATTTCGAGGGCAGTTGTGCATTTGTCTCCTCCACTGTATCCTGTATCCTTTTTATTTTAAGTTCTAGTTCCGTTATCCGTTCTTGCTGTTCCCGTTGTCTGGATTCACCATCCCAAAGATGGAATGCAAGCCAGTCTACCGTTAGATTCTGTCTCTTCCTGGCTTTCAATCTTTGTTCCAATCTTTCCAATCGACTTCGCTCAAATGTACCATCTCTTGGAAACTCCTCATCATGTCCCTTTGTCCACAAATACCAATTCTCGACCTGCCTTATAGCTTCTGCACCATAACGGTCGTACATATGATGTGTACAAGTACCTTTTTGTGGAATCTCTGGTTGTCCTTGTGTATTCTTGCAGGCTCCATTTCCCATTCTGCCTTTTATCAAAGTAGCGTTGGATGTGTTGTAGTTTGTTCCTCTAAAGCTTCACTCGTACCTCCAGGAAGGGTCTCTCCACCTGTTCGCACGGTGATTTCCAGAGAATCTCCCTCAGCCGTGGCTTTTGCACAATCCAATCTCACAGATCAGTATTTGCAGATGAGCCGGAGGGTCAGTATGAAATGGGTGAATCCTCAGGTGTCCGCTCTGTTGACGGGGAAATCACACAATGGTAACCGCACATATATATCTGTATATAAACTCACCACCTTGCTCAATATTCCCAGGTTGTCTCCACATTGTTAATATCACGCAAAGATATCAAAGCTTCTTTCTTGAGACCGCATTTTCATCAATCAAACAATCAATATATTCAATTCAATTTATTCAGTTAAATTTATTCTATTAAATTCAATCAATTAGATTCAATCTCAATTAATTCATCAATATTCATCAATAAATTAAATTAATCATTCTGGATGACTCCTTGCATAAGCCCTTTCCCCAATGATGTCAGGACAGGTCCATCCATTGACCGTCACCTCTGGTTCGTACCTCATGTTAATTGATGAATCACCGTCCTGTCCTAGGGTCATATCTGACATATTTCCCCATTTTGCCTGGTCTCCACAAATTTTCTTTGCAACCACTAAAGGCAACTCATCCTTCATTCGTGAGACAGCCAAAATGGATGGCAGATATTAAAGTTCATTGGGAAAAATATCTCATCATTTTTCTTTTAATACAAATAGTATCCAAAATCTCTTGGCAATATAAATTTCGTAAAACTCCTGAAATAAGAGTGTAAAATTTCTTCAATCATGCTAAATTTTGAAACTCCATCGCTTGTAATACCCAATTTATCCCATAGGGCTTGAAAGTTCTTTCCCAAGTTCATGCAGCATTCTGCATTTGAACCCTATGATATCATTCATAATAATCATCATGATTTTATAGTCATGGTCCTATCATAATCATCTATTTAAAACGAACATTTCCTTTATCACCACAGCTATGTGGTATAATCAACAATAGAATAAAACTGTACATAGCAACAGGCTACCTCATGGCCACTTAGTATACCTATTGACAATAAGTCATAACAATATCGAATAATCATTGAACAATTCAAAAATCGCTTCCACTGCTCCAGCCGCAGCATTCGTCATTTTGTCTGCTCGTCCGCATGACCAAAACGAAATAAAGGGAGCTCAACCATTACACAGCGCTTTTAATGGCGCATGCCATAGAAACTCAACGCAATTTCGACTCGGCCAGAAAACGAGCAAATTTTGCAGGATGTTAACTGGAATTAGTCGTGAAAATATATCCAAAATACTCAAAAATAGACACCCACAAAAATAAACAACAAACCCAAACAAACCCAAGGTCGACCATATTACACAATAAATTACATAATTTCAGCATCGTATTGATTGCTGAAATATTCCAGGGTTTATACACACCTCAAAAGAGGTATGCGTGGTGTTGCCCCCTCCCACGTTTATTCCAGGGTTTATACACACCTTAAAAGAGGTATGCGTGGTGTTGCCCCCTCCCACTTTTAATTCCTCATTAAATTCCTCATTAAATTACTTATTAAATTACTCATTAAATTACTCATTAAATTACTCATTAAATTACTCATTAAATTACTCATTAAATTACTTATTAAATTACTCATTAAATTACTCATTAAATTACTCATTAAATTACTCATTAAATTACTCATTAAATTACTTATTAAATTACTCATTAAATTACTCATTAAATTACTCATTAAATTACTCATTAAATTACTCATTAAATTACTTATTAAATTACTCATTAAATTACTCATTAAATTACTTACATAGTTTCAGCATTGTATTGATTGCTGAAATATTCCAGGGTTTATACACACCTTAAAAGAGGTATGCGTGGTGTTGCCCCCTCCCACGTTTATTCCAGGGTTTATACACGCCTTAAAAGAGGTATGCGTGGTGTTGCCCCCTCCCACTTTTAATTCCTCATTAAATCGTTTCCATTTAAAAAACATCGCTTTTACTGCTCCAGTCGCAGCATTTGTCACTTTGTTTGCTCATCCGCATGACCAAAACGAAATAAAGGGAGCTCAACCATTACACAGCGCTTTTAATGGCGCATGCCATAGAAACTCAACGCAATTTCGACTCGGCCAGAAAACGAGCAAATTGTGCAGGATGTTAACTGGAATTAGTCGTGAAAAATATATCCAAAATACACAAAAATACACAAAAATACACTCCCACACAAATAAACAACATTTATTCCGTTCAACAGAACAAACATTTCCTCTATCATGACACGCATGTCTTCAAAATTATATGACCAAGAGAAAAAGTAAAATTAATTAAAACTGTGGGCAGTGATGATCCGGGGACCATACCGCTCCATCCTGATTGGACGAGTGCATGCTAGAGTCGTTAACAACGACAGTCCAGATCCGATTGTTCAAAATTTCAACTCAATCGATCGAAAAATGAACGCAGGGATGCATTTTAAAGGTGCAGTGGCACTAACTGAGTTGCCACGAATATGGCCATCACAAAATATTTTCCTTAATCAATTGGCTCATAGCATAACCAATCATATCATTCAACTTCTTCCTGAGTGTGAAGAATATCCAATCATATCATTCAACTTCTTCCTGAGTGTGAAGAATATCCAATCATATCATTCAACTTCTTTCATAAGTGTGAAGAATATCCAATCATATCATTCAACTTCTTCCTGAGTGTGAAGAATATCCAATCATATCATTCAACGTCTTCCTGAGTGTGAAGAATATCCAATCATATCATTCAACTTCTTCCTGAGTGTGAAGAATATCCAATCATATCATTCAACTTCTTTCATAAGTGTGAAGAATATCCAATCATATCATTCAACTTCTTCCATAAGTGTGAAGAATATCCAATCATATCATTCAACTTCTTCCTGAGTGTGAAGAATATCCAATCATATCATTCAACTTCTTCCTGAGTGTGAAGAATATCCAATCATATCATTCAACTTCTTCCTGAGTGTGAAGAATATCCAATCATATCATTCAACCTCTTCCTGAGTGTGAAGAATATCCAATCATATCATTCAACTTCTTCCTGAGTGTGAAGAATATTCAATCATATCATTCAACCTCTTCCTGAGTGTGAAGAATATCCAATCATATCATTCAACTTCTTCCTGAGTGTGAAGAATATTCAATCATATCATTCAACTTCTTCCATAAGTGTGAAGAATATCCAATCATATCATTCAACTTCTTCCTGAGTGTGAAGAATATCCAATCATATCATTCAACTTCTTCCTGAGTGTGAAGAATATCCAATCATATCATTCAACTTCTTCCTGAGTGTGAAGAATATCCAATCATATCATTCAACTTCTTTCATAAGTGTGAAGAATATCCAATCATATCATTCAACTTCTTCCATAAGTGTGAAGAATATCCAATCATATCATTCAACTTCTTCCTGAGTGTGAAGAATATCCAATCATATCATTCAACTTCTTTCATAAGTGTGAAGAATATCCAATCATATCATTCAACTTCTTCCTGAGTGTGAAGAATATCCAATCATATAATTCAACTTCTTCCTGAGTGTGAAGAATATCCAATCATATCATTCAACTTCTTCCTGAGTGTGAAGAATATCCAATCATATCATTCAACCTCTTCCTGAGTGTGAAGAATATCCAATCATATCATTCAACTTCTTCCTGAGTGTGAAGAATATCCAATCATATCATTCAACCTCTTCCTGAGTGTGAAGAATATCCAATCATATCATTCAACTTCTTCCTGAGTGTGAAGAATATCCAATCATATCATTCAACTTCTTCCATAAGTGTGAAGAATATCCAATCATATCATTCAACTTCTTCCTGAGTGTGAAGAATATCCAATCATATCATTCAACTTCTTCCTGAGTGTGAAGAATATCCAATCATATCATTCAACTTCTTTCATAAGTGTGAAGAATATCCAATCATATCATTCAACTTCTTCCATAAGTGTGAAGAATATCCAATCATATCATTCAACTTCTTCCTGAGTGTGAAGAATATCCAATCATATCATTCAACTTCTTTCATAAGTGTGAAGAATATCCAATCATATCATTCAACTTCTTCCTGAGTGTGAAGAATATCCAATCATATCATTCAACTTCTTCCTGAGTGTGAAGAATATCCAATCATATCATTCAACTTCTTCCTGAGTGTGAAGAATATCCAATCATATCATTCAACCTCTTCCTGAGTGTGAAGAATATCCAATCATATCATTCAACTTCTTCCTGAGTGTGAAGAATATCCAATCATATCATTCAACTTCTTCCTGAGTGTGAAGAATATCCAATCATATCATTCAACTTCTTTCATAAGTGTGAAGAATATCCAATCATATCATTCAACTTCTTCCTGAGTGTGAAGAATATCCAATCATATCATTCAACTTCTTCCTGAGTGTGAAGAATATCCAATCATATCATTCAACCTCTTCCTGAGTGTGAAGAATATCCAATCATATCATTCAACTTCTTCCTGAGTGTGAAGAATATCCAATCATATCATTCAACTTCTTTCATAAGTGTGAAGAATATCCAATCATATCATTCAACTTCTTCCATAAGTGTGAAGAATATCCAATCATATCATTCAACTTCTTCCTGAGTGTGAAGAATATCCAATCATATCATTCAACTTCTTCCTGAGTGTGAAGAATATCCAATCATATCATTCAACTTCTTCCTGAGTGTGAAGAATATCCAATCATATCATTCAACTTCTTCCTGAGTGTGAAGAATATCCAATCATATCATTCAACTTCTTTCATAAGTGTGAAGAATATCCAATCATATCATTCAACTTCTTCCATAAGTGTGAAGAATATCCAATCATATCATTCAACTTCTTCCTGAGTGTGAAGAATATCCAATCATATCATTCAACTTCTTTCATAAGTGTGAAGAATATCCAATCATATCATTCAACTTCTTCCTGAGTGTGAAGAATATCCAATCATATCATTCAACTTCTTCCTGAGTGTGAAGAATATCCAATCATATCATTCAACTTCTTCCTGAGTGTGAAGAATATCCAATCATATCATTCAACCTCTTCCTGAGTGTGAAGAATATCCAATCATATCATTCAACTTCTTCCTGAGTGTGAAGAATATCCAATCATATCATTCAACCTCTTCCTGAGTGTGAAGAATATCCAATCATATCATTCAACTTCTTCCTGAGTGTGAAGAATATCCAATCATATCATTCAACTTCTTCCATAAGTGTGAAGAATATCCAATCATATCATTCAACTTCTTCCTGAGTGTGAAGAATATCCAATCATATCATTCAACTTCTTCCTGAGTGTGAAGAATATCCAATCATATCATTCAACTTCTTTCATAAGTGTGAAGAATATCCAATCATATCATTCAACTTCTTCCATAAGTGTGAAGAATATCCAATCATATCATTCAACTTCTTCCTGAGTGTGAAGAATATCCAATCATATCATTCAACTTCTTTCATAAGTGTGAAGAATATCCAATCATATCATTCAACTTCTTCCTGAGTGTGAAGAATATCCAATCATATCATTCAACTTCTTCCTGAGTGTGAAGAATATCCAATCATATCATTCAACTTCTTCCTAAGTGTGAAGAATATCCAATCATATCATTCAACCTCTTCCTGAGTGTGAAGAATGTCCAATCATATCATTCAACTTCTTCCTGAGTGTTAAGAATATCCAATCATATCATTCAACTTCTTCCTGAGTGTGAAGAATATCCAATCATATCATTCAACTTCTTTCATAAGTGTGAAGAATATCCAATCATATCATTCAACTTCTTCCTGAGTGTGAAGAATATCCAATCATATCATTCAACTTCTTCCTGAGTGTGAAGAATATCCAATCATATCATTCAACTTCTTCCTGAGTGTGAAGAATATCCAATCATATCATTCAACCTCTTCCTGAGTGTGAAGAATATCCAATCATATCATTCAACTTCTTCCTGAGTGTGAACAATATCCAATCATATCATTCAACTTCTTCCTGAGTGTGAAGAATATCCAATCATATCATTCAACTTCTTCCTGAGTGTGAAGAATATCCAATCATATCATTCAACTTCTTCCTGAGTGTGAAGAATATCCAATCATATCATTCAACCTCTTCCTGAGTGTGAAGAATATCCAATCATATCATTCAACTTCTTCCTGAGTGTGAAGAATATCCAATCATATCATTCAACTTCTTCCTGAGTGTGAAGAATATCCAATCATATCATTCAACTTCTTTCATAAGTGTGAAGAATATCCAATCATATCATTCAACTTCTTCCTGAGTGTGAAGAATATCCAATCATATCATTCAACTTCTTCCTGAGTGTGAAGAATATCCAATCATATCATTCAACTTCTTTCATAAGTGTGAAGAATATCCAATCATATCATTCAACTTCTTCCATAAGTGTGAAGAATATCCAATCATATCATTCAACTTCTTCCATAAGTGTGAAGAATATCCAATCATATCATTCAACTTCTTCCTGAGTGTGAAGAATATCCAATCATATCATTCAACCTCTTCCTGAGTGTGAAGAATATCCAATCATATCATTCAACTTCTTCCTGAGTGTGAAGAATATCCAATCATATCATTCAACTTCTTCCTGAGTGTGAAGAATATCCAATCATATCATTCAACCTCTTCCTGAGTGTGAAGAATATTCAATCATATCATCCAACTTCTTCCTGAGTGTGAAGAATATTCAATCATATCATTCAACTTCTTCCATAAGTGTGAAGAATATCCAATCATATCATTCAACTTCTTCCTGAGTGTGAAGAATATCCAATCATATCATTCAACTTCTTTCATAAGTGTGAAGAATATCCAATCATATCATTCAACTTCTTCCTGAGTGTGAAGAATATCCAATCATATCATTCAACTTCTTCCTGAGTGTGAAGAATATCCAATCATATCATTCAACTTCTTCCTGAGTGTGAAGAATATCCAATCATATCATTCAACCTCTTCCTGAGTGTGAAGAATATCCAATCATATCATTCAACTTCTTCCTGAGTGTGAAGAATATCCAATCATATCATTCAACCTCTTCCTGAGTGTGAAGAATATCCAATCATATCATTCAACTTCTTCCTGAGTGTGAAGAATATCCAATCATATCATTCAACTTCTTCCATAAGTGTGAAGAATATCCAATCATATCATTCAACTTCTTCCTGAGTGTGAAGAATATCCAATCATATCATTCAACTTCTTCCTGAGTGTGAAGAATATCCAATCATATCATTCAACTTCTTTCATAAGTGTGAAGAATATCCAATCATATCATTCAACTTCTTCCATAAGTGTGAAGAATATCCAATCATATCATTCAACTTCTTCCTGAGTGTGAAGAATATCCAATCATATCATTCAACTTCTTTCATAAGTGTGAAGAATATCCAATCATATCATTCAACTTCTTCCTGAGTGTGAAGAATATCCAATCATATCATTCAACTTCTTCCTGAGTGTGAAGAATATCCAATCATATCATTCAACTTCTTCCTGAGTGTGAAGAATATCCAATCATATCATTCAACCTCTTCCTGAGTGTGAAGAATGTCCAATCATATCATTCAACTTCTTCCTGAGTGTGAAGAATATCCAATCATATCATTCAACTTCTTCCTGAGTGTGAAGAATATCCAATCATATCATTCAACTTCTTTCATAAGTGTGAAGAATATCCAATCATATCATTCAACTTCTTTGTTGTCCTTGTGTATTCTTGAAAGTAATTAATTCCGTAACTCAATATTACCTCTATTTATATATACTAGGGCATGCCCGCACGTACGTGCTTGCCCGTACGTGCTTGCAAAAAAACACACGTGCAAGCAACAACAAAAACTTTGAAACCACGTGGCAGTTACGACCACAGAACCCCCCTCCTATTTACATGCAATGGTTTGGTCCATTCGCAAAGCCAAAACGAACGACCACAGAACCCCCCTCCTATTTACATGGAATGGTTTGGTCCATTCGCAAAGCCAAAACGAACGACCACAGAACCCCCCTCCTATTTACATGGAATGGTTTGGTCCATTCGCAAAGCCAAAACGAACGACCACAGAACCCCCCTCCTATTTACATGGAATGGTTTGGTCCATTCGCAAAGCCAAAACGAACGACCACAGAACCCCCCTCCTATTTACATGGAATGGTTTGGTCCATTCGCAAAGCCAAAACGAACGACCACAGAACCCCCCTCCTATTTACATGGAATGGTTTGGTCCATTCGCAAAGCCAAAACGAACGACCACAGAACCCTCGCCATTAATATCTATTGTAAGCGTGCCAAATCAATAAGTATCAAATTTTTTTTTTTTTTTTTTTATGAGCCTCGACCAGAGAGTGGTTGCTACTCACAAAACACTCGTCGCTAGCTGTTCCATTGTCTGCCGATTCCCACTCTGCTGTTTTCTCTCATAATCAGGATAAATTTGGAACAGCCCTTCAAGCAGATCAATTTTTATATTTAGGTTGAGGTTTCACACAAACTGGTTAACTAAATAATACAGAATTATTATTATTATTATATCTCCGCCTTGGTGACCAGTTTATGTTTTGTATCCCACTGATAGGCCGGATCTGGATTCGGACCTGACCCAAAATCCAATCATTTCGTCGTGTAGTGATGGACCTGGACAAAATTTTATGCAATTTTTTTTTTTTTTCCATCGCCATCTTTCATCATAATTCTGGACCGGCATGAGGGGGGGTTGTCTGTCATGAATTTATTTGTTGATCGAACGAGGTTTAATTTGTCTAAATCCGACCAGTCGTTTCCAAAGATATAAGCCTTTTTGTCGCAATACCATTAATTGGAATGAGGTAAAATATATATATATAAATATAATTCCCTTTCCCGGTTCCCTGTCGCTCGCCGAGTGCTTTGAACAAGTGCAAAAAAAAGAAGTACTTTATACGTGTACGGGTGTGTAAACGAGTGTACCGGCCTTACACGTCCTGGACGCAAACGGTCGCAAGGTGCACACTTGCTCCGTTTGCTTCCAGGTCACAGTAAGACCCTTAGTGACCAGCGCAAAAATACGTATTTACAGAAATCATTTAGAAAAAAAACGAATTATCATCGTGTTGTTTATCGAAATCCCATTCGTGATGGCTCACGCCACCTATATCGCGGCATCGGTGCGCAAAGAAGCCCCAGACCACCTGCTCCCCCATGTATGTACACATAACTTCCAAGTTCGTAAATCATATTGGACAAAACAAGACACACTCACCTTTTACTTGCTTGTACAATTGATCCCAGCGGTGCCTCCAGATTGTGGAAGAATTTTGTGTATGACTCACAGGACTCCAATGACCGCACACAGGTTTACAAAATGTCTGGTTTATTAACTGTATTTATTTCATTTCCAATTACCAAAATGATACCGCATAATATAATGGATCAGGTTAACTCTTTTCGCTGGTCCTTCTCGTTCATCCGACACTCCCGTTCGGTCAGCGCTTCACGTAGCAAGTCCTGTCGACTCCACGTTTGCTCTAGTTTATATCCACAAACTGGACTTAATCCTCTGTCCGCTGAAACGTTAATCCTTCTTCCGCTGATGCCCCGAGGTCATGTATTGCACCAAGTCCTGGCATCAACTCGCTCCCCTCCTGCTGTGATTTCCATTTACACAGTAGGAGGGTGCTCTAGCCTGGGGCCTTGACCAGGTGTTTCAAGAGATTATCATGTTCATGCACATTCTGCTTCGTTACCAGATTTAATCAATGAGTTACCAGGGCCAATCAATACGTTACACTGAGTTACACTTCCACACCTCCTACGACATCTTTCTGAACCCTGCTGGACTTCACATGACCGTGCCTTTTCACTGACGGTCTGCCAGTCTTCGTTGGTCGACATTGCAGATCCCAGTGTACTTCAGGAAGCATGGGCGAGCTTTCGCAGGCAGCCGGAACAAATGACAAATTCCTCCTCCAACCATATTTGAACGTTGGGCCTGGCCAGCAGGTTCGTGAAAGACTTGAGCCCAGCTTGACCCTCGTTCCGACGGCGGTGATACCTTGGGTTTCTCTGTTCCTCAAGGAAGTAGAACTAAAAAAGCAGGTTTGGAACGGGAAGATGACGTAATCTGTTGCCAAATCCTTGACGCGAGGGTCGCGACTGTATTTTAAAGAGGTGACCAAGGTTACTCAATCGTCACCAAGGGGTGGACTACCACTCCAATGAATTCGACTTCAGGAAAATATGTTGAAGAAGCAAAGCGACCACGCGACTTCTTTAAATATTGCTAAAAGTGAAGTCGAAATCAGTTTTGAGCCAGGTAGGAGTCGAACCTACAATCTTCTGATTCGTAGTCAGACACGTTATCCATTGCACCACTGGCCCATGTGACTACTAACTATCACTCCTACTGATATGTTTTAGTGCTGCAATAATGAGTGATCAACGTAAGGGGTCTCCGGTTGTCGCAGACGTGCACGTTCCTGAGCCACGCGCACAAAGGCCTCTGACAAGTACTCGGAATTGCAGCTGAACACAAATGAATGCACCAACTTTTCTGAACCCTGCTGGACTTCACATGACCTCTTTCTGAACCCTGCTGAACTTCACATGACCTCTATCTGAACCCTGCTGGACTTCACACGACCTCTATCTGAACCATGCTGGACTTCACATGACATATATATCTGAACCCTGCTGGACCTACTGCGACCTCTTTCTGTACCCTGCTGGACCTCCTATGACCTCTTTCTGTACCCTGCTGGACCTCCTATGACCTCTTTCTGAACCCTGCTGAACCTCCTCTGACCTCTTTCTGAACCCTGATTGACCTCCTACGACATCTTTCTGAACCCTGCTGGACTTCACATGACCTCTATCTGAACCCTGCTGGACTTCACATGACCTCTTTCTGAACCCTGCTGGACCTCCTATGACCTCTTTCTGTACCCTGCTGGACCTCCTATGACCTCTTTCTGAACCCTGCTGAACCTCCTCTGACCTCTTTCTGAACCCTGCTTGACCTCCTACGACATCTTTCTGAACCCTGCTGGACTTCACATGACCGTGCCTTTTCACTGACGGTCTGCCAGTCTTCGTTGGTCGACGTTGCAGATCCCAGTGTACTTCAGGAAGCATGGGCGAGCTTTCGCAGGCAGCCGGAACAAATGACAAATTCCTCCTCCAACCATATTTGAACGTTGGGCCTGGCCAGCAGGTTCGTGAAAGACTTGAGCCCAGCTTGACCCTCGTTCCGATGGCGGTGATACCTTGGGTTTCTCTGTTCCTCAAGGAAGTAGAACTAAAAAAGCAGGTTTGGAACGGGAAGATGACGTAATCTGTTGCCAAATCCTTGATGCGAGGGTCGCGACTGTATTTTAAAGAGGTGACCAAGGTTACTCAATCGTCACCAAGGGGTGGACTACCACTCCAATGAATTCGACTTCAGGAAAATATGTTGAAGAAGCAAAGCGACCACGCGACTTCATTAAATATTGCTAAAAGTGAAGTCAAAATCAGTTTTGAGCCAGGTAGGAGTCGAACCTACAATCTTCTGATTCGTAGTCAGAAGCGTTATCCATTGCGCCACTGGCCCATGTGACTACTAGCTATCACTCCTACTGATATGTTTTAGTGCTGCAATAATGAGTGATCAACGTAAGGGGTCTCCGGTTGTCGCAGACGTGCACGTTCCTGAGCCACGCGCACAAAGGCCTCTGACAAGTACTCGAAATTGCAGCTGAACACAAATGAATGCACCAACTTTTCTGAACCCTGCTGGACTTCACATGACATATATCTGAACCCTGCTGGACTTCACATGACCTCTATCTGAACCCTGCTGGACTTCACATGACCTCTTTCTGAACCCTGCTGGACCTACTGCGACCTCTTTCTGTACCCTGCTGGACCTCCTATGACCTCTTTCTGAACCCTGCTGAACCTCCTCTGACCTCTTTCTGAACCCTGATTGACCTCCTACGACATCTTTCTGAACCCTGCTGGACTTCACATGACCTCTATCTGAACCCTGCTGGACTTCACATGACCTCTATCTGAACCCTGCTGGACTTCACATGACCTCTTTCTGAACCCTGCTGGACCTACTGCGACCTCTTTCTGTACCCTGCTGGACCTCCTCTGACCTCTTTCTGAACCCTGCTTGACCTCCTACGACATCTTTCTGAACCCTGCTGGACTTCACATGACCGTGCCTTTTCACTGACGGTCTGACAGTCTTCGTTGGTCGACGTTGCAGATCCCAGTGTACTTCAGGAAGCATGGGCGAGCTTTCGCAGGCAGCCGGAACAAATGACAAATTCCTCCTCCAACCATATTTGAACGTTGGGCCTGGCCAGCAGGTTCGTGAAAGACTTGAGCCCAGCTTGACCCTCGTTCCGATGGCGGTGATACCTTGGGTTTCTCTGTTCCTCAAGGAAGTAGAACGAAAAAAGCAGGTTTGGAACGGGAAGATGACGTAATCTGTTGCCAAATCCTTGACGTGAGGGTCGCGACTGTATTTTAAAGAGGTGACCAAGGTTACTCAATCGTCACCAAGGGGTGGACTACCACTCCAATGAATTCGACTTCAGGAAAATATGTTGAAGAAGCAAAGCGACCACGCGACTTCATTAAATATTGCTAAAAGTGAAGTCAAAATCAGTTTTGAGCCAGGTAGGAGTCGAACCTACAATCTTCTGATTCGTAGTCAGACGCGTTATCCATTGCGCCACTGGCCCATGTGACTACCAATCACTCCTACTGATATGTTTTAGTGCTGCAATAATGAGTGATCAACGTAAGGGGTCTCCGGTTGTCGCAGACGTGCACGTTCCTGAGCCACGCGCACAAAGGCCTCTGACAAGTACTCGGAATTGCAGCTGAACACAAATGAATGCATCAACTTTTCTGAACCCTGCTGGACTTCACATGACCTCTTTCTGAACCCTGCTGAACTTCACATGACCTCTATCTGAACCCTGCTGGACTTCACACGACCTCTATCTGAACCATGCTGGACTTCACATGACATATATCTGAACCCTGCTGGACCTACTGCGACCTCTTTCTGTACCCTGCTGGACCTCCTATGACCTCTTTCTGAACCCTGCTGAACCTCCTCTGACCTCTTTCTGAACCCTGATTGACCTCCTACGACATCTTTCTGAACCCTGCTGGACTTCACATGACCTCTATCTGAACCCTGCTGGACTTCACATGACCTCTTTCTGAACCCTTCTGGACCTACTGCACCCTCTTTCTGTACCCTGCTGGACCTCCTATGAC
The DNA here is from genome assembly GCF_964187855.1 of Myxine glutinosa. Classification (NCBI taxonomy): domain Eukaryota; kingdom Metazoa; phylum Chordata; class Myxini; order Myxiniformes; family Myxinidae; genus Myxine; species Myxine glutinosa. The sequence goes on along the minus strand of NC_136269.1, from coordinate 76,525,148 downwards.
CTCTTTCTGTACCCTGCTGGACCTCCTATGACCTCTTTCTGAACCCTGCTGAACCTCCTCTGACCTCTTTCTGAACCCTGCTTGACCTCCTACGACATCTTTCTGAACCCTGCTGGACTTCACATGACCATGCCTTTTCACTGACGGTCTGCCAGTCTTCGTTGGTCGACGTTGCAGATCCCAGTGTACTTCAGGAAGCATGGGCGAGCTTTCGCAGGCAGCCGGAACAAATGACAAATTCCTCCTCCAACCATATTTGAACGTTGGGCCTGGCCAGCAGGTTCGTGAAAGACTTGAGCCCAGCTTGACCCTCGTTCCGATGGCGGTGATACCTTGGGTTTCTCTGTTCCTCAAGGAAGTAGAACTAAAAAAGCAGGTTTGGAACGGGAAGATGACGTAATCTGTTGCCAAATCCTTGACGCGAGGGTCGCGACTGTATTTTAAAGAGGTGACCAAGGTTACTCAATCGTCACCAAGGGGTGGACTACCACTCCAATGAATTCGACTTCAGGAAAATATGTTGAAGAAGCAAAGCGACCACGCGACTTCATTAAATATTGCTAAAAGTGAAGTCGAAATCAGTTTTGAGCCAGGTAGGAGTCGAACCTACAATCTTCTGATTTGTAGTCAGACGCGTTATCCATTGTGCCATTGGCCCATGTGACTACTAGCTATCACTCCTACTGATATGTTTTAGTGCTGCAATAATGAGTGATCAACGTAAGGGGTCTCAGGTTGTCGCAGACGTGCACGTTCCTGAGCCACGCGCACAAAGGCCTCTGACAAGTACTCGGAATTGCAGCTGAACACAAATGAATGCACCAACTTTTCTGAACCCTGCTGGACTTCACATGACCTCTTTCTGAACCCTGCTGAACTTCACATGACCTCTATCTGAACCCTGCTGGACTTCACACGACCTCTATCTGAACCATGCTGGACTTCACATGACATATATCTGAACCCTGCTGGACTTCACATGACTCCTTTCTGAACCCTGCTGGACTTCACATGACCTCTATCTGAACCCTGCTGGACTTCACATGACCTCTTTCTGAACCCTGCTGGACCTACTGCGACCTCTTTCTGTACCCTGCTGGACCTCCTATGACCTCTTTCTGAACCCTGCTGAACCTCCTCTGACCTCTTTCTGAACCCTGATTGACCTCCTACGACATCTTTCTGAACCCTGCTGGACTTCACATGACCTCTATCTGAACCCTGCTGGACTTCACATGACCTCTATCTGAACCCTGCTGGACTTCACATGACCTCTTTCTGAACCCTGCTGGATCTACTGCGACCTCTTTCTGTACCCTGCTGGACCTCCTATGACCTCTTTCTGAACCCTGCTGAACCTCCTCTGACCTCTTTCTGAACCCTGCTTGACCTCCTACGACATCTTTCTGAACCCTGCTGGACTTCACATGACCGTGCCTTTTCACTGACGGTCTGCCAGTCTTCGTTGGTCGACGTTGCAGATCCCAGTGTACTTCAGGAAGCATGGGCGAGCTTTCGCAGGCAGCCGGAACAAATGACAAATTCCTCCTCCAACCATATTTGAACGTTGGGCCTGGCCAGCAGGTTCGTGAAAGACTTGAGCCCAGCTTGACCCTCGTTCCGACGGCGGTGATACCTTGGGTTTCTCTGTTCCTCAAGGAAGTAGAACTAAAAAAGCAGGTTTGGAACGGGAAGATGACGTAATCTGTTGCCAAATCCTTGACGCGAGGGTCGCGACTGTATTTTAAAGAGGTGACCAAGGTTACCCAATCGTCACCAAGGGGTGGACTACCACTCCAATGAATTCGACTTCAGGAAAATATGTTGAAGAAGCAAAGCGACCACGCGACTTCATTAAATATTGCTAAAGGTGAAGTCGAAATCAGTTTTGAGCCAGGTAGGAGTCGAACCTACAATCTTCTGATTCGTAGTCAGACGCGTTATCCATTGCACCACTGGCCCATGTGACTACTAGCTATCACTCCTACTGATATGTTTTAGTGCTGCAATAATGAGTGATCAACGTAAGGGGTCTCCGGTTGTCGCAGACGTGCACGTTCCTGAGCCACGCGCACAAAGGCCTCTGACAAGTACTCGGAATTGCAGCTGAACACAAATGAATGCACCAACTTTTCTGAACCCTGCTGGACTTCACATGACCTCTATCTGAACCCTGCTGGACTTCACATGACCTCTTTCTGAACCCTGCTGGACCTACTGCGACCTCTTTCTGTACCCTGCTGGACCTCCTATGACCTCTTTCTGAACCCTGCTGAACCTCCTCTGACCTCTTTCTGAACCCTGATTGACCTCCTACGACATCTTTCTGAACCCTGCTGGACTTCACATGACCTCTATCTGAACCCTGCTGGACTTCACATGACCTCTATCTGAACCCTGCTGGACTTCACATGACCTCTTTCTGAACCCTGCTGGACCTACTGCGACCTCTTTCTGTACCCTGCTGGACCTCCTATGACCTCTTTCTGAACCCTGCTGAACCTCCTCTGACCTCTTTCTGAACCCTGCTGGACTTCACATGACTGTGCCTTTTCACTGACGGTCTGCCAGTCTTCGTTGGTCGACGTTGCAGATCCCAGTGTACTTCAGGAAGCATGGGCGAGCTTTCGCAGGCAGCCGGAACAAATGACAAATTCCTCCTCCAACCATATTTGAACGTTGGGCCTGGCCAGCAGGTTCGTGAAAGACTTGAGCCCAGCTTGACCCTCGTTCCGATGGCGGTGATACCTTGGGTTTCTCTGTTCCTCAAGGAAGTAGAACTAAAAAAGCAGGTTTGGAACGGGAAGATGACGTAATCTGTTGCCAAATCCTTGACGCGAGGGTCGCGACTATATTTTAAAGAGGTGACCAAGGTTACTCAATCGTCACCAAGGGGTGGACTACCACTCCAATGAATTCGACTTCAGGAAAATATGTTGAAGAAGCAAAGCGACCACGCGACTTCATTAAATATTGCTAAAAGTGAAGTCAAAATCAGTTTTGAGCCAGGTAGGAGTCGAACCTACAATCTTCTGATTCGTAGTCAGGCGCGTTATCCATTGCGCCACTGGCCCATGTGACTACTAGCTATCACTCCTACTGATATGTTTTAGTGCTGCAATAATGAGTGATCAACGTAAGGGGTCTCCGGTTGTCGCAGACGTGCACGTTCCTGAGCCACGCGCACAAAGGCCTCTGACAAGTACTCGGAATTGCAGCTGAACACAAATGAATGCACCAACTTTTCTGAACCCTGCTGGACTTCACATGACCTCTTTCTGAACCCTGCTGAACTTCACATGACCTCTATCTGAACCCTGCTGGACTTCACATGACCTCTTTCTGAACCCTGCTGGACCTACTGCGACCTCTTTCTGTACCCTGCTGGACCTCCTATGACCTCTTTCTGAATCCTGCTGAACCTCCTCTGACCACTTTCTGAACCCTGCTTGACCTCCTACGACATCTTTCTGAACCCTGCTGGACTTCACATGACCGTGCCTTTTCACTGACGGTCTGCCAGTCTTCGTTGGTCGACGTTGCAGATCCCAGTGTACTTCAGGAAGCATGGGCGAGCTTTCGCAGGCAGCCGGAACAAATGACAAATTCCTCCTCCAACCATATTTGAACGTTGGGCCTGGCCAGCAGGTTCGTGAAAGACTTGAGCCCAGCTTGACCCTCGTTCCGATGGCGGTGATACCTTGGGTTTCTCTGTTCCTCAAGGAAGTAGAACTAAAAAAGCAGGTTTGGAACGGGAAGATGACGTAATCTGTTGCCAAATCCTTGACGCGAGGGTCGCGACTGCATTTTAAAGAGGTGACCAAGGTTACTCAATCGTCACCAAGGGGTGGACTACCACTCCAATGAATTCGACTTCAGGAAAATATGTTGAAGAAGCAAAGCGACCACGCGACTTCATTAAATATTGCTAAAAGTGAAGTCAAAATCAGTTTTGAGCCAGGTAGGAGTCGAACCTACAATCTTCTGATTCGTAGTCAGACGCGTTATCCATTGCGCCACTGGCCCATGTGACTACTAGCTATCACTCCTACTGATATGTTTTAGTGCTGCAATAATGAGTGATCAACGTAAGGGGTCTCCGGTTGTCGCAGACGTGCACGTCCCTGAGCCACGCGCACAAAGGCCTCTGACAAGTACTCGGAATTGCAGCTGAACACAAATGAATGCACCAACTTTTCTGAACCCTGCTGGACTTCACATGACCTCTTTCTGAACCCTGCTGAAATTCACATGACCTCTATCTGAACCCTGCTGGACTTCACACGACCTCTATCTGAACCATGCTGGACTTCACATGACATATATCTGAACCCTGCTGGACTTCACATGACTCCTTTCTGAACCCTGCTGGACTTCACATGACCTCTATCTGAACCCTGATGGACTTCACATGACCTCTTTCTGAACCCTGCTGGACCTACTGCGACCTCTTTCTGTACCCTGCTGGACCTCCTATGACCTCTTTCTGAACCCTGCTGAACCTCCTCTGACCTCTTTCTGAACCCTGATTGACCTCCTATGACCTCTTTCTGAACCCTGCTGAACCTCCTCTGACCTCTTTCTGAACCCTGCTTGACCTCCTACGACATCTTTCTGAACCCTGCTGGACTTCACATGACCGTGCCTTTTCACTGACGGTCTGCCAGTCTTCGTTGGTCGACGTTGCAGATCCCAGTGTACTTCAGGAAGCATGGGCGTGCTTTCGCAGGCAGCCGGAACAAATGACAAATTCCTCCTCCAACCATATTTGAACGTTGGGCCTGGCCAGCAGGTTCGTGAAAGACTTGAGCCCAGCTTGACCCTCGTTCCGATGGCGGTGATACCTTGGGTTTCTCTGTTCCTCAAGGAAGTAGAACTAAAAAAGCAGGTTTGGAACGGGAAGATGACGTAATCTGTTGCCAAATCCTTGACGCGAGGGTCGCGACTGTATTTTAAAGAGGTGACCAAGGTTACTCAATCGTCACCAAGGGGTGGACTACCACTCCAATGAATTCGACTTCAGGAAAATATGTTGAAGAAGCAAAGCGACCACGCGACTTCATTAAATATTGCTAAAAGTGAAGTCAAAATCAGTTTTGAGCCAGGTAGGAGTCGAATCTACAATCTTCTGATTCGTAGTCAGACGCGTTATCCATTGCGCCACTGGCCCATGTGACTACTAGCTATCACTCCTACTGATATGTTTTAGTGCTGCAATAATGAGTGATCAACGTAAGGGGTCTCCGGTTGTCGCAGACGTGCACGTTCCTGAGCCACGCGCACAAAGGCCTCTGACAAGTACTCGGAATTGCAGCTGAACACAAATGAATGCACCAACTTTTCTGAACCCTGCTGGACTTCACATGACCTCTTTCTGAACCCTGCTGGACCTACTGCGACCTCTTTCTGAACCCTGCTGGACTTCACATGACGTCTTTCTGAACCCTGCTGGACCTACTGCGACCTCTTTCTGTACCCTGCTGGACCTCCTATGACCTCTTTCTGAACCCTGCTGGACTTCACATGACCTCTATCTGAACCCTGCTGGACTTCACATGACCTTTATCTGAACCCTGCTGGACTTCACATGACCTCTATCTGAACCCTGCTGGACTTCACATGACTCCTTTCTGAACCCTGCTGGACTTCACATGACCTCTATCTGAACCCTGCTGGACTTCACATGACCTCTTTCTGAACCCTGCTGGACCTACTGCGACCTCTTTCTGTACCCTGCTGGACCTCCTATGACCTCTTTCTGAACCCTGCTGAACCTCCTCTGACCTCTTTCTGAACCCTGATTGACCTCCTACGACATCTTTCTGAACCCTGCTGGACTTCACATGACCTCTATCTGAACCCTGCTGGACTTCACATGACCTCTATCTGAACCCTGCTGGACTTCACACGACCTCTATCTGAACCATGCTGGACTTCACATGACATATATCTGAACCCTGCTGGACTTCACATGACTCCTTTCTGAACCCTGCTGGACTTCACATGACCTCTATCTGAACCCTGATGGACTTCACATGACCTCTTTCTGAACCCTGCTGGACCTACTGCGACCTCTTTCTGTACCCTGCTGGACCTCCTATGACCTCTTTCTGAACCCTGCTGAACCTCCTCTGACCTCTTTCTGAACCCTGATTGACCTCCTATGACCTCTTTCTGAACCCTGCTGAACCTCCTCTGACCTCTTTCTGAACCCTGCTTGACCTCCTACGACATCTTTCTGAACCCTGCTGGACTTCACATGACCGTGCCTTTTCACTGACGGTCTGCCAGTCTTCGTTGGTCGACGTTGCAGATCCCAGTGTACTTCAGGAAGCATGGGCGTGCTTTCGCAGGCAGCCGGAACAAATGACAAATTCCTCCTCCAACCATATTTGAACGTTGGGCCTGGCCAGCAGGTTCGTGAAAGACTTGAGCCCAGCTTGACCCTCGTTCCGATGGCGGTGATACCTTGGGTTTCTCTGTTCCTCAAGGAAGTAGAACTAAAAAAGCAGGTTTGGAACGGGAAGATGACGTAATCTGTTGCCAAATCCTTGACGCGAGGGTCGCGACTGTATTTTAAAGAGGTGACCAAGGTTACTCAATCGTCACCAAGGGGTGGACTACCACTCCAATGAATTCGACTTCAGGAAAATATGTTGAAGAAGCAAAGCGACCACGCGACTTCATTAAATATTGCTAAAAGTGAAGTCAAAATCAGTTTTGAGCCAGGTAGGAGTCGAACCTACAATCTTCTGATTCGTAGTCAGACGCGTTATCCATTGCGCCACTGGCCCATGTGACTACTAGCTATCACTCCTACTGATATGTTTTAGTGCTGCAATAATGAGTGATCAACGTAAGGGGTCTCCGGTTGTCGCAGACGTGCACGTTCCTGAGCCACGCGCACAAAGGCCTCTGACAAGTACTCGGAATTGCAGCTGAACACAAATGAATGCACCAACTTTTCTGAACCCTGCTGGACTTCACATGACCTCTTTCTGAACCCTGCTGGACCTACTGCGACCTCTTTCTGAACCCTGCTGGACTTCACATGACGTCTTTCTGAACCCTGCTGGACCTACTGCGACCTCTTTCTGTACCCTGCTGGACCTCCTATGACCTCTTTCTGAACCCTGCTGGACTTCACATGACCTCTATCTGAACCCTGCTGGACTTCACATGACCTCTATCTGAACCCTGCTGGACTTCACATGACCTCTATCAGAACCCTGCTGGACTTCACATGACTCCTTTCTGAACCCTGCTGGACTTCACATGACATCTATCTGAACCCTGCTGGACTTCACATGACCTCTTTCTGAACCCTGCTGGACCTACTGCGACCTCTTTCTGTACCCTGCTGGACCTCCTATGACCTCTTTCTGAACCCTGCTGAACCTCCTCTGACCTCTTTCTGAACCCTGATTGACCTCCTACGACATCTTTCTGAACCCTGCTGGACTTCACATGACCTCTATCTGAACCCTGCTGGACTTCACATGACCTCTATCTGAACCCTGCTGGACTTCACATGACCTCTTTCTGAACCCTGCTGGACCTACTGCGACCTCTTTCTGTACCCTGCTGGACCTCCTATGACCTCTTTCTGAACCCTGCTGAACCTCCTCTGACCTCTTTCTGAACCCTGCTTGACCTCCTACGACATCTTTCTGAACCCTGCTGGACTTCACATGACCGTGCCTTTTCACTGACGGTCTGCCAGTCTTCGTTGGTCGACGTTGCAGATCCCAGTGTACTTCAGGAAGCATGGGCGAGCTTTCGCAGGCAGCCGGAACAAATGACAAATTCCTCCTCCAACCATATTTGAACGTTGGGCCTGGCCAGCAGGTTCGTGAAAGACTTGAGCCCAGCTTGACCCTCGTTCCGATGGCGGTGATACCTTGGGTTTCTCTGTTCCTCAAGGAAGTAGAACTAAAAAAGCAGGTTTGGAACGGGAAGATGACGTAATCTGTTGCCAAATCCTTGACGCGAGGGTCGCGACTGTATTTTAAAGAGGTGACCAAGGTTACTCAATCGTCACCAAGGGGTGGACTACCACTCCAATGAATTCGACTTCAGGAAAATATGTTGAAGAAGCAAAGCGACCACGCGACCTCATTAAATATTGCTAAAAGTGAAGTCAAAATCAGTTTTGAGCCAGGTAGGAGTCGAACCTACAATCTTCTGATTTGTAGTCAGACACGTTATCCATTGCGCCACTGGCCCATGTGACTACTAGCTATCACTCCTACTGATATGTTTTAGTGCTGCAATAATGAGTGATCAACGTAAGGGGTCTCCGGTTGTCGCAGACGTGCACGTTCCTGAGCCACGCGCACAAAGGCCTCTGACAAGTACTCGGAATTGCAGCTGAACACAAATGAATGCACCAACTTTTCTGAACCCTGCTGGACTTCACATGACCTCTTTCTGAACCCTGCTGAACTTCACATGACCTCTATCTGAACCCTGCTGGACTTCACATGACCTCTTTCTGAACCCTGCTGGACCTACTGCGACCTCTTTCTGTACCCTGCTGGACCTCCTATGACCTCTTTCTGAACCCTGCTGAACCTCCTCTGACCTCTTTCTGAACCCTGCTTGACCTCCTACGACATCTTTCTGAACCCTGCTGGACTTCACATGACCGTGCCTTTTCACTGACGGTCTGCCAGTCTTCGTTGGTCGACGTTGCAGATCCCAGTGTACTTCAGGAAGCATGGGCGAGCTTTCGCAGGCAGCCGGAACAAATGACAAATTCCTCCTCCAACCATATTTGAACGTTGGGCCTGGCCAGCAGCTTCGTGAAAGACTTGAGCCCAGCTTGACCCTCGTTCCGATGGCGGTGATACCTTGGGTTTCTCTGTTCCTCAAGGAAGTAGAACTAAAAAAGCAGGTTTGGAACGGGAAGATGACGTAATCTGTTGCCAAATCCTTGACGCGAGGGTCGCGACTGTATTTTAAAGAGGTGACCAAGGTTACTCAATCGTCACCAAGGGGTGGACGACCACTCCAATGAATTCGACTTCAGGAAAATATGTTGAAGAAGCAAAGCGACCACGCGACTTCATTAAATATTGCTAAAAGTGAAGTCAAAATCAGTTTTGAGCCAGGTAGGAGTCGAACCTACAATCTTCTGATTCGTAGTCAGACGCGTTATCCATTGCACCACTGGCCCATGTGACTACTAGCTATCTCTCCTACTGATATGTTTTAGTGCTGCAATAATGAGTGATCAACGTAAGGGGTCTCCGGTTGTCGCAGACGTGCACGTTCCTGAGCCACGCGCACAAAGGCCTCTGACAAGTACTCGGAATTGCAGCTGAACACAAATGAATGCACCAACTTTTCTGAACCCTGCTGGACTTCACATGACCTCTTTCTGAACCCTGCTGGACCTACTGCGACCTCTTTCTGAACCCTGCTGGATTTCACATGACCTCTTTCTGAACCCTGCTGGACCTACTGCGACCTCTTTCTGTACCCTGCTGGACCTCCTATGACCTCTTTCTGAACCCTGCTGAACCTCCTCTGACCTCTTTCTGAACCCTGCTTGACCTCCTACGACATCTTTCTGAACCCTGCTGGACTTCACATGACCGTGCCTTTTCACTGACGGTCTGCCAGTCTTCGTTGGTCGACGTTGCAGATCCCAGTGTACTTCAGGAAGCATGGGCGAGCTTTCGCAGGCAGCCGGAACAAATGACAAATTCCTCCTCCAACCATATTTGAACGTTGGGCCTGGCCAGCAGGTTCGTGAAAGACTTGAGCCCAGCTTGACCCTCGTTCCGATGGCGGTGATACCTTGGGTTTCTCTGTTCCTCAAGGAAGTAGAACTAAAAAAGCAGGTTTGAAACGGGAAGATGACGTAATCTGTTGCCAAATCCTTGACGCGAAGGTCGCGACTGTATTTTAAAGAGGTGACCAAGGTTACTCAATCGTCACCAAGGGGTGGACTGCCACTCCAATGAATTCGGCTTCAGGAAAATATGTTGAAGAAGCAAAGCGACCATGCGACTTCATTAAATATTGCTAAAAGTGAAGTCAAAATCAGTTTTGAGCCAGGTAGGAGTCGAACCTACAATCTTCTGATTCGTTGTCAGACGCGTTATCCATTGCGCCACTGGCCCATGTGACTACTAGCTATCACTCCTACTGATATGTTTTAGTGCTGCAATAATGAGTGATCAACGTAAGGGGTCTCCGGTTGTCGCAGACGTGCACGTTCCTGAGCCACGCGCACAAAGGCCTCTGACAAGTCCTCGGAATTGCAGCTGAACACAAATGAATGCACCAACTTTTCTGAACCCTGCTGGACTTCACATGACCTCGATCTGAACCCTGCTGGACTTCACATGACCTCTTTCTGAACCCTGCTGGACCTACTGCGACCTCTTTCTGTACCCTGCTGGACCTCCGATGACCTCTTTCTGAACCCTGCTGAACCTCCTCTGACCTCTTTCTGAACCCTGCTTGACCTCCTACGACATCTTTCTGAACCCTGCTGGACTTCACATGACCTCTATCTGAACCCTGCTGGACTTCACATGACCTCTTTCTGAACCCTGCTGGACCTCCTATGACCTCTTTCTGTACCCTGCTGGACCTCCTATGACCTCTTTCTGAACCCTGCTGAACCTCCTCTGACCTCTTTCTGAACCCTGCTTGACCTCCTACGACATCTTTCTGAACCCTGCTGGACTTCACATGACCGTGCCTTTTCACTGACGGTCTGCCAGTCTTCGTTGGTCGACGTTGCAGATCCCAGTGTACTTCAGGAAGCATGGGCGAGCTTTCGCAGGCAGCCGGAACAAATGACAAATTCCTCCTCCAACCATATTTGAACGTTGGGCCTGGCCAGCAGGTTCGTGAAAGACTTGAGCCCAGCTTGACCCTCGTTCCGATGGCGGTGATACCTTGGGTTTCTCTGTTCCTCAAGGAAGTAGAACTAAAAAAGCGGGTTTGGAACGGGAAGATGACGTAATCTGTTGCCAAATCCTTGACGCGAGGGTCGCGACTGTATTTTAAAGAGGTGACCAAGGTTACTCAATCGTCACCAAGGGGTGGACTACCACTCCAATGAATTCGACTTCAGGAAAATATGTTGAAGAAGCAAAGCGACCACGCGACTTCATTAAATATTGCTAAAAGTGAAGTCAAAATCAGTTTGGAGCCAGGTAGGAGTCGAACCTACAATCTTCTGATTCGTAGTCAGACGCGTTATCCATTGCGCCACTGGCCCATGTGACTACTAGCTATCACTCCTACTGATATGTTTTAGAGCTGCAATAATGAGTGATCAACGTAAGGGGTCTCCGGTTGTCGCAGACGTGCACGTTCCTGAGCCACGCGCACAAAGGCCTCTGACAAGTACTCGGAATTGCAGCTGAACACAAATGAATGCACCAACTTTTCTGAACCCTGCTGGACTTCACATGACCTCTTTCTGAACCCTGCTGAACTTCACATGACCTCTATCTGAACCCTGCTGGACTTCACACGACCTCTATCTGAACCATGCTGGACTTCACATGACATATATCTGAACCCTGCTGGACCTACTGCGACCTCTTTCTGTACCCTGCTGGACCTCCTATGACCTCTTTCTGAACCCTGCTGAACCTCCTCTGACCTCTTTCTGAACGCTGATTGACCTCCTACGACATCTTTCTGAACCCTGCTGGACTTCACATGACCTCTATCTGAACCCTGCTGGACTTCACATGACCTCTTTCTGAACCCTGCTGGACCTACTGCGACCTCTTTCTGTACCCTGCTGGACCTCCTATGACCTCTTTCTGTACCCTGCTGGACCTCCTATGACCTCTTTCTGAACCCTGCTGAACCTCCTCTGACCTCTTTCTGAACCCTGCTTGACCTCCTACGACATCTTTCTGAACCCTGCTGGACTTCACATGAGCGTGCCTTTTCACTGACGGTCTGCCAGTCTTCGTTGGTCGACGTTGCAGATCCCAGTGTACTTCAGGAAGCATGGGCGAGCTTTCGCAGGCAGCCGGAACAAATGACAAATTCCTCCTCCAACCATATTTGAACGTTGGGCCTGGCCAGCAGGTTCGTGAAAGACTTGAGCCCAGCTTGACCCTCGTTCCGATGGCGGTGATACTGTAGAAGAATTAGAAGCTGTGGACTCACAGGACTCCAATGACCGGACACAGGTTTACAAAAGGTCTGGTTTATTATTCACTTCATTCCATTTACCAAATAATACCGCATTATTCAATGGCTGAGATTAACTCTTTTCCATGGTCCTTCTCGTTCGGCTGATGTTCCTCCGACACTCCCGTTCGTCAGAGCTCCTCGCAGCAAGTACTCCCGACTTCCACGTTTGCTCCCATTATATGGACAAACTGGATTTTAATCCCCTCTCCGCTGGTGCCCCGAGGTCATGCATGTACCAAGTCCTGGTATCAGCTCGCTCCCCTCCTGTTGTGAGTTCCGTTTACCAAACGATAGGGGGGTGCTTCAGCCAGGGGCTGTGACCAGGTGGACAAAAGATTATCATGTTCGGGCGCATTCCTGACTCATTTACAAACTCGTCTTTCACAGAGTTTGCATGTAAAATATATCTGCTTTGTTACCAGGTTAATTAATAAGTTACCAGTGCCAATTAATAAGTTACGCTGAGTTACACTTCCACAATTCCCTCATCTTTTTGTTTTTTTGTTTATATTAACCATTAATCTAAACATCAATATAAGTAAACAATCAATCACTACAAGTAAACATCATTACAAGTATAAGTAAATAATCAATCACTACAAGTAATCAAATTCCCTTGGGCATACACCGTCATCCTGCAAGAATCACAAAACATTTCGTTGGTCATTGACTCCTTCCATATCGTTCAATCTATTGCATTTGCATCACAAATATATTTTCAAAACAACACTTCACCATCACCAAGATACAACAATTTCACTTCATTTTCAAGTTTTGTAAAGCATCTGCACCATCTGGCAAAAAACGTTTGCCTCCACACAAATGTTGACTTTGTTTGAAAGGAAGGGCTGATCACTTGTGTTTGAATCCTGGTATGAAACGTTTTCTCCTAATGTCTTCATAGCTCCTGCACTACTTCGTGTAGGATTTCGCTGTTGTGGTAACATTGCGGAGTCATAGACTGACCCTGCTCTCCTTGTAGCATTCTTGCCACTTTTTGCTGTAAACCATAGTAATTCCTGAACACGGCCTTCACCCAGTTGTAGTCGACTTGCCTCCACCCTCATTGTGAGTGGGCAGCAAGTATTGGTGTGACGTTGATTGGCCAGCAAGATGTGGAACAGGGATGCCGGATGCATCCACACTGATGTTGGGACCATGGTGTTCAGGTCATTCATGGTCCTTACCAGGAGCAACCAGCAGAATCGTGCACAGCTGTTGTGACAAGGGCACAGCCGTTTTTTTTTGCAGCTCCATGCTGGTTCCCCGGACGTTGGTGAAGTAATAACATATGTCCCCGCATTTCACAGAGGTTGCAGGTAATATGTCGTTGTCCTGCAACTTCTGATGTGGTGAATGTTCGAAGCCTTCGAACAAGAGTAAGTGATCGCCTTTCTTTCATATGTTGCAGCGAGATCCAGGCAAATGGTCACATAAATTTCCTTGGTGAAGGTAAGCATTCATCTCCAAGTTACACGGGAGAATGTCTTCATCATTCTTTGAGAAAGAGGGTGTATGCCACGATTAACTTCATTTTTTAGCCACAAATTTTCTTTCTCGAACTTCTTCCCAATTCCGTTAGCAATCCCTCCAAAATGTGATCTCGTCTTATCTTTATGCTCAGTCACATCTGAATCTGCTTTCCGCACACACTGAATCAGATAGGGTACATCTTACCATGAAATCAGCATAATCATGTATATCTTCCGACAGTTTCACATTCAACAATTTGTTGTTTTTTCCTTAACACAAAAAGTTATTTTCATTTATATGCGTCACACAAATAATATTCAATCAGGTATGTATTTTATTACTAAACTAAGAATAGCATTGTATATGATTACAATCACAAACGGGAATACCTAATTCCCAACAACAATTTTTTCCCAAACCAACAAATTAAGCATAATGTATTATTACCATAATTCCTCTCCACTTTTTCTTTTCCCTCTTTTTCCTAACAGTGTGTCACTCGTGGTGATATGAGTTCACTGATATTGTAATTGGCACAACTCATAACATTGTCGTTATGCCATTATCTTAATTCTACTGTATTCATTTGCAACATCACTTGATTTAATCTTTTAATCTCAGTATTTATGTCGTCATAAAAGTCTTCCTTTTCTGGTTCCACATTTCTTTCCTCATTTGTCACTTCATGCGTTATCATCGTGTTGTTGGTTACCTTATTCAAACACACCGTCACTAAGGCTTTCAAGCAAGCCACCACTAAAACAATTGCCAATATAACTACTAAACCAACAAACAAGTCTGCTACTCCTTGTATATATTCATACCTATGACATAGTTATATGTCGATGACATTTAACATTATATACCAAACTAACAAGCTTCCTAAAAGGTAAATAAAGAAAATCCCTTAATATGTAACATAATCAGATTATTTGTCTTGCCCTGATCCCCCTATCTCCCGGGGTTGAACTCAATCCCCTGATCATGAGTGTAGTTGTGATACATTTTTCACTCATGTTGTATTAATATCAGCAGGTAATTGTATGTCATGTAGGCAAATAAATGTCACTATCCCAAGTAGGAATATCACATGTTGAAAATGTAATGTTTATCAATGCAAGGGGTGTTAAAATGTAATTCAAATGACTGTAAATCACGACTATCATTTATCTACCACTGAATGTTCTGCTGGGCTGCTAGGTGCAGCCTCATTTTCTGTGGGATCGTCCACCTTAGCCCCATGTGCTTGTTTGCAATGAGGGGCATGAATCCAACTTTCTATTTTGGGTCCATATTTTTTCTATTCTTATCAATCTCCTATGGTTTATCATTTCGTTCCAAGATACCGCAACCAAAGGTTTTAACCAAAGCTCTACCAAACTATTTCCAATTTGAACAAAAAATGCCAGTGAAACAATGATTCGAAGAATTAACTTCAAGGGGTCAATAAATTTATTCTATAGCCAGATCTAATTTTCCCATCCAATAGTTTGCCTTGCCACATGTCATATTATAACACCTTAATAAACCTTCGAAAAATGTTTCCCATCTCAACAAATTTCCTTTTTTTTTTTTTTTTTTTCAAATAGCCATGTGTAACTTACATATTTAACTACAATTTCCTCTCAATTTGTTTGGCCTAACTGGCCGCAAAAGTGGCTGCCAGCATGCAGTACCGTTTTTTATCTACCAAGGAAGTGTTCCACACAAGACCTCTACCAAAATGTTGTTTGTAAAAAACAAATCTGGGATTTCTGATTACATGGATGCACACTCTCAGGACATTTTCAGGCTGCTGTTAACAATCCACTACGATAACTTAATTCCTTTACCCACAATCAAATAATTAGTACAAATTGAGGATATTATCCCTATCACATTCTTTTATAGATTCATTATGTTGGATCTAATTTTTTTTCCCAATAATTTTCCACTGCTGTAAGGCGGAACAATAGCTCTCATAAGTCTTAGTAATATCGTACTTAATTTGCCCAGCAGCGAATAATTTATTTACTATCCTTTCTCATCTGTTAACCAGTGACTTTGTTTAAACTCCAGAACTGAAAACCCACAATAGTTCAAACCAGCAAAATTTTCTTTACTATTTTCCCATATCATCTATGCCTAAAACACATCCATACATACAGCACAATTTATATGCTGATAAAATTCAAGTTTATATATATAAAAATCCGTGAGCAGAGTACTCTGGGAAGTCAGTGTAAGACCTCTCCCAAATTTGGCTAATTTTGTACTCCCACATTTTTTATTTTTTTTTCCCACATTGGAACTATCTATTTTCAGACAAGGCACACTGTCGGTGTCAACAATCTTGTAAGATTGATACACAAAAACACACACACACATGCATTATGCATATTTGTTTGCGTTGGAACCATTATTTACAGATCAGATGGGTGTCAATTTTATTTCAATTTCATAAAATTTGTCAATCAAATTAAAATGCTTATACACAAATAAACTAAAAGTCTATTCTTAGAAAACCCCTCTGATGTCACATTGAAATTACCCTTTCAGTTCCCACCATAATTTATCCAAATTTGACTACACACCCATTTGCATGTCAGTCGACCACTGACGTATCAATCATGCGGAACACTAGTCCGACATTCCCACCTGATCATCATGTGACCCTTGTCCCTTGGTTTCAAAAATTTGCAAAGCAATTGTTCCAACTTTGTAAATTTAAAATTGTGTGCCCAACATAAAAGATCCAATTTCGGCATGTGATCAATTAATTACTAATTTGCTTACAAGCAAAAGAAAAAATGAATAATTCTTGCTCCGAAAACTTTTCAGACCCAAGAATCATCGACAGTTATTCATGTTTGTCCAGTAATCGAATCTGTTGAGGCTAATCATCATTTGGGATTTGCAGCAATGAAGGCCTAATCATTGTCTGAGGTATCGGTCAGCACTGGTACCCTTGATCTTGGTTTACCCTATTAACTTGTCTTCCTTTTGGTATACGGACATCCTCTTTTCCAATGTCCCATCCGTCCACACTTGAAACACCGGTTTCTGTCGTTGTCTGATCTGTGCACCTGTGCATTTGTATTGCTGGGCTGCATCTCTACATCCCTGAGTTGCCACTGCAATCTCTCGTTGTCTCCTGAAACACGAAAAAATTCTCTGTACCGTCCTTTTTGGGGAGACAACTGGAAATCAGATGGGACAACTGTCCCTTTCATTCCTAATTTCGAGGGCAGTTGTGCATTTGTCTCCTCCACTGTATCCTGTATCCTTTTTATTTTAAGTTCTAGATCCGTTATCCGTTCTTGCTGTTCCCGTTGTCTGGATTCACCATCCCAAAGATGGAATGCAAGCCAGTCTGCCGTTAGATTCTGTCTCTTCCTGGCTTTCAATCTTTGTTCCAATCTTTCCAATCGACTTCGCTCAAATGTACCATCTCTTGGAAACTCCTCATCATGTCCCTTTGTCCACAAATACCAATTCTCGACCTGCCTTATAGCTTCTGCACCATAACGGTCGTACATATGATGTGTACAAGTACCTTTTTGTGGAATCTCTGGTTGTCCTTGTGTATTCTTGCAGGCTCCATTTCCCATTCTGCCTTTTATCAAAGTAGCGTTGGATGTGTTGTAGTTTGTTCCTCTAAAGCTTCACTCGTACCTCCAGGAAGGGTCTCTCCACCTGTTCACACGGTGATTTTCAGAGAATCTCCCTCAGCCGTGGCTTTTGCACAATCCAATCTCACAGATCAGTATTTGCAGATGAGCCGGAGGGTCAGTATGAAATGGGTGAATCCTCAGGTGTCCGCTCTGTTGACGGGGAAATCACACAATGGTAACCGCACATATATATCTGTATATAAACTCACCACCTTGCTCAATTTTCCCAGGTTGTCTCCACATTGTTAATATCTCGCAAAGATATCAAAGCTTCTTTCTTGAGACCGCATTTTCATCAATCAAACAATCAATATATTCAATTCAATTTATTCAGTTCAATTTATTCAGTTAAATTTATTCAATTAAATTCAATCAATTAGATTCAATCAATTAATAATTCAATCAATTATTCAATTTCAATTAATTCATCACTATTCATCAATAAATCAAATTAATCATTTTGGATGACTCCTTGCATAAGCCCTTTCCCCAATGATGTCAGGACAGGTCCATCCATTGACTGAGATCGAATTTTATCGGTCGTCACCTCTGGTTCGTACCTCATGTCAATTGATGAATCACCGTCCTGTCCTAGGGTCATATCTGACATATTTCCCCATTTTGCCTGGTCTCCACAAATTTTCTTTGCAACCACTAAAGGCAACTCATCCTTCATTCGTGAGACAGCCAAAATGGATGGCAGATATTAAAGTTCATTGGAAAAAATATCTCATCATTTTTTCCTTTAATAGTACCCAAAATCTCTTGGCAATTTAAATTTCGTAAAACTCCTGAAATAAGACTGTAAAATTCCTTCAATCATGCTAAATTTTGAAACTCCATCGCTTGTAACACCCAATTTATCCCATAGGGCTTGAAAGTTCTTTCCCAAGTTCATGCAATCATTCTGCATTTGAACCCTATGATATCATTCATAATAATCATCATGATTTTATAGTCATGGTCATATCATAGTCATCTATTTAAACGAACATTTCCTTTATCACCACAGCTATGTGGTATAATCAACACTAGAATAAAACTGTACATAGCAACAGGCTACCTCATGGCCACTTAGTATACCTATTGACAATAAGTCATAACAATATCGAATAATCATTGAACAATTCAAAAATCGCTTTCACTGCTCCAGCCGCAGCATTCGTCATTTTGTCTGCTCGTCCGCATGACCAAAACGAAATAAAGGGAGCTCAACCATTACACAGCGCTTTTAATGGCGCATGACATAGAAACTCAACGCAATTTCGACTCGGCCAGAAAACGAGCAAATTTTGCAGGATGTTAACTGGAATTAGTCGTGAAAATATATCCAAAATACTCAAAAAATAGACACCCACAAAAATAAACAACAAACCCAAACAAACCCAAGGTCGACCCTCTTACACAGTAAATTACATCATTTCAGCATCGTATTGATTGCTGAAATATTCCAGGGTTTATACACACCTTAAAAGAGGTATGCGTGGTGTTGCCCCCTCCCACGTTTATTCCAGGGTTTATACACACCTTAAAAGAGGTATGCGTGGTGTTGCCCCCTCCCACTTTTAATTCCTCATTAAATTCCTCATTAAATTACTTATTAAATTACTCATTAAATTACTCATTAAATTACTCATTAAATTACTCATTAAATTACTCATTAAGTTACTCATTAAATTACTCATTAAATTACTCATTAAATTACTCATTAAATTACTCATTAAATTACTCATTAAATTACTCATTAAATTACTCATTAAATTACTCATTAAATTACTTATTAAATTAACTTACATAGTTTCAGCATTGTATTGATTGCTGAAATATTCCAGGGTTTATACACACCTTAAAAGAGGTATGCGTGGTGTTGCCCCCTCCCACGTTTATTCCAGGGTTTATACACACCTTAAAAGAGGTATGCGTGGTGTTGCCCCCTCCCACTTTTAATTACTCATTACATCGTTTCCATTTTAAAAAAACATCGCTTTTACTGCTCCAGCCGCAGCATTTGTCACTTTGTTTGCTCATCCGCATGACCAAAACGAAATAAAGGGAGCTCAACCATTACACAGCGCTTTTAATGGCGCATGCCATAGAAACTCAACGCAATTTCGACTCGGCCAGCAAACGAGCAAATTTTGCAGGATGTTAACTGGAATTAGTCGTGAAAATATATCAAAAATACACAAAAATACACCCCCACACAAATAAACAACATTTATTCCGTTCAACAGAACAAACATTTCCTCTATCCTGACATGCATGTCTTCAAAATTATATGCCCAAGAGAAAAGTAAAATTAATTAAAACTGCGGGCAGTGATAATCCGGGGACCATACCGCTCCATCCTGATTGGACGAGTGCGTGCTAGAGTCGTTAACAACGACAGTCCAGATCCGATTGTTCAAAATTTCAACTCAATCGATCGAAAAATGAATGCAGGGATGCATTTTAAAGGTGCAGTGGCACTAACTGAGTTGCCACGAATATGGCCACGAAATTGCCAATATGGCCATCACAAAATATTTTCCCTAATCAATTGGCTCATAGCATAACCAATCTGTAAGTATTTCATCCGAGGATGTATCTCTGAGGACTTTTAATTAAATAAGTCATTTATAAATCAACGAGTTAATTTATTAAATGATTAATCAATAAATCAATATTTTCCTTGACAGCCACATCACTTGGTCAGTGTCATGTCCAAATATCAGCTTCCTTACTCAAAAGGTGCCTGAGTTAATGTAATGTAATTACTGTAATAAGATTACTGCAATTACTGTAATGATTACTGTAATTACTGTAATTACCGGAACTGTAAATACTGTAATTACCTCAGGTAATTACTGTAATGTAATTACTGTAATTTAATAAGAAATGTAATTAATTATATAAGTACTTCTATAATCGCTCATAATTAAATAACTCGTGAATTCTTATCCGGTTTATTTAACATTTGAGTGTCCCCAAAACGTTGGAGCAAAACGTTGCAACAACGAAAGTAAAACGTTGTAGCGAGGTTGTGGAAACGTCAGCAAAACCCAACATTTAAATGTTCACAAAACGTTGGAGCAAAACGTTGCAACAACGAAAGTGAAACGTTGTGGCGACGTTGTGGAAACGTCAGCAAAACCCAACATTTAAATGTTCACAAAACGTTGGAGCAAAACGTTGCAACAACGAAAGTGAAACGTTGTGGCGACGTTGTGGAAACGTTTTACAACAACATTATTTCAATGTTGCAGGAAAGTAATGTGAAAAACGTTCCCAAAAATGTTCTCTCTTTTTCTGTCTCTCTTTCTGTCTGTCTGTGTCTCTCTCTCACTTTCTGTCTCTCTCTGTCGATCTCTCTCTGTCTGTCTGTCTGTCTCTCTCTATGTGTCTGACTATCATCTTTATCTCTGTTTGTCTCTATGTCTCTCTCTCTTTCTCTCTCTGTCTATCTCTCTCTGTCTGTCTCTCTTTCTCACTTTCTGTCTCACTCTGTCTATCTCTCTCTGTCTGTCTCTCTCTATGTGTCTGACTATCATCTTTATCTCTGTTTGTCTCTATGTCTCTCTTTCTTTCTTTTCTCTCTCTCTCTCTCTGTCTGTCTGTCTGTCTCTCTTTCTGTCTCTCTCTGTGTTTCTCTCTCTGTCTGTCTGTCTGTCTCTCTCTATGTGTCTGACTATCATCTTTATCTCTGTTTGTCTCTATGTCTCTCTCTCTTTCTTTTCTGTCTCTCTCTCTCTGTCTGTCTGTCTGTCTCTCTCTATGTGTCTGACTATCATCTTTATCTCTGTTTGTCTCTATGTCTCTTTCTCTTTCTTTTCTGTCTCTCTCTCTCTGTCTGTCTCTCTTTCTCACTTTGTCTCACTCTGTCTATCTCTCTCTGTCTGTCTGTCTGTCTCTCTCTATGTGTCTGACTATCATCTTTATCTCTGTTTGTCTCTATGTCTCTTTCTCTTTCTTTTCTGTCTCTCTCTCTCTGTCTGTCTCTCTTTCTCACTTTGTCTCACTCTGTCTATCTCTCTCTGTCTGTCTGTCTGTCTCTCTCTATGTGTCTGACTATCATATTTATCTCTGTTTGTCTCTATGTCTCTCTTTCTTTATTTTCTTTTCTCTCTCTCTGTCTGTCTCTCTTTCTCACTTTGTCTCACTCTGTCTATCTCTCTCTGTCTGTCTGTCTGTCTGTCTCTATGTGTCTGACTATCATATTTATCTCTGTTTGTCTCTATGTCTCTCTTTCTTTCTTTTCTCTCTCTCTCTGTCTGTCTGTCTGTCTCTCTCTATGTGTCTGACTATCATCTTTATCTCTGTTTGTCTCTATGTCTCTTTCTCTTTCTTTTCTGTCTATCTCTCTCTGTCTGTCTCTCTTTCTCACTTTGTCTCACAGCACAACCCAACATTTGAATGTTCCCAATTTATCCCATTAAAATCCCATTAAAATCTTATTAAAATCCCATTAAAATCTTATTAAAATCCCATTAAATCTCATATCTTGTCACCCTTTGCATTGTTGAAAGTAATTAATTCCGTAACTCAATATTACCTCTATTTATATATACTAGGGCGTGCCCGCACGTACGCGCTTGCCCGTACGTGCTTGCAAAAAAAACACACGTGCAAGCAACAACAAAAACTTTGAAACCACGTGGCAGTAACGACCACAGAACCCCCCTCCTATTTACATCAAATGGTTTGGTCCATTCGCAGAGCCTAAGCGAACGGCTTGCGAGTACGGTGACCATACCTTGGGACCCCCTTGTCCGATTAATTTCAAACCTTGACAAATTTTCCATTCCTTCCCTTCCTGGTCTTTCGATGTAGGGCTGGGTTCTTTTTTTAGGATCATGTTGCATCGAACATTATTTTCCAAAACAGTGTGAACATTAACCCACACCAAAACCTCTGACATCCCACCATTAACACCTATTGTAAGCGTGCCGAATCAGTAAGCATCACCCCTTCTATGAGCCTCGACCAGAGGGTGGTTGTTACTCACAAACACCATTTCCTGTAATTATCTCTCATAATCAGGATAAATTTGGAACAGCCCTTAAACTAACACCAAGCAGATCAATTTTTATATTTAGGTTGAGGTTTCACACAAACTGGTTAACTAAATAATACAGAATTATTATTATTATTATATCTCCGCCTTGGTGAACAGTTTATGTTTTGTATCCCACTGATAGGCCTGATCTGGATTCGGACCTGAACCAAAATCCAATCATTTCGTCGTGTCACCCATGCTATTTATCTGGCAAATTTCGTCAAAAAAAAAAAACAACACAACAGCACTGGTTTTGTTTCACCCATGCTATTTATCTTCCTGCAAAACGCTTTGCTTCTCGCAAAACGTCCGCCAATGGGAAGTAAAGGGAGGGAAAAAACGGGAGCAAGAGACAGGGTGCCGGAATGGACATGAGGGACAGTGAGGGACAGTGAGGGAGTGTTGGTATGCAATTTTATAATTCCCTTTCCCGGTTCCCTGTCGCTCGCCGAGCGCCGAGCAAGTCGCTGGCTCCAAGTAGAGTGCTTTGAACAAGTGCAAAAAAAAGAAGTACTTTATACGTGTACGGGTGGGTAAACGAGTGTCTTTCATTCAACCGTGAAACTTCCCTGTTTGTCGTTGAAGGCGGCAAAAAGGGCTGGCGTCAGGAAGGGCATCCGGTCGCAAAACATTGCTTCAAAAAGGGGACCAAAAACCAACACCTATCACGGTCCCCGAAAAGGCCAACCCTCGCTTTGCGGGGAAAAATGTCACGTGAAAACAGTCACGTGAAAAAGTAAGTACACCTCATGTAAAGTTTTGACTTTTTCAACATATTTTAACATACAGATATTTGATCTTCATTTCAACAATATTGATAGACTTGCAGAAGTACCCGGCATTGCCGGGCGGGGGAGGGGAGGGGGAGGGGGAAGGGGAGGGGAACGGGGGGGGTGAGGGGGGGGAGCGAGCCCCTTGGCAAAGCGAGCGATTTTTTTTTCCATAGCATCATAGCGTCATAGCGTTCATAGCGTTTCATAGCGATTTTTTTTTTCATAGCGTCATAGCGTTCATAGCGTCATAGCGTTCATAGCGTCATATCGTTCATAGCGTCATAGCGTTTCATAGCGATTTTTTTTGTCATAGCGTCATAGCGTTCATAGCATCATATCGTTCATAGTGTCATAGCGTTCATAGCGTCATAGCGTTTCATAGCGTCATAGCGATTTTTTTTTTCATAGCGTCATAGCGTCATATCGTTCTAAACGGTGGTTTTTTATTCAACCGTGAAGCATGTCTCAAAGGCTTAGTGATGGACCTGGACAAAATTTGATGCAATTTTTTTTTTCAATCGCCATCTTTCATCATAATTCTGGACCGGCATGAGGGGGGGGGTTGTCTGTCATGAATTTATTTGTTGATCGAACGAGGTTTAGGCATGGCGGGAAAACTGAAAAAAAATTATTTATTTAAAACGGGTGTACACGATTGTACACGTGTACGGACCTTACCGAACCGACAAACAAATCGCTTCATGGTGCACTTCATGAGCCGACTTGCCTGCAGACCAGAGTAAGGCTTTTAATACCCAGCGTATACTGTACATATACTCGCAAGCACACGAATAATAGAATCATTTAAAACGCTCCATCCTGATTTTACCTATGGACAATCACAAGTCCCACACACCAAATCCTTCATGTATATACACATAACTATTCCCAAGTTCGTAAATCATACTGGACCAAAAACAAGACACCCTTACCTTTTAAAGACTTGTTTGTGTCCAGTTGATGTCAGCGGTGCCTCCAAATTGTAGAAGAATTAGAAGCTGTGGACTCACAGGACTCCAATGACCGGACACAGGTTTACAAAAGGTCTGGTTTATTATTCACTTCATTCCATTTACCAAATAATACCGCATTATTCAATGGCTGAGATTAACTCTTTTCCATGGTCCTTCTCGTTCAGCTGATGTTCCTCCGACACTCCCGTTCGTCAGAGCTCCTCGCAGCAAGTACTCCCGACTTCCACGTTTGCTCCCGTTATATGGACAAACTGGATTTTAATCCCCTCTCCGCTGGTGCCCCGAGGTCATGCATGTACCAAGTCCTGGTATCAGCTCGCTCCCCTCCTGTTGTGAGTTCCGTTTACCAAACGATAGGGGGGTGCTTCAGCCAGGGGCTGTGAACAGGTGGACAAAAGATTATCATGTTCGGGCGCATTCCTGACTCATTTACAAACTCGTCTTTCACAGAGTTTGCATGTAAAATATATCTGCTTTGTTACCAGGTTAATTAATAAGTTACCAGTGCCAATTAATAAGTTACGCTGAGTTACACTTCCACAATACCTTGGGTTTCTATGTTCCTCAAGGAAGTAGAACTAAAAAAGCAGGTTTGGAACGGGAAGATGACGTAATCTGTTGCCAAATACTTGACGCGAGGGTCGCGACTGTATTTTAAAGAGGTGACCAAGGTTACTCAATCGTCACCATGGGGTGGACTACCACTCCAATGAATTCGACTTCAGGAAAATATGTTGAAGAAGCAAAGCGACCACGCGACTTCTTTAAATATTGCTAAAAGTGAAATCAAAATCAGTTTTGAGCCAGGTAGGAGTCGAACCTACGATCTTCTGATTCGTAGTCAGACGCGTTATCCATTGCGCCACTGGCCCATGTGACTACTAGCTATCACTCCTACTGATATGTTTTAGTGCTGCAATAATGAGTGATCAACGTAAGGGGTCTCCGGTTGTCGCAGACGTGCACGTTCCTGAGCCACGCGCACAAAGGCCTCTGACAAGTACTCGGAATTGCAGCTGAACACAAATGAATGCACCAACTTTTCTGAACCCTGCTGGACTTCACATGACCTCTTTCTGAACCCTGCTGAACTTCACATGACCTCTATCTGAACCCTGCTGGACTTCACATGACCTCTTTCTGAACCCTGCTGGACCTACTGCGACCTCTTTCTGTACCCTGCTGGACCTCCTATGACCTCTTTCTGAACCCTGCTGAACCTCCTCTGACCTCTTTCTGAACCCTGCTTGACCTCCTACGACATCTTTCTGAACCCTGCTGGACTTCACATGACCGTGCCTTTTCACTGACGGTCTGCCAGTCTTCGTTGGTCGACGTTGCAGATCCCAGTGTACTTCAGGAAGCATGGGCGAGCTTTCGCAGGCAGCCGGAACAAATGACAAATTCCTCCTCCAACCATATTTGAACGTTGGGCCTGGCCAGCAGGTTCGTGAAAGACTTGAGCCCAGCTTGACCCTCATTCCGATGGCGGTGATACCTTGGGTTTCTCTGTTCCTCAAGGAAGTAGAACTAAAAAAGCAGGTTTGGAACGGGAAGATGACGTAATCTGTTGCCAAATCCTGGACGCGAGGGTCGCGACTGTATTTTAAAGAGGTGACCAAGGTTACTCAATCGTCACCAAGGGGTGGACTACCACTCCAATGAATTCGACTTCAGGAAAATATGATGAAGAAGCAAAGCGACCACGCGACTTCATTAAATATTGCTAAAAGTGAAGTCAAAATAAGTTTTGAGCCAGGTAGGATTCGAACCTACAATCTTCTGATTCGTAGTCAGACGCGTTATCCATTGCGCCACTGGCCCATGTGACTACTAGCTATCACTCCTACTGATATGTTTTAGTGCTGCAATAATGAGTGATCAACGTAAGGGGTCTCCGGTTGTCGCAGACGTGCACGTCCCTGAGCCACGCGCACAAAGGCCTCTGACAAGTACTCGGAATTGCAGCTGAACACAAATGAATGCACCAACTTTTCTGAACCCTGCTGGACTTCACATGACCTCTTTCTGAACCCTGCTGAACTTCACATGACCTCTATCTGAACCCTGCTGGACTTCACACGACCTCTATCTGAACCATGCTGGACTTCACATGACATATATCTGAACCCTGCTGGACTTCACATGACTCCTTTCTGAACCCTGCTGGACTTCACATGACCTCTATCTGAACCCTGCTGGACTTCACATGACCTCTTTCTGAACCCTGCTGGACCTACTGCGACCTCTTTCTGTACCCTGCTGGACCTCCTATGACCTCTTTCTGAACCCTGCTGAACCTCCTCTGACCTCTTTCTGAACCCTGCTGAACCTCCTATGACCTCTTTCTGAACCCTGCTGAACCTCCTCTGACCTCTTTCTGAACCCTGCTTGACCTCCTACGACATCTTTCTGAACCCTGCTGGACTTCACATGACCTCTATCTGAACCCTGCTGGACTTCACATGACCTCTTTCTGAACCATGCTGGACCTACTGCGACCTCTTTCTGTACCCTGCTGGACCTCCTATGACCTCTTTCTGAACCCTGCTGAACCTCCTCTGACCTCTTTCTGAACCCTGCTTGACCTCCTACGACATCTTTCTGAACCCTGCTGGACTTCACATGACCGTGCCTTTTCACTGACGGTCTGCAGTCTTCGTTGGTCGACGTTGCAGATCCCAGTGTTCTTCAGGAAGCATGGGCGAGCTTTCGCAGGCAGCCAGAACAAATGACAAATTCCTCCTCCAACCATATTTGAACGTTGGGCCTGGCCAGCAGGTTCGTGAAAGACTTGAGCCCAGCTTGACCCTCGTTCCGATGGCGGTGATACCTTGGGTTTCTCTGTTCCTCAAGGAAGTAGAACTAAAAAAGCAGGTTTGGAACGGGAAGATGACGTAATCTGTTGCCAAATCCTTGACGCGAGGGTCGCGACTGTATTTTAAAGAGGTGACCAAGGTTACTCAATCGTCACCAAGGGGTGGACTACCACTCCAATGAATTCGACTTCAGGAAAATATGTTGAAGAAGCAAAGCGACCACGCGACTTCATTAAATATTGCTAAAGTGAAGTCAAAATCAGTTTTGAGCCAGGTAGGAGTCGAACCTACAATCTTCTGATTCGTAGTCAGACGCGTTATCCATTGCGCCACTGGCCCATGTGACTACTAACTATCACTCCTACTGATATGTTTTAGTGCTGCAATAATGAGTGATCAACGTAAGGGGTCTCCGGTTGTCGCAGACGTGCACGTTCCTGAGCCACGCGCACAAAGGCCTCTGACAAGTACTCGGAATTGCAGCTGAACACAAATGAATGCACCAACTTTTCTGAACCCTGCTGGACTTCACATGACATATATCTGAACCCTGCTGGACTTCACATGACTCCTTTCTGAACCCTGCTGGACTTCACATGACCTCTATCTGAACCCTGCTGGACTTCACATGACCTCTTTCTGAACCCTGCTGGACCTACTGCGACCTCTTTCTGTACCCTGCTGGACCTCCTATGACCTCTTTCTGAACCCTGCTGAACCTCCTCTGACCTCTTTCTGAACCCTGATTGACCTCCTACGACATCTTTCTGAACCCTGCTGGACTTCACATGACCTCTATCTGAACCCTGCTGGACTTCACATGACCTCTATCTGAACCCTGCTGGACTTCACATGACCTCTTTCTGAGCCCTGCTGGACCTACTGCGACCTCTTTCTGTACCCTGCTGGACCTCCTATGACCTCTTTCTGAACCCTGCTGAACCTCCTCTGACCTCTTTCTGAACCCTGCTTGACCTCCTACGACATCTTTCTGAACCCTGCTGGACTTCACATGACCGTGCCTTTTCACTGACGGTCTGCCAGTCTTCGTTGGTCGACGTTGCAGATCCCAGTGTACTTCAGGAAGCATGGGCGAGCTTTCGCAGGCAGCCGGAACAAATGACAAATTCCTCCTCCAACCATATTTGAACGTTGGGCCTGGCCAGCAGGTTCGTCCAAGACTTGAGCCCAGCTTGACCCTCGTTCCGATGGCGGTGATACCTTGGGTTTCTCTGTTCCTCAAGGAAGTAGAACTAAAAAAGCAGGTTTGGAACGGGAAGATGACGTAATCTGTTGCCAAATCCTTGACGCGAGGGTCGCGACTGTATTTTAAAGAGGTGACCAAGGTTACTCAATCGTCACCAAGGGGTGGACTACCACTCCAATGAATTCGACTTCAGGAAAATATGTTGAAGAAGCAAAGCGACCACGCGACTTCATTAAATATTGCTAAAAGTGAAGTCAAAATCAGTTTTGAGCCAGGTAGGAGTCGAACCTACAATCTTCTGATTCGTAGTCAGACGCGTTATCCATTGCGCCACTGGCCCATGTGACTACTAGCTATCACTCCTACTGATATGTTTTAGTGCTGCAATAATGAGTGATCAACGTAAGGGGTCTCCGGTTGTCGCAGACGTGCACGTTCCTGAGCCACGCGCACAAAGGCCTCTGACAAGTACTCGGAATTGCAGCTGAACACAAATGAATGCACCAACTTTTCTGAACCCTGCTGGACTTCACATGACCTCTTTCTGAACCCTGCTGAACTTCACATGACCTCTATCTGAACCCTGCTGGACTTCACACGACCTCTATCTGAACCATGCTGGACTTCACATGACATATATCTGAACCCTGCTGGACTTCACATGACTCCTTTCTGAACCCTGCTGGACTTCACATGACCTCTATCTGAACCCTGCTGGACTTCACATGACCTCTTTCTGAACCCTGCTGGACCTACTGCGACCTCTTTCTGTACCCTGCTGGACCTCCTATGACCTCTTTCTGAACCCTGCTGAACCTCCTCTGACCTCTTTCTGAACCCTGATTGACCTCCTCTGACCTCTTTCTGAACCCTGATTGACCTCCTATGACCTCTTTCTGAACCCTGCTGAACCTCCTCTGACCTCTTTCTGAACCCTGCTTGACCTCCTACGACATCTTTCTGAACCCTGCTGGACTTCACATGACCTCTATCTGAACCCTGCTGGACTTCACATGACCTCTTTCTGAACCATGCTGGACCTACTGCGACCTCTTTCTGTACCCTGCTGGACCTCCTATGACCTCTTTCTGAACCCTGCTGAACCTCCTCTGACCTCTTTCTGAACCCTGCTTGACCTCCTACGACATCTTTCTGAACCCTGCTGGACTTCACATGACCGTGCCTTTTCACTGACGGTCTGCCAGTCTTCGTTGGTCGACGTTGCAGATCCCAGTGTTCTTCAGGAAGCATGGGCGAGCTTTCGCAGGCAGCCAGAACAAATGACAAATTCCTCCTCCAACCATATTTGAACGTTGGGCCTGGCCAGCAGGTTCGTGAAAGACTTGAGCCCAGCTTGACCCTCGTTCCGATGGCGGTGATACCTTGGGTTTCTCTGTTCCTCAAGGAAGTAGAACTAAAAAAGCAGGTTTGGAACGGGAAGATGACGTAATCTGTTGCCAAATCCTTGACGCGAGGGTCGCGACTGTATTTTAAAGAGGTGACCAAGGTTACTCAATCGTCACCAAGGGGTGGACTACCACTCCAATGAATTCGACTTCAGGAAAATATGTTGAAGAAGCAAAGCGACCACGCGACTTCATTAAATATTGCTAAAGTGAAGTCAAAATCAGTTTTGAGCACAGGTAGGAGTCGAACCTACAATCTTCTGATTCGTAGTCAGACGCGTTATCCATTGCGCCACTGGCCCATGTGACTACTAGCTATCACTCCTACTGATATGTTTTAGTGCTGCAATAATGAGTGATCAACGTAAGGGGTCTCCGGTTGTCGCAGACGTGCACGTTCCTGAGCCACGCGCACAAAGGCCTCTGACAAGTACTCGGAATTGCAGCTGAACACAAATGAATGCACCAACTTTTCTGAACCCTGCTGGACTTCACATGACATATATCTGAACCCTGCTGGACTTCACATGACTCCTTTCTGAACCCTGCTGGACTTCACATGACCTCTATCTGAACCCTGCTGGACTTCACATGACCTCTTTCTGAACCCTGCTGGACCTACTGCGACCTCTTTCTGTACCCTGCTGGACCTCCTATGACCTCTTTCTGAACCCTGCTGAACCTCCTCTGACCTCTTTCTGAACCCTGATTGACCTCCTACGACATCTTTCTGAACCCTGCTGGACTTCACATGACCTCTATCTGAACCCTGCTGGACTTCACATGACCTCTATCTGAACCCTGCTGGACTTCACATGACCTCTTTCTGAGCCCTGCTGGACCTACTGCGACCTCTTTCTGTACCCTGCTGGACCTCCTATGACCTCTTTCTGAACCCTGCTGAACCTCCTCTGACCTATTTCTGAACCCTGCTTGACCTCCTACGACATCTTTCTGAACCCTGCTGGACTTCACATGACCGTGCCTTTTCACTGACGGTCTGCCAGTCTTCGTTGGTCGACGTTGCAGATCCCAGTGTACTTCAGGAAGCATGGGCGAGCTTTCGCAGGCAGCCGGAACAAATGACAAATTCCTCCTCCAACCATATTTGAACGTTGGGCCTGGCCAGCAGGTTCGTCCAAGACTTGAGCCCAGCTTGACCCTCGTTCCGATGGCGGTGATACCTTGGGTTTCTCTGTTCCTCAAGGAAGTAGAACTAAAAAAGCAGGTTTGGAACGGGAAGATGACGTAATCTGTTGCCAAATCCTTGACGCGAGGGTCGCGACTGTATTTTAAAGAGGTGACCAAGGTTACTCAATCGTCACCAAGGGGTGGACTACCACTCCAATGAATTCGACTTCAGGAAAATATGTTGAAGAAGCAAAGCGACCACGCGACTTCATTAAATATTGCTAAAAGTGAAGTCAAAATCAGTTTTGAGCCAGGTAGGAGTCGAACCTACAATCTTCTGATTCGTAGTCAGATGCGTTATCCATTGTGCCACTGGCCCATGTGACTACTAGCTATCACTCCTACTGATATGTTTTAGTGCTGCAATAATGAGTGATCAACGTAAGGGGTCTCCGGTTGTCGCAGACGTGCACGTCCCTGAGCCACGCGCACAAAGGCCTCTGACAAGTACTCGGAATTGCAGCTGAACACAAATGAATGCACCAACTTTTCTGAACCCTGCTGGACTTCACATGACCTCTTTCTGAACCCTGCTGAACTTCACATGACCTCTATCTGAACCCTGCTGGACTTCACACGACCTCTATCTGAACCATGCTGGACTTCACATGACATATATCTGAACCCTGCTGGACTTCACATGACTCCTTTCTGAACCCTGCTGGACTTCACATGACCTCTATCTGAACCCTGCTGGACTTCACATGACCTCTTTCTGAACCCTGCTGGACCTACTGCGACCTCTTTCTGTACCCTGCTGGACCTCCTATGACCTCTTTCTGAACCCTGCTGAACCTCCTCTGACCTCTTTCTGAACCCTGATTGACCTCCTATGACCTCTTTCTGAACCCTGCTGAACCTCCTCTGACCTCTTTCTGAACCCTGCTTGACCTCCTACGACATCTTTCTGAACCCTGCTGGACTTCACATGACCGTGCCTTTTCACTGACGGTCTGCCAGTCTTCGTTGGTCGACGTTGCAGATCCCAGTGTACTTCAGGAAGCATGGGCGAGCTTTCGCAGGCAGCCGGAACAAATGACAAATTCCTCCTCCAACCATATTTGAACGTTGGGCCTGGCCAGCAGGTTCGTGAAAGACTTGAGCCCAGCTTGACCCTCGTTCCGATGGCGGTGATACCTTGGGTTTCTCTGTTCCTCAAGGAAGTAGAACTAAAAAAGCAGGTTTGGAACGGGAAGATGACGTAATCTGTTGCCAAATCCTTGACGCGAGGGTCGCGACTGTATTTTAAAGAGGTGACCAAGGTTACTCAATCGTCACCAAGGGGTGGACTACCACTCCAATGAATTCGACTTCAGGAAAATATGTTGAAGAAGCAAAGCGACCACGCGACTTCATTAAATATTGCTAAAAGTGAAGTTAAAATCAGTTTTGAGCCAGGTAGGAGTCGAACCTACAATCTTCTGATTTGTAGTCAGACGCGTTATCCATTGCGCCACTGGCCCATGTGACTACTAGCTATCACTCCTACTGATATGTTTTAGTGCTGCAATAATGAGTGATCAACGTAAGGGGTCTCCGGTTGTCGCAGACGTGCACGTTCCTGAGCCATGCGCACAAAGGCCTCTGACAAGTACTCGGAATTGCAGCTGAACACAAATGAATGCACCAACTTTTCTGAACCCTGCTGGACTTCACATGACATATATCTGAACCCTGCTGGACTTCACATGACTCCTTTCTGAACCCTGCTGGACTTCACATGACCTCTATCTGAACCCTGCTGGACTTCACATGACCTCTTTATGAACCCTGCTGGACCTACTGCGACCTCTTTCTGTACCCTGCTGGACCTCCTATGACCTCTTTCTGAACCCTGCTGAACCTCCTCTGACCTCTTTCTGAACCCTGATTGACCTCCTACGACATCTTTCTGAACCCTGCTGGACTTTACATGACCTCTATCTGAACCCTGCTGGACTTCACATGACCTCTATCTGAACCCTGCTGGACTTCACATGACCTCTTTCTGAGCCCTGCTGGACCTACTGCGACCTCTTTCTGTACCCTGCTGGACCTCCTATGACCTCTTTCTGAACCCTGCTGAACCTCCTCTGACCTCTTTCTGAACCCTGCTTGACCTCCTACGACATCTTTCTGAACCCTGCTGGACTTCACATGACCGTGCCTTTTCACTGACGGTCTGCCAGTCTTCGTTGGTCGACGTTGCAGATCCCAGTGTACTTCAGGAAGCATGGGCGAGCTTTCGCAGGCAGCCGGAACAAATGACAAATTCCTCCTCCAACCATATTTGAACGTTGGGCCTGGCCAGCAGGTTCGTCCAAGACTTGAGCCCAGCTTGACCCTCGTTCCGATGGCGGTGATACCTTGGGTTTCTCTGTTCCTCAAGGAAGTAGAACTAAAAAAGCAGGTTTGGAACGGGAAGATGACGTAATCTGTTGCCAAATCCTTGACGCGAGGGTCGCGACTGTATTTTAAAGAGGTGACCAAGGTTACTCAATCGTCACCAAGAGGTGGACTACCACTC
This sequence comes from Myxine glutinosa, assembly GCF_964187855.1. Taxonomy (NCBI): domain Eukaryota; kingdom Metazoa; phylum Chordata; class Myxini; order Myxiniformes; family Myxinidae; genus Myxine; species Myxine glutinosa. Next base: position 76,491,931 of record NC_136269.1, on the reverse strand, counting down.
CAATGAATTCGACTTCAGGAAAATATGTTGAAGAAGCAAAGCGACCACGCGACTTCATTAAATATTGCTAAAAGTGAAGTCAAAATCAGTTTTGAGCCAGGTAGGAGTCGAACCTACAATCTTCTGATTCGTAGTCAGACGCGTTATCCATTGCGCCACTGGCCCATGTGACTACTAGCTATCACTCCTACTGATATGTTTTAGTGCTGCAATAATGAGTGATCAACGTAAGGGGTCTCCGGTTGTCGCAGACGTGCACGTTCCTGAGCCACGCGCACAAAGGCCTCTGACAAGTACTCGGAATTGCAGCTGAACACAAATGAATGCACCAACTTTTCTGAACCCTGCTGGACTTCACATGACCTCTTTCTGAACCCTGCTGAACTTCACATGACCTCTATCTGAACCCTGCTGGACTTCACATGACCTCTTTCTGAACCCTGCTGGACCTACTGCGACCTCTTTCTGTACCCTGCTGGACCTCCTATGACCTCTTTCTGAACCCTGCTGAACCTCCTCTGACCTCTTTCTGAACCCTGCTTGACCTCCTACGACATCTTTCTGAACCCTGCTGGACTTCACATGACCGTGCCTTTTCACTGACGGTCTGCCAGTCTTCGTTGGTCGACGTTGCAGATCCCAGTGTACTTCAGGAAGCATGGGCGAGCTTTCGCAGGCAGCCGGAACAAATGACAAATTCCTCCTCCAACCATATTTGAACGTTGGGCCTGGCCAGCAGGTTCGTGAAAGACTTGAGCCCAGCTTGACCCTCGTTCCGATGGCGGTGATACCTTGGGTTTCTCTGTTCCTCAAGGAAGTAGAACTAAAAAAGCAGGTTTGGAACGGGAAGATGACGTAATCTGTTGCCAAATCCTTGACGCGAGGGTCGCGACTGTATTTTAAAGAGGTGACCAAGGTTACTCAATCGTCACCAAGGGGTGGACTACCACTCCAATGAATTCGACTTCAGGAAAATATGATGAAGAAGCAAAGCGACCACGCGACTTCATTAAATATTGCTAAAAGTGAAGTCAAAATAAGTTTTGAGCCAGGTAGGAGTCGAACCTACAATCTTCTGATTCGTAGTCAGACGCGTTATCCATTGCGCCACTGGCCCATGTGACTACTAGCTATCACTCCTACTGATATGTTTTAGTGCTGCAATAATGAGTGATCAACGTAAGGGGTCTCCGGTTGTCGCAGACGTGCACGTCCCTGAGCCACGCGCACAAAGGCCTCTGACAAGTACTCGGAATTGCAGCTGAACACAAATGAATGCACCAACTTTTCTGAACCCTGCTGGACTTCACATGACCTCTTTCTGAACCCTGCTGAACTTCACATGACCTCTATCTGAACCCTGCTGGACTTCACACGACCTCTATCTGAACCATGCTGGACTTCACATGACATATATCTGAACCCTGCTGGACTTCACATGACTCCTTTCTGAACCCTGCTGGACTTCACATGACCTCTATCTGAACCCTGCTGGACTTCACATGACCTCTTTCTGAACCCTGCTGGACCTACTGCGACCTCTTTCTGTACCCTGCTGGACTTCCTATGACCTCTTTCTGAACCCTGCTGAACCTCCTCTGACCTCTTTCTGAACCCTGATTGACCTCCTATGACCTCTTTCTGAACCCTGCTGAACCTCCTCTGACCTCTTTCTGAACCCTGCTTGACCTCCTACGACAGTAGTGTAATAATGTTGCTTCTGGGACACCTCCGTTTAACATGTGAAATCCCTATCTAATGTCATTTACCCCCTTGTCTTTTTCAAAAATCATAAACACCTCTATTTCTCCCACCCTCATCTTTATGAACCTTTTGTCTGTAGTACCTATCCTTAATGTTGTTCATTAGACCACTCAAACACTACAAATATTTGTTTTCTCTTATAGACCTATCATCCTTCTTCTACATATCATCTGGCAGATTAATCTTTGACCCACTCAAACATTGACCCATTCACTTCCATATTAATTCTTTCCCTCCCTCATTGCCCCTAAACACCTATATTTCTCTCACCCTGTTCTTTACGAACCTTCTAACCTTTTGACATGTTATCCTTATTCATTAGACCACTTAAACACCTGTGATCCTTCTGACCTCATGGACCTTTTAACCTTTTACTCTTAATATCATCTGGTGAATATAACCCACTCAAACAACGACCCTACAAATATTTGTTTATGCGTGGGAAATAATTTAATTCTCCTACAACTCTCTTCACCATCTAATATATTAACAAAAAATATGTTTGAGTTTGGTTCTTTATTAAGATATTTTAACTGAGCTAAGATAAAATGGTAAACCTCCCTCAATGTTCTTGTTTGAGCGCCTCCAGTGCCACATACCATTTTTTGGTAAGCTCCGCCCACTTTTTGGTAAACCACGCCCATTTTTACTAAGCCCGCCCACTTTTTGTTAAGCCACGCCCACTTTTTACTAAGCCCCACCCACTTTTGCTAAGCTCCTCCCACTTTTGCTAAGTCCCACCCACTTTATAAACTCTTCAGCATTGTATCATTTCCAGGTAATACATTACATCATTTTCAGGGAATTTCCATCACATCATTTCCAGTTAAGACACGCCCAGGGAATTTCCACAGGAAGACACACCCAGTCCTTATAAAAGGCACCGACCACACAGGCTTTTTCAAACACGCTTTCTGCTTCACTTGAGAATGGACTACTATGCCGAAATGGAATGGGATAACTTTGCTATTCCATGGAGTCCTACTACCTGTGTAGAACTCAACCTTCAGATTGATGAACTGGACTCGAACCTCTTATCAATGGAGGTAAGTTTGTTTATTTATTTATTTATTTATTTAATTTTTTTTTTTTTTTATTTTTTTTTTTTTTTAAGATGAGACTCGTGTAAGAGTTAACAAAGTTTATTTTAATATTCATAGAGCTTGATTTATACAAATAAAAAATATTGTATTAAATTAATACATTGTTATTTTCTTTCACAGGAAATTGTATCTGAGATACGAAATGAAAATTCTGCTTTTAACACAACTTGGGATGAAGTTATTTTTTTGTTTGAAGACATTTTGAACAACCAAGACCCCCAGAACGAGTTCTACCTTGATGACCCAGCCAAAGAGTTATACCTTGGAGATCCACAAAATCCTGAAAAAGAGTTTTACCATGATGATACTTGTTGTGAGTTATCAAAACAAAACCCACTGAACAAGTTCTACCTTGATGAGCCAGAATACAAGTCATACATTGGAGACCCACAAATTTCTGAAAATTGGGAAAGGAGAGTTCTCCCTGATGGTCCGCAGTTATACTATGTGAGACACATCATAGAAACCCTAAAAAATTGGGCAAGGAGAGTTCTCCCTGATGGTCCGCAGTTATACTATGTGAGACACATCATAGAAACCCTAAAAAATTGGGCAAGGAGAGTTCTCCCTGATGGTCCGCAGTTATACTATGTGAGACACATCATAGAAACCCTAAAAAATTGGGCAAGGAGAGTTCTCCCTGATGGTCCGCAGTTATACTATGTGAGACACATCATAGAAACCCTAAAAAATTGTGAAATGGGAATTCTCCCTGATGGTCCGCAGTTATACTATGTGAGACACATCATAGAAACCCTAAAAAATTGTGAAATGGGAATTCTCCCTGATGGTCCGCAGTTATACTATGTGAGACACATCATAGAAACCCTAAAAAATTGGGAAAGGGAAGTTTTCCCTGATGGTCCGCAGTTATACTATGTGAGACTTATCACGGAAACCCCCAATATTTCTGAAAATTGTGGTTTTACCTTGGGGACTTGGAAAGATGGTTATATTTTTGGAGACTCGGAATGGGGGTTTTGTTTTGATGACTCGGAATGTGATACCTATCTTGGAGGCTCAACAGGAATGTGGTTATACCTTGGGAACTTGGAAAGTTGGTTTTATTTTGGAGACTCTACCTGTGGGGTTCCTCTTGGAGACTCTTTGGATTCTAAAGCAATGAACAATGTTCTTTATTTAATGACGCTTGATTTAAGCAATATCAAGAAAGTTCGAGGAAGAAAATGCTGGAAAATTCTTTCTTCCCATTTCTACTTCTTCAAACTTAAAAGCCTTGAAAGACAGAATTGGAGGAAGAGGAAAAAAAAAAAAAGAAATACGTATTTAAAAAAGAAGAAAAGAAAGATTATGTTAGGGTTTGGGTGGGATTTTGAATGTGAGGGTTAGGGATGGGGTTGGGTTAGGGTTGGGATTTTGAATGTGAGGGTTAGGGTTGGGGTTGGGTTAGGGATGGGGTTGGGTTAGGGATGGGGTTGGGTTAGGGATGGGTTGGGTTAGGGTTGGGATTTTGAATGTGAGGGTTAGGGTTGGGGTTGGGTTAGGGATGGGATTGGGTTAGGGTTGGGATTTTGAATGTGAGGGTTAGGGATGGGTTGGGTTAGGGATGGGGTTGGGTTAGGGATGGGGTTGGGTTAGGGTTGGGGTTGGGTTAGGGATGGGGTTGGGTTAGGGATGGGGTTGGGTTAGGGATGGGGTTGGGTTAGGGATGGGGTTGGGTTAGGGATGGGGTTGGGTTAGGGATGGGTTGGGTTAGGGATGGGTTTGGGTTAGGGATGGGTTTGGGTTAGGGATGGGGTTGGGTTAGGGTTTGTATATTATTATGACTCACTCACACATACACAAAAGTTAAGCCCCAACTAAAAAGTTGTGGGATTCTGTGTTTGGGGTTCACAGATTTAAAAACGTATCCCCATTATACACACACAAAAGTTAAGACCCAACTAAAAAGTTGTGGGATTCTGTGTTTGGGGTTCACAGATTTAAAAACGTATCCCCATTATACACACACAAAAGTTAAGCCCCAACTAAAAAGTTGTGGGATTCTGTGTTTGGGGTTCACAGATTTAAAAACGTATCCCCATTATACACACACAAAAGTTAAGCCCCAACTAAAAAGTTGTGGGATTCTGTGTTTGGGGTTCACAGATTTAAAAACGTATCCCCATTATACACACACAAAAGTTAAGCCCCAACTAAAAAGTTGTGGGATTCTGTGTTTGGGGTTCACAGATTTAAAAACGTATCCCCATTATACACACACAAAAGTTAAGCCCCAACTAAAAAGTTGTGGGATTCTGTGTTTGGGGTTCACAGATTTAAAAACGTATCCCCATTATACACACACAAAAGTTAAGCCCCAACTAAAAAGTTGTGGGATTCTGTGTTTGGGGTTCACAGATTTAAAAACGTATCCCCATTACATTTTATTTATTTATTTATTATTTTCAAGGGTATTAGCTGCTTACTTGTGTTTTTTGTAATTCTTGTGAGTAAAATGAACCCAAGATTTCTTCTCCATTTAAATCATATAATTTGTAGGTCCAAGGGACTGTATCCATTACATCAATGATTTTAAATAATTCACGAGTCCATTTTTGTGTATAACCTTTCTCAAAATGACTTTTCCATTTGTATATTCTTACAATATCACCAACTTTAAACTTGGGCTTTCTCAAATTAATCTCCTTTTCATATTCTAATTTTGTAAATGTTTCTGATGGTTTTGATTGTGTTGATGAATGAACTGTATTATTGTAATTATCTACAATATCCTGAATTAAATACACCCATTTTTGAGAACCGAGTTGTGTGCATTTTTTATATAATTTCTCTTTTAAAGTACGATTAAAACGCTCAATAACAACTGCCTTTCCTTCATTAAAGGTGCTGTATAATTTAATACCCTTCCCCTTAAGAAATTTCATGAATATTTTGTTATAGAACTCTGTTCCCTCATCAGTCCATAACTTCTTTGGTTTCCTTTTATCCCGATCAAATATTAGCTTAAAGGCTAACATTAAAGTATCACCCCTTTTATTTTTTAAAGGGACAACCCAGGCAAATCTACTCCTCAAATCAATAACGGTTAAAGCATACCTGTATCCCCTGTCATTATTCAATTCAATTAAATCAGCGGACCATATGTGGTCAGTGTATTTAGAATAAACCTTCCTTCTTTTAAACTTTGTGATTATAGGTTTGTGTAATTCTTCAGCCAAAAGCTCCTCAGTCTTGATGACATCATTAGAGCCTAATAGTTTTTTGAGGAATAACCAAGACCAAGTTTCAATTTAGCATTTATCAAATTTCTCACAATAAACCTATCAACTTTCTCTCTCAACGTTGGATTTTGTATCAAAGACAAATTATACAACATTTCGCTGTCGGCTTTATGTTTTTCAGTCAACGTAGTGGTTTTCCCATAAGCAACATCATGCTTCATACACACTTCGTCAACCCTATTTGTAGGTTTAGACCAAGGTTTAGGATTGTCAGCCTCATCTAATCTTTTATCCAAGTTTGTTCCTGGACCACAGAAAGAATACCCTGGAAGGTGTAATTCCCCTGGAATTCCAGTTGTTGTAAATTTACTTCCTGACAGAAACTTTTGTATGTCTCCTCCTCTTTTAGGAGAGATGAATTGGCACTTTTTAGAGCCACATACTTGACATATTCCTTTTTGATAAACTCTATTATTTTTAGCTTTAACATAAGAGATATTTTTAGATTTAGTTTTCTTTTTACATTTGAGACAATAACTCATATTTATTTATCAGAAAAATTCCGACAGAGTATCAAAACCTTTTTGGTTTTCAACATATACATTTCAATCTTTATTTTTAAAACATAAAGAATCCTAAGGAATGCCTTCACTCTCTCCTCCATTTATTTACAAATAAAAACTAACTAAAGTCAATGACACCAACATCATCAATCACATAATCTTTTCCTTCTTCTTCTTCTTCTTCTTCACCACTTTCTCGTTTAAATCTCCTCCCTGAAATTGAAGACATTGACGTTCTTATTTTTGAAACCATTATCTTCATAAGAGTTGTTAATTCTTTAATTTCCTCTTCGGTGCGTTGAGATTGATTTATTTGCTTTAATACACTCAATCTTTTATGAATCTCAATGATTTCCATCTTTTTATATTTTTCCTCCCTCTCTCTTTGCTCCCTCTCCTCCTCCTCCATTTTCTCCCTCTCCTCCTTCTCCTTTTTCTCCCTTTTCTCCCTTTCCTCCTTCTCCCTTTTCTCCCTTTCCTCCTTCTCATTTTTCTCCCTCTCCTCCTTCTCCTCCTTTTTCTCCCTCTCCTCCTTCTCCTCCCTCTCCCTTTCCTCCTTCTCCTTTTTCTCTCTTTCCTCCTTCTCTTCTTCAACTCCTTCCTCATCCCTTGCTACCCTTGAGTTTGAACCCCAAAGAATATTATACATATACTCATCTGGATTTTGAGATATTCTTGTATCTATAATTATTTTTCTCATAATAGGATACCAATAAGATTTGTTGACGATTTCTAAAAGAGTTTTATATTTCATAACTTTGAGAAGTTCATTTTTATTTAATATTTTAAACAAGTCTCTATTTGTGGGTTTAACAATATCAGTATAAGGCCAGTTTTTAATGACAAAATTCCCATGTATATGCTCCAAATCATAAGGTATGTAATACCGAGCACCCTTTTCTTGTAGGTATCCTTGAATACAAAAATTATAATTCTCTTGTAGTCTTCTTCCTGCCATTTATGTATCAGAAATATATGTGAGATTAATATTATGACAGGTAATACCACCCCATCTTCCCACTACCAAATCGGTTTGTATTCCTCGGCTTTCTATCCTTATCTCATTACCTTCCTTCTTTGTCATGCGAACCATCGCTATACTATCATATATTTTTCTTTTCTTAAAATCACGTATTTGTTGTTTACTAATTGTACTTCCACATAAATCCTTATCCTCACCAAGTGGATAATATTCTTCTTTACGAGACTGATTTAAATCATGTAGGTCTTCTATGTTTATTGAAAAAGACCAATTATACCCTAAATCAGGCATATCATACCCCCATTTATTAATTCGCATATTAACTAAATGTCCTTCTTTATAAAATTCAATTGTAAGCAGGTAGTTAAATTCAATGAGGAAAGGTGTATGGTCAGTATAACCAGGTGTTGTGGTTGTAAATTTTACTTCTTTCACAAAACGTGCTGTTTTCTTTAAAAATATATATTGTGATAAATCACTTAATCTAATTAAGTCATTCGCATCTGTAGGGTTTGGATAATTGATTAATTTATAAGTATTCTTCATATTAATATTTTTACTTACACTATATTTTTGTCGTTCAGCCTGTGCCTTTGTATAATAATTTGATAAATCAATATCCTGAGAGGATTTTCCAAAGATAGAACCATCTTTTCCAACATAAGTCATTTATATTAGATTAAAAATGATATCATAAAAATTTTCATTATTGTTGAGTTGAAATAATACATATAAACATAATTGACCACAACATTTAGAATTAATTTCTTGAACTTGAAATGTTTGATAAACACCATTCTGTAAGAATTGTATTACTTCAACAGGTGGTGGCATACCATAACTATCAAAATAATATTTATCCTGACTATTATGAATACAAACCCAATGAGAACCATTCTGTGTGTCTAAATTCATAATAATATTCTTTGTATTCTTATTTATATGTATTAATTCATCTCTCATACAGATTACCACATTATCAATTTTTAGTGTTTTACAATACTTGGCTAGTTCTATATTTGACGTTGTATTCTTTCCAAATTGTTTAAACCATTTATCCATTTATTTATGAGAAAGATACAATCCATTACCCCGTTTAGTTAGTTTAACACCCGCTTGAGCGATAGAGGAAAGCATATCACCAACCAACAATCTAGCTTTATCAGGTAGACTTTCAAGTTTTTGAGCAAAATCTACAATTACACCACTTCCACTAATTTGTTTCTCCAACTCCTTGTTATGTCTTTCCAATTCTTTTTGAGCTTTTAGTTGTGCCTTCCTTTCGTTAGCAGTTTTTACCGCTGCTGAAATACCACCAGTCAATGCTCCCGCCGCACTTAAACCAGCAAATAAAGGAATTAGAAACGGGAGAAATCCTCCTCTTGACTCGTCTATTGAATATTTCTTTAACATAGGTTTCGTCATTTTAATTTTAAGTGATCCAACATCATTTAGTGTTTTTACTTGTGTGTGTGTGAGTAAAACATCAATTCTTACAGCTCCTTTTCTTTGAATTGTATTAACATTAATAATACAAGGCTTTTGATTTTGAATACAAGATGTTAATTTATTAAGATTGATTTGATTAACATATACCCCTACCATTTATTTATGAGAAAAAACCTATGTGATATTAATCATAACACCATTATCTGTATTAATCTGTAATTCTGTTTCCTCCAAAAGCAAACAATAAGCATCAACTTCTTCATTCTCCCCTCTTTCAATGTATAGAGAAGTATCCACTCGATTAGACTTTATAGTTTCCTTTTGAGAACTCAGGTCAATTGCGTAGATTGTATATAAACCTTTAAATGCAACCATATCCAAAATAGGATCATTATTACCATTACTTTCACACACTTTTTGGTAGGACTTGTAGGCTTCCGCATAATCATTTTTTTCCCAATCAATTTCCAATCTATCTCGCGGATAAAATGTGCCATCAAGAGAAACCCGAAGTTGTTTCACCTTAGCATTATCACTCAGCGCATTATTCTTATTAGTACCCTCCTCTCCATCTGGTTTTTTAAAAATGAGCCATAGGTATCGTGGCTTTCCTTCAAGAACACCCAAATTCCAAGTGTAGGTAGTGTGTTCCAGTTTAACATGTTGACATCTTCTTTTAAGGTATGATACATTTAGCGGTTTCTTTGAGTTAAGTCTTCTATTTAACATCTCCTCCGTTTTAAGATTAGGAGTATATTCATTGATATACCAACACAAATCATTAATAACAAATTTATTATTGTCGCCAAAAGCATTTTCAGCCCCAAAAAGCAATCTATTTACATTATCATTCCTTTGTAGTTGAAATCTAATTTTAAGACCATACAAAACTTTATCATAATCACAAAATCCAAATATACCTTTAAGAGGTACTGCTACGGTAAAACTATTCTCAGCTTTTGCGTCATCATTATACATTGACTTCCTTTGACTATAACCAGGGTCTGTGTTTGTTCCCGTTGACATATCAGGAATAAAGCCTTCAACAGCTCCCTTACCCATTCTATCACCAAACGAATATAGTGTAAATTTCATCATTTCAGATGTAGCAGAGACATAATCAACCGCTTCAACCTCTTGTGTTCCAATATACAGGCGAACACTGTCAAACATTTTCCAGAAGAAATCATTTACGAGTGTAGCATTAGTATTATTCGCAGCCTTAGTGAATTTAAATTTACACAGCAAGAAACTATCAGCTATATTCAAGTAAGTTTGTTGATTATTTATTTCAAAACTTTTTGTTCCGTTTGAATTCCAGTCGGTTCCTGTAATAGCATTTACCTTAAAATAGTCTTCCTTTTTAGTAGAGTTTGAAATGATAATCGTATCATCCAAATCATAGATACTATCAATCGCTTCCATACTTGTATTTATATAGTATTAAAATTGTTGAAACCCTGACCCAAGTATTTTAATGATTTTTTGTCGTTCTTGTGAAGATAGTTGAGTTTTACCTTTTTTAATTTCTTTGATTGCTTGTAATTTATGGGACTCCTTTTGAGCATCTTTTATACTCTTTACAACACCTGCTACATTTCCCATGAGAGAAGCAGTTGAACCAATTAGGTCTTTATGTTTAAGAATGGTTGAACCAATACCCATTAGAGTATCAATTATCCCATCTCCTTTATTTCGAAATTGATGACCCACACCCCGTTGTCTCTTAGGTTTATAGTATCCTTTACCCACATACCTTGTATAGTCTGGTGAAAGGAACATGCCCTCCCCTGTAATTATTTTATATTTTCCCAACTCGTGTTTTCTTACAATAACCATTATTTATTTATTGAAAAACTTCACGTAGGTGAATTCTGATGGATATAATTTCATCATTAAAGGATATCATATGATTATCTTGGTCGGTTATCCTAAAATTTACTCTGTATATGGTTTTTCCTGACACAGGTAAATAGACAAGATTTTTTGGTTCCATATTAAATTTATAACCAATCGGGGTTGAGTATGCACTGAATGAAAATATTGTATTTGTTCTTATTCCATCGTTATAAGCACCATCAATCAAATCACAATGAATTAATACTGAATTTATACCGGAGGATATTTGGATAACATTATCACTGTAAAACGTCCCGTTATTTTCAATCTTTTTTGAAGAGAAACCCAATAGCTCTCTGAACGAATTTTCAATCGTGAAATCAACTTTATAATTATTTTTCAGTTTAATAGTTGATTTTGAAGTGTGTGTTTGAATATCTATTACAATATTTTTTGGTTCATCACCTTTTTCTTTCATAAGGCGAGAGACTTCTGAAGATATTTGAGAAATCTCGTAAGCTCCAGGTGAAACAGTTATAGTTTTGTAGGCAGTGCCTGGATTATAACTAAACTTGTTGTTTTTCTCTGTGATATTAAAAAGGGTATTGTAAGTTTCCATTGACAACAAAGATGCCTCATATGAGGTAAGGGGGTCAAGTTGTAGTGGGTAAGGGAATGAAGCTGTGTAATCGCTCGTTGTGAAATTAAAACTAAGAATTGTGCTTCTCATCTTATTTAATATCTAATAAAATATCTTTGTATTGACATTTATTAATTATTTTCATGTTCATCAACTGATCTAAAATGGCTGAGGATTCATTAAAACAATTGTTGTTTCCAGCCTTCTTACTACCTAACAACAATAATAGCCTATTAACTAATTGTGATGGGTCATTTGGAAGAAAACTAACACCCGAACCAAGCTTACTTAAAGCATCAATAATATGTTTCTCCTTCTCATTCTTCTTACTTTTACCAGCAACAGAAACTCCATAATCAAGTGCATTTAGCAACTCAATATATACCCTATCTTCCTCTCTTTCCATATCAAGTGGTTCCTCAAAATATTTTGAACCGCTGAATCCGGGGTTTGTTAGAAGAAACATTAATCTTGGAGTTAATTTAACATTTGGTTGAGTAGAACTCAAGAACATCAATTCATCATTAAATATCAATACCTTTTCTTCCACAAGATGAAACACTGCTGGTTCTTCTGTTGGAATGAGACCTGCTCTGGTTTTTGAACCCGCCGAATATTCATTGTTTTGAAGAGCTTCCACAACATAATTAGGGGGTTGATTTACCTCCTCAAGTTTCCGAAATAATCCCTCGTCATCATATTCTAATTCACCAAGTTCTTGTTTTGTTATCTGACTAAAATCTTTGAGCATTTGAAGTTTTTTCGGAGTAAATTCTACCGTGGGTACTGTAGGTGAGTGTTGAGTTTTCAAAAGTGGTTTAAAGAATTTCTCTTGTTTTCTTTCAAAGGCTTCTTCACCAGTTAGTTTCTGTCTCCGTTTCTTCTTTATCTCTTCCTGTTGTTTAACAACTTTTGAAACTAATTGTTGATGTTCCTTAAACTTTCTTTCTCTTTCTTCAGTATTCATTTTCTGTATTTATTTATTGAAAAATATCATTTAGTATCTCATCTTGTTTCACAACAATATATTTATATTTTCCAATCGTGTGTTTCATATAATTTTCAAATTCTTTTTTACTACATAACGTAGAGCAATTATCTCTCCAAAAATTATTTACATCTATTGAATTTAACTTAAATAAAATAAAAGTATTGGCATTGTTTCTTATTGAGCGTCGAGGGAGTTGAAAATATGATTGACTAAGATATATACAATTACAAGAAGAATGTCTCCCTCTTGTATAGTAGCTATCCATTACTGTTTGGTTTCTCTCATTAACACAATCATCAAAGATGACGAGGTTCTTTTTTGATTTATCTAAATCTTGAGGTGAAGGTATATCATCCGTATTATCACTGAGAATACAAGTTATGGGTTTCGATTTTGATTTCTGTGTATCACAAAATAATTGTATTATATCTTCAATATTATAATCATTCAGTTTGTTTTGAAGTTTAAATAAACCGATAATGTCTTCCTTTTTAAGACCTGCATTAAAACCCTGTGAGAGTAGTTGATACTCGGGTTGAAAACTTGACTTTGTAAAAATTATTAAATTATCATAATCTAAAAAATTAGGACCAAGGAGCATCTTTAAAAGTAAACAGGTTTTCCCACATCCGCTTGAACCAACTATTAGACATCTCAATGAATTTGGAATGTTTTTATGGTTATTAAATTTTATCTTATTTTCCCAAACGGGTAAAAAATCATTCATTTATATATTTGGAAAACAAGTCATCCAACTTTTTTTGAGCTATTTTAGAAACTCTATATTTTATCCTGAGTTCTGGTTTAATTTCAAAATAATTCATTATTTTATTTATGTAGTATCTTGTATTAACATTTCCATTAAAATTATTTTGAATAATAAATATCATTAAACCCTTATACATTTCCTCAATACAAAGAGTCTCTTTCCTTGTAAGAAATGGTGTATTATCACCATAATGCTTAACATTCATCTCTCTTATTAATCTTGTAAAGTAATTCATTTTTGGTTCTAATTTAAAAGAGTTATATGTTTTTTTATATTTCTTATTATCATTAATTAGAATATAATCACAGAATAAACATTGTTTATATGAATCCTCATCATTAAGCCCCACTCTATCACAAGCCGGACAATTCTCTAATTTATCATATGGAGAGTCTGGAAATTCTAAATATCCTTCAGAACTTATCATATTTATGTGGTAAATTTTTACTTAAACTAAACGCAAGTTTATTCATTAATAAATACAATGTTTCAAAGCACAAAAGACAAATTTCAATCAATCTCTACTTCGGTGGAAGATATAGAAAAATATGTCAAAGATGTTAAATTGAACAAAGATAAATATGGAAATTTTTGGGTAAAACCAGTTATGGAAAATAACATGAGCCCCTCTATTTCATTTAAAGGAAGAGCTCTAACTATACCTGGAAAGACATCCATTAAAGTAAATCTAACAAAAGTTTCTCCTCTACTCCTGGCAATTTATTCAAAGCTTGAAAAAGTGATTGACCACGATACTTTGAAAAAGAATGATAAGACCATTAATAATTCTAGAGGAGACATTTGTATTTTCTTTAATAATCCAAAGGGTGTAGATCTAAGTAAAATGAATGATGTTAATATTTCTGGTGAAATGTCATTTCGTTCTATGATAGTTAGAGATTATTTAAAGATAACTTTTGATATAAAAATTGTAGAGATTGAATCTGTTAATGAAAGAAAGTATATAGATATTGATGGGAATATTTTTCTTGCTAATTAAATATGAGTCAATACAGCAGTGAAGATTTTACTATTTCATTGAACTCGGACGATAGTGATGATAGTATTTCATTGAACTTGGCTGATGGTGATGATAGTATTTCATTGAACACAGATGATAGTTATGATACTAATAGTTTGTGCTCAAATGATAGTTATGAGAGTAGCTTTATTGATGACTCTGAGTATGATTCTGAGTATTCATGTGATAGTTATGACTTAGATGATTCTGAGTGAAAAAGTGTTTTAGTTTAAGCACAGTGATATATATAAAACGGAGCTGTAAAGCTCAAAAGTGTTTTATTTTAAGCACAGTGATATATATAAAACACCACGTTTTCTCACGCTATAAATATGGTTTATTGTGATACTTGCGAGAAGGAAGTAAAATATTATAAACAACATATTCTCACCGCAAAACATACATACAACATTTTAAACAAACTTTCCCCTCTTCCACCTGAAACAAAACACTGTTCTACATGTAATAAAAATATCCTCAAGAAAGGCTTCAAAATACATCTTAAAACAAATCTACATTTATCAAATTTTATCACAACTAAAAACTCTGATGGAGCATTCAAAGGACATATTAAAATAAGAGTCTTTAACTTCAAACCTCCTGAACCAGAGTCTATAGTTGATGCTGTAGAAATAGTTAAACCTGCTGTTCAAACGTTGATTGAAAAAACACTAAAGGAAATGAAACCACTTAAATTTTATATGGGAGTAAAATTAGAAATGACAAAGGATGAAGGAGTTATAGATGCACCATACATGAGAACTGAGCCACACTTTATATCTTCATATCAAGATTTTAAAACATCAGGAGTCTATGATGAACTTATTAAACAAGAGCAAGATGTGGATAATTCAATCGTAGGAAGTGGATTCAATATAGGAAAAATTATTTACATAGACATTCATATTCTTAAATCAGATCCTCTAAAAGCTTCTTCTTACATTGATTTACCCAGTGTTATCAAAAATAGAAAAGCAGTTATCAATATCAAAAATAAAGACAATAAATGTTTTCTCTGGTCTATTTTAGCACACTTACATCCTCCACATTTTCATGATGAAAGAGTATCTCATTATAAAAAATATGAGAATACATTAAATACGAAAGATCTAAAGTTTCCGATGACTTTAAATGATATTCCTAAATTTGAAAAGATGAATAATTTATCAGTTAATGTTTATGGTCTAACAGAAACAAACAACATTCAGGTTTTAAAGCTTTCTGACAATTGTAAACAAACTCATATTAATCTTCTATATTTTAATTCAGACGAAAATTCACATTATACATACATCAAAGATATTGCTAAATTAATAAAACCACAAGTCTGTAAGAGAACAAATAAAATATATATTTGTTTGCGTTGTCTTAACTTCTTCAATTCACAAGAAAGATTAGATAAACATTCAAATTATTGTGGCGAACATAAATCAACGGTAATCAATATGCCTAAAGAAGGCTCAAAGATCACATTCAAAGATGAAAATAAAAAGATCAAACATCCATTTGTTATATATGCTGATTTTGAAAGTATTTTAGAAAAAATTGATACTGCTTCTCAAGATCCAAAAGAATCATACACAAATAAATATCAAAAACATACTCCTTGTGGTTTTTGTTATTATATCAAATCATCCGTTGGTGATAAATATAACAAGTTAGAGATGTATAGAGGCTCAAATACCCCAGAGGAGTTTGTGAAACGACTAGAAAAAGACTGTGTTCGATTAACCAAGATAATGAGAGAAACCAATAAACCAATGTCCTTAACAAGTAAAGAAAAAAGGGAATTTATAAAAAACAATGTCTGTCATATTTGTGAGGAGAAAATTGGTAAAGGTCTAAAGGTTAGAGACCATTGTCATCTCACTGGTAAATATAGAGGTCCGGCTCATCAAAGTTGTAATATTAATTATCAACTCCCCTCTTTCATTCCTGTCTTTCTTCATAACAACGCTCATTATGATACACATCTATTTATCAAGGAACTCTCAAAGACTTCTGGAAGTATCTCAGCAATTCCAAACACGGATCAGAAATACATTTCATTCACAAAAACAATTCACACATCTCCTATTACTCATATCAGATTTCTTGATACATTTAAATTCATGGCAAGTCCATTGGTTAACTTGGTTCAAAATCTAAAAGAGTTTCCATGTCTTTCAGAGTATTTTTTAGATAAAGATTTTCTAACACAAAAGGGAATTTACCCCTATGACTATATGGACTCATTTGAGAGATTCAATGAAACACAACTTCCTTCAAAAGAAAATTTCTATAACAAATTAAATAATAGTCATATATCTGATAAAGATTATGTACACGCACAAAATGTTTGGGAAAAATATAACATCAAGAATCTTGGCGAGTATCACGATTTGTATCTCAAAACTGATGTGCTTTTATTGGCCGATGTATTTGAAGCCTTTAGATCTGTTTGTCGCACTGGATATGGATTGGATCCTGCTCACTACTACACAGCACCTGGATTGGCCTGGAGTGCGATGTTGAAAATGACAAAACAAGATTTGGATTTGATAACCGATGTTGATATGCTTTTGATGATTGAAAAGGCAAAAAGAGGTGGAATTTCACAAGTCTGCTCGAGTAGATACGCAAAAGCAAATAACAAATATCTTCCAAATTATGATCCAACGAAAGAGAGTTCTTACTTGATGTACTATGACGCGAACAACCTGTATGGCTGGGCAATGTCTCAGGCTCTTCCTTATGGAAAACTTAGATGGGTAAAGGAAAAAGACTACAAAAACGTTTTACAAGATGTATGTATCTCTACACAAAAAGAATTGGATGAAGAAAAAGTTGGTTATTATTTTGAAATTGATTTAAAATATCCAGAGGAACTCCATAACCTACACAAAGATCTCCCATTTGCTTGTGAGAAAGCAAGTCCAAAGAAAGAATGGTTGAGTGATTATCAACGATCGTTTGATAAAGGTGAATCAACAGAAAAATTACTTACTACATTATATAACAAGAAAAATTATGTTCTACACCAAAGAAATTTGCGACAATATTTATCAAAAGGTCTAAGAGTAGAGAAGATCCATAGGGTTCTAAAGTTCAATCAAAGTCATTGGTTAAAGGGGTACATTGATTTTAATACACAAAGAAGAACAGAGTCAAAAACAGATTTTGAGAAAGACTTTTATAAATTGATGAATAATGCGGTCTTTGGTAAGACTATGGAGAATGTGAGGAAAAGACAAAATATCAGACTATCAACATCTTGGGAACAAGCATCAAAATTAATTAATAGACCGAGTTTTACTCGAGCTGAGGTCTTTACTGAGAACTTTTGTGCGATCCATTTGATTAAAGAGAGTATTGAAATGAACAAACCTATTTATATTGGAACAACAATTCTTGATTTATCAAAGTCATTAATGTATGATTACTTTTATAATAACTTGAGGAAGAAATATCAAAATGATGTTAATCTACTTTATATGGATACAGATAGTTTTATTTTGAAAATTAATACCAACGATGTTTATTCAGACATGAAAAGAGACATTAATATCTATGACACGAGTAATTACAGTCCAGAGAGTGAGTTGTTCTCTTCTAAAAATAAAAAGGTGATTGGAAAGTTCAAGGATGAATTAGGAGGAAATGTTATGAGTGAATTTGTGGGATTGAGGTCAAAGGCTTATGCTTATAAATACATTGTGAATAACGTTGAAAAGACTGATAAGAAGTTAAAAGGTGTAAAGAAAAATGTTATTAAAGAAACAATAAACTTTAAGGATTATTATAACTGTTTAACAACAAAGAAAGAAGAGTTTAGAAAGATTAATGGAATAAGAAGTTATAAACATCAATTATATTCAGAAGAGATAAATAAGAAAGCATTGGGGGCTTTTGATGATAAGAGGTTTATTTTAGAAAATGGAATTGATAGTCTCCCTTATGGTTATATAAGTATATAAGTGATAAGATATATATATAAGTGATAAGATATATATATAAGTGATAAGATATACATAAGTGATAAGATATATATAAGTGATAAGATATATATAAGTGATAAGTTAAAAAGGGGGGGGGTTGGGGATTTTAACGGGCTACCGCCGCCTTTTTTACTATTATATAAATGATAGAACCAAGTATCAACCAGACTAAAGAGTGGAGGTGTAATCAACCTTGGTATATAAATGGAAAACATAATGAATGTGAAAAATATCAAATAGGTATAATTGAAAAGGCAACTGGTAAAAAAGTTCACAAAACAAATAAGAGAATTAATTTAAATACCGGTGAATTGGGTAAAAAAGATGGAAATATTTTTGAGTGGACGGAAAACTTTGATGGTTGTCAGGAAAATATATACTTTAATTTTAAAATGGTGTGTGGCACTGGAGGCGCTCAAACAAGAACATTGAGGGAGGTTTACCATTTTATCTTAGCTCAGTTAAAATATCTTAATAAAGAACCAAACTCAAACATATTTTTTGTTAATATATTAGATGGTGAAGAGAGTGGCAAGAGAATTAAATTATTTCCCACGCATAAACAAATATTTGTAGGGTCGTTGTTTGAGTGGGTTATATTCACCAGATGATATTAAGAGTAAAAGGTTAAAAGGTTCATAAGGTCAGAAGGATCACAGGTGTTTAAGTGGTCTAATGAATAAGGATAGCATGTCAAAAGGTTAGAAGGTTCGTAAAGAACAGGGTGAGAGAAATAGAGGTCTTTAGGGGCAATATGGAAGTGAATGGGTCAAAGATTAATCTGCCAGATGATATGTAGAAGAAGGATGATAGGTCTATAAGAGAAAACAAATATTTGTAGTGTTTGAGTGGTCTAATGAACAACATTAAGGATAGGTACTACAGACAAAAGGTTCATAAAGATGAGGGTGGGAGAAATAGAGGTGTTTATGATTTTTGAAAAAGACAAGGGGGTAAATGACATTAGATAGGGATTTCCCATGTTAAACGGAGGTGTCCCAGAAGCAACATTATTACACTACTTACGACATCTTTCTGAACCCTGCTGGACTTCACATGACCTCTATCTGAACCCTGCTGGACTTCACATGACCTCTTTCTGAACCATGCTGGACCTACTGCGACCTCTTTCTGTACCCTGCTGGACCTCCTATGACCTCTTTCTGAACCCTGCTGAACCTCCTCTGACCTCTTTCTGAACCCTGCTTGACCTCCTACGACATCTTTCTGAACCCTGCTGGACTTCACATGACCGTGCCTTTTCACTGACGGTCTGCCAGTCTTCGTTGGTCGACGTTGCAGATCCCAGTGTTCTTCAGGAAGCATGGGCGAGCTTTCGCAGGCAGCCAGAACAAATGACAAATTCCTCCTCCAACCATATTTGAACGTTGGGCCTGGCCAGCAGGTTCGTGAAAGACTTGAGCCCAGCTTGACCCTCGTTCCGATGGCGGTGATACCTTGGGTTTCTCTGTTCCTCAAGGAAGTAGAACTAAAAAAGCAGGTTTGGAACGGGAAGATGACGTAATCTGTTGCTAAATCCTTGACGCGAGGGTCACGACTGTATTTTAAAGAGGTGACCAAGGTTACTCAATCGTCACCAAGGGGTGGACTACCACTCCAATGAATTCGACTTCAGGAAAATATGTTGAAGAAGCAAAGCGACCACGCGACTTCATTAAATATTGCTAAAGTGAAGTCAAAATCAGTTTTGAGCCAGGTAGGAGTCGAACCTACAATCTTCTGATTCGTCATCAGACGCGTTATCCATTGCGCCACTGGCCCATGTGACTACTAGCTATCACCTATCACTCCTACTGATATGTTTTAGTGCTGCAATAATGAGTGATCAACGTAAGGGGTCTCCGGTTGTCGCAGACGTGCACGTTCCTGAGCCACGCGCACAAAGGCCTCTGACAAGTACTCGGAATTGCAGCTGAACACAAATGAATGCACCAACTTTTCTGAACCCTGCTGGACTTCACATGACATATATCTGAACCCTGCTGGACTTCACATGACTCCTTTCTGAACCCTGCTGGACTTCACATGACCTCTATCTGAACCCTGCTGGACTTCACATGACCTCTTTCTGAACCCTGCTGGACCTACTGCGACCTCTTTCTGTACCCTGCTGGACCTCCTATGACCTCTTTCTGAACCCTGCTGAACCTCCTCTGACCTCTTTCTGAACCCTGATTGACCTCCTACGACATCTTTCTGAACCCTGCTGGACTTCACATGACCGTGCCTTTTCACTGACGGTCTGCCAGTCTTCGTTGGTCGACGTTGCAGATCCCAGTGTACTTCAGGAAGCATGGGCGAGCTTTCGCAGGCAGCCGGAACAAATGACAAATTCCTCCTCCAACCATATTTGAACGTTGGGCCTGGCCAGCAGGTTCGTGAAAGACTTGAGCCCAGCTTGACCCTCGTTCCGATGGCGGTGATACCTTGGGTTTCTCTGTTCCTCAAGGAAGTAGAACTAAAAAAGCAGGTTTGGAACGGGAAGATGACGTAATCTGTTGCCAAATCCTTGACGCGAGGGTCGCGACTGTATTTTAAAGAGGTGACCAAGGTTACTCAATCGTCACCAAGGGGTGGACTACCACTCCAATGAATTCGACTTCAGGAAAATATGTTGAAGAAGCAAAGCGACCACGCGACTTCATTAAATATTGCTAAAAGTGAAGTCAAAATCAGTTTTGAGCCAGGTAGGAGTCGAACCTACAATCTTCTGATTCGTAGTCAGACGCGTTATCCATTGCGCCACTGGCCCATGTGACTACTAGCTATCACTCCTACTGATATGTTTTAGTGCTGCAATAATGAGTGATCAACGTAAGGGGTCTCCGGTTGTCGCAGACGTGCACGTTCCTGAGCCATGCGCACAAAGGCCTCTGACAAGTACTCGGAATTGCAGCTGAACACAAATGAATGCACCAACTTTTCTGAACCCTGCTGGACTTCACATGACATATATCTGAACCCTGCTGGACTTCACATGACTCCTTTCTGAACCCTGCTGGACTTCACATGACCTCTATCTGAACCCTGCTGGACTTCACATGACCTCTTTCTGAACCCTGCTGGACCTACTGCGACCTCTTTCTGTACCCTGCTGGACCTCCTATGACCTCTTTCTGAACCCTGCTGAACCTCCTCTGACCTCTTTCTGAACCCTGATTGACCTCCTACGACATCTTTCTGAACCCTGCTGGACTTTACATGACCTATATCTGAACCCTGCTGGACTTCACATGACCTCTATCTGAACCCTGCTGGACTTCACATGACCTCTTTCTGAGCCCTGCTGGACCTACTGCGACCTCTTTCTGTACCCTGCTGGACCTCCTATGGCCTCTTTCTGAACCCTGCTGAACCTCCTCTGACCTCTTTCTGAACCCTGCTTGACCTCCTACGACATCTTTCTGAACCCTGCTGGACTTCACATGACCGTGCCTTTTCACTGACGGTCTGCCAGTCTTCGTTGGTCGACGTTGCAGATCCCAGTGTACTTCAGGAAGCATGGGCGAGCTTTCGCAGGCAGCCGGAACAAATGACAAATTCCTCCTCCAACCATATTTGAACGTTGGGCCTGGCCAGCAGGTTCGTCCAAGACTTGAGCCCAGCTTGACCCTCGTTCCGATGGCGGTGATACCTTGGGTTTCTCTGTTCCTCAAGGAAGTAGAACTAAAAAAGCAGGTTTGGAACGGGAAGATGACGTAATCTGTTGCCAAATCCTTGACGCGAGGGTCGCGACTGTATTTTAAAGAGGTGACCAAGGTTACTCAATCGTCACCAAGAGGTGGACTACCACTCCAATGAATTCGACTTCAGGAAAATATGTTGAAGAAGCAAAGCGACCACGCGACTTCATTAAATATTGCTAAAAGTGAAGTCAAAATCAGTTTTGAGCCAGGTAGGAGTCGAACCTACAATCTTCTGATTCGTAGTCAGACGCGTTATCCATTGCGCCACTGGCCCATGTGACTACTAGCTATCACTCCTACTGATATGTTTTAGTGCTGCAATAATGAGTGATCAACGTAAGGGGTCTCCGGTTGTCGCAGACGTGCACGTTCCTGAGCCACGCGCACAAAGGCCTCTGACAAGTACTCGGAATTGCAGCTGAACACAAATGAATGCACCAACTTTTCTGAACCCTGCTGGACTTCACATGACCTCTTTCTGAACCCTGCTGAACTTCACATGACCTCTATCTGAACCCTGCTGGACTTCACATGACCTCTTTCTGAACCCTGCTGGACCTACTGCGACCTCTTTCTGTACCCTGCTGGACCTCCTATGACCTCATTCTGAACCCTGCTGAACCTCCTCTGACCTCTTTCTGAACACTGCTTGACCTCCTACGACATCTTTTTGAACCCTGCTGGACTTCACATGACCGTGCCTTTTCACTGACGGTCTGCCAGTCTTCGTTGGTCGACGTTGCAGATCCCAGTGTACTTCAGGAAGCATGGGCGAGCTTTCGCAGGCAGCCGGAACAAATGACAAATTCCTCCTCCAACCATATTTGAACGTTGGGCCTGGCCAGCAGGTTCGTGAAAGACTTGAGCCCAGCTTGACCCTCGTTCCGATGGCGGTGATACCTTGGGTTTCTCTGTTCCTCAAGGAAGTAGAACTAAAAAAGCAGGTTTGGAACGGGAAGATGACGTAATCTGTTGCCAAATCCTTGACGCGAGGGTCGCGACTGTATTTTAAAGAGGTGACCAAGGTTACTCAATCGTCACCAAGGGGTGGACTACCACTCCAATGAATTCGACTTCAGGAAAATATGATGAAGAAGCAAAGCGACCACGCGACTTCATTAAATATTGCTAAAAGTGAAGTCAAAATAAGTTTTGAGCCAGGTAGGAGTCGAACCTACAATCTTCTGATTCGTAGTCAGACGCGTTATCCATTGCGCCACTGGCCCATGTGACTACTAGCTATCACTCCTACTGATATGTTTTAGTGCTGCAATAATGAGTGATCAACGTAAGGGGTCTCCGGTTGTCGCAGACGTGCACGTCCCTGAGCCACGCGCACAAAGGCCTCTGACAAGTACTCGGAATTGCAGCTGAACACAAATGAATGCACCAACTTTTCTGAACCCTGCTGGACTTCACATGACCTCTTTCTGAACCCTGCTGAACTTCACATGACCTCTATCTGAACCCTGCTGGACTTCACACGACCTCTATCTGAACCATGCTGGACTTCACATGACATATATCTGAACCCTGCTGGACTTCACATGACTCCTTTCTGAACCCTGCTGGACTTCACATGACCTCTATCTGAACCATGCTGGACTTCACATGACCTCTTTCTGAACCCTGCTGGACCTACTGCGACCTCTTTCTGTACCCTGCTGGACTTCCTATGACCTCTTTCTGAACCCTGCTGAACCTCCTCTGACCTCTTTCTGAACCCTGATTGACCTCCTATGACCTCTTTCTGAACCCTGCTGAACCTCCTCTGACCTCTTTCTGAACCCTGCTTGACCTCCTACGACATCTTTCTGAACCCTGCTGGACTTCACATGACCTCTATCTGAACCCTGCTGGACTTCACATGACCTCTTTCTGAACCATGCTGGACCTACTGCGACCTCTTTCTGTACCCTGCTGGACCTCCTATGACCTCTTTCTGAACCCTGCTGAACCTCCTCTGACCTCTTTCTGAACCCTGCTTGACCTCCTACGACATCTTTCTGAACCCTGCTGGACTTCACATGACCGTGCCTTTTCACTGACGGTCTGCCAGTCTTCGTTGGTCGACGTTGCAGATCCCAGTGTTCTTCAGGAAGCATGGGCGAGCTTTCGCAGGCAGCCAGAACAAATGACAAATTCCTCCTCCAACCATATTTGAACGTTGGGCCTGGCCAGCAGGTTCGTGAAAGACTTGAGCCCAGCTTGACCCTCGTTCCGATGGCGGTGATACCTTGGGTTTCTCTGTTCCTCAAGGAAGTAGAACTAAAAAAGCAGGTTTGGAACGGGAAGATGACGTAATCTGTTGCCAAATCCTTGACGCGAGGGTCGCGACTGTATTTTAAAGAGGTGACCAAGGTTACTCAATCGTCACCAAGGGGTGGACTACCACTCCAATGAATTCGACTTCAGGAAAATATGTTGAAGAAGCAAAGCGACCACGCGACTTCATTAAATATTGCTAAAGTGAAGTCAAAATCAGTTTTGAGCCAGGTAGGAGTCGAACCTACAATCTTCTGATTCGTCGTCAGACGCGTTATCCATTGCGCCACTGGCCCATGTGACTACTAGCTATCACCTATCACTCCTACTGATATGTTTTAGTGCTGCAATAATGAGTGATCAACGTAAGGGGTCTCCGGTTGTCGCAGACGTGCACGTTCCTGAGCCACGCGCACAAAGGCCTCTGACAAGTACTCGGAATTGCAGCTGAACACAAATGAATGCACCAACTTTTCTGAACCCTGCTGGACTTCACATGACATATATCTGAACCCTGCTGGACTTCACATGACTCCTTTCTGAACCCTGCTGGACTTCACATGACCTCTATCTGAACCCTGCTGGACCTACTGCGACCTCTTTCTGTACCCTGCTGGACCTCCTATGACCTCTTTCTGAACCCTGCTGAACCTCCTCTGACCTCTTTCTGAACCCTGATTGACCTCCTACGACATCTTTCTGAACCCTGCTGGACTTCACATGACCTCTATCTGAACCCTGCTGGACTTCACATGACCTCTATCTGAACCCTGCTGGACTTCACATGACCTCTTTCTGAACCCTGCTGAACCTCCTCTGACCTCTTTCTGAACCCTGCTTGACCTCCTACGACATCTTTCTGAACCCTGCTGGACTTCACATGACCGTGCCTTTTCACTGACGGTCTGCCAGTCTTCGTTGGTCGACGTTGCAGATCCCAGTGTACTTCAGGAAGCATGGGCGAGCTTTCGCAGGCAGCCGGAACAAATGACAAATTCCTCCTCCAACCATATTTGAACGTTGGGCCTGGCCAGCAGGTTCGTGAAAGACTTGAGCCCAGCTTGACCCTCGTTCCGATGGCGGTGATACCTTGGGTTTCTCTGTTCCTCAAGGAAGTAGAACTAAAAAAGCAGGTTTGGAACGGGAAGATGACGTAATCTGTTGCCAAATCCTTGACGCGAGGGTCGCGACTGTATTTTAAAGAGGTGACCAAAGTTACTCAATCGTCACCAAGGGGTGGACTACCACTCCAATGAATTCGACTTCAGGAAAATATGTTGAAGAAGCAAAGCGACCATGCGACTTCATTAAATATTGCTAAAGGTGAAGTCAAAATCAGTTTTGAGCCAGGTAGGAGTCGAACCTACAATCTTCTGATTCGTAATCAGACGCGTTATCCATTGCGCCACTGGCCCATGTGACTACTAGCTATCACTCCTACTGATATGTTTTAGTGCTGCAATAATGAGTGATCAACGGAAGGGGTCTCCGGTTGTCGCAGACGTGCACGTTCCTGAGCCACGCGCACAAAGGCCTCTGACAAGTACTCGGAATTGCAGCTGAACACAAATGAATGCACCAACTTTTCTGAACCCTGCTGGACTTCACATGACCTCTTTCTGAACCCTGCTGAACTTCACATGACCTCTATCTGAACCCTGCTGGACTTCACATGACCTCTTTCTGAACCCTGCTGGACCTACTGCGACCTCTTTCTGAACCCTGCTGAACCTCCTCTGACCTCTTTCTGAACCCTGCTTGACCTCCTACGACATCTTTCTGAACCCTGCTGGACCTCCTATGACCTCTTTCTGAACCCTGCTGAACCTCCTCTGACCTCTTTCTGAACCCTGCTTGACCTCCTACGACATCTTTCTGAACCCTGCTGGACTTCACATGACCTCTATCTGAACCCTGCTGGACTTCACATGACCTCTTTCTGAACCATGCTGGACCTACTGCGACCTCTTTCTGTACCCTGCTGGACCTCCTATGACCTCTTTCTGAACCCTGCTGAACCTCCTCTGACCTCTTTCTGAACCCTGCTTGACCTCCTACGACATCTTTCTGAACCCTGCTGGACTTCACATGACCGTGCCTTTTCACTGACGGTCTGCCATTCTTCGTTGGTCGACGTTGCAGATCCCAGTGTACTTCAGGAAGCATGGGCGAGCTTTCGCAGGCAGCCGGAACAAATGACAAATTCCTCCTCCAACCATATTTGAACGTTGGGCCTGGCCAGCAGGTTCGTCCAAGACTTGAGCCCAGCTTGACCCTCGTTCCGATGGCGGTGATACCTTGGGTTTCTCTGTTCCTCAAGGAAGTAGAACTAAAAAAGCAGGTTTGGAACGGGAAGATGACGTAATCTGTTGCCAAATCCTTGACGCGAGGGTCGCGACTGTATTTTAAAGAGGTGACCAAGGTTACTCAATCGTCACCAAGAGGTGGACTACCACTCCAATGAATTCGACTTCAGGAAAATATGTTGAAGAAGCAAAGCGACCACGCGACTTCATTAAATATTGCTAAAAGTGAAGTCAAAATCAGTTTTGAGCCAGGTAGGAGTCGAACCTACAATCTTCTGATTCGTAGTCAGACGCGTTATCCATTGCGCCACTGGCCCATGTGACTACTAGCTATCACTCCTACTGATATGTTTTAGTGCTGCAATAATGAGTGATCAACGTAAGGGGTCTCCGGTTGTCGCAGACGTGCACGTTCCTGAGCCACGCGCACAAAGGCCTCTGACAAGTACTCGGAATTGCAGCTGAACACAAATGAATGCACCAACTTTTCTGAACCCTGCTGAACTTCACATGACCTCTATCTGAACCCTGCTGGACTTCACATGACCTCTTTCTGAACCCTGCTGGACCTACTGCGACCTCTTTCTGTACCCTGCTGGACCTCCTATGACCTCTTTCTGAACCCTGCTGAACCTCCTCTGACCTCTTTCTGAACCCTGATTGACCTCCTATGACCTCTTTCTGAACCCTGCTGAACCTCCTCTGACCTCTTTCTGAACCCTGCTTGACCTCCTACGACATCTTTCTGAACCCTGCTGGACTTCACATGACCTCTATCTGAACCATGCTGGACTTCACATGACATATATCTGAACCCTGCTGGACTTCACATGACTCCTTTCTGAACCCTGCTGGACTTCACATGACCTCTATCTGAACCCTGCTGGACTTCACATGACCTCTTTCTGAACCCTGCTGGACCTACTGCGACCTCTTTCTGTACCCTGCTGGACCTCCTATGACCTCTTTCTGAACCCTGCTGAACCTCCTCTGACCTCTTTCTGAACCCTGATTGACCTCCTATGACCTCTTTCTGAACCCTGCTGAACCTCCTCTGACCTCTTTCTGAACCCTGCTTGACCTCCTACGACATCTTTCTGAACCCTGCTGGACTTCACATGACCTCTATCTGAACCCTGCTGGACTTCACATGACCTCTTTCTGAACCATGCTGGACCTACTGCGACCTCTTTCTGTACCCTGCTGGACCTCCTATGACCTCTTTCTGAACCCTGCTGAACCTCCTCTGACCTCTTTCTGAACCCTGCTTGACCTCCTACGACATCTTTCTGAACCCTGCTGGACTTCACATGACCGTGCCTTTTCACTGACGGTCTGCCAGTCTTCGTTGGTCGACGTTGCAGATCCCAGTGTTCTTCAGGAAGCATGGGCGAGCTTTCGCAGGCAGCCAGAACAAATGACAAATTCCTCCTCCAACCATATTTGAACGTTGGGCCTGGCCAGCAGGTTCGTGAAAGACTTGAGCCCAGCTTGACCCTCGTTCCGATGGCGGTGATACCTTGGGTTTCTCTGTTCCTCAAGGAAGTAGAACTAAAAAAGCAGGTTTGGAACGGGAAGATGACGTAATCTGTTGCCAAATCCTTGACGCGAGGGCCGCGACTGTATTTTAAAGAGGTGACCAAGGTTACTCAATCGTCACCAAGGGGTGGACTACCACTCCAATGAATTCGACTTCAGGAAAATATGTTGAAGAAGCAAAGCGACCACGCGACTTCGTTAAATATTGCTAAAGTGAAGTCAAAATCAGTTTTGAGCCAGGTAGGAGTCGAACCTACAATCTTCTGATTCGTCGTCAGACGCGTTATCCATTGCGCCACTGGCCCATGTGACTACTAGCTCTCACCTATCACTCCTACTGATATGTTTTAGTGCTGCAATAATGAGTGATCAACGTAAGGGGTCTCCGGTTGTCGCAGACGTGCACGTTCCTGAGCCACGCGCACAAAGGCCTCTGACAAGTACTCGGAATTGCAGCTGAACACAAATGAATGCACCAACTTTTCTGAACCCTGCTGGACTTCACATGACATATATCTGAACCCTGCTGGACTTCACATGACTCCTTTCTGAACCCTGCTGGACTTCACATGACCTCTATCTGAACCCTGCTGGACTTCACATGACCTCTTTCTGAACCCTGCTGGACCTACTGCGACCTCTTTCTGTACCCTGCTGGACCTCCTATGACCTCTTTCTGAACCCTGCTGAACCTCCTCTGACCTCTTTCTGAACACTGATTGACCTCCTACGACATCTTTCTGAACCCTGCTGGACTTCACATGACCTCTATCTGAACCCTGCTGGACTTCACATGACCTCTATCTGAACCCTGCTGGACTTCACATGACCTCTTTCTGAACCCTGCTGAACCTCCTCTGACCTCTTTCTGAACCCTGCTTGACCTCCTACGACATCTTTCTGAACCCTGCTGGACTTCACATGACCGTGCCTTTTCACTGACGGTCTGCCAGTCTTCGTTGGTCGACGTTGCAGATCCCAGTGTACTTCAGGAAGCATGGGCGAGCTTTCGCAGGCAGCCGGAACAAATGACAAATTCCTCCTCCAACCATATTTGAACGTTGGGCCTGGCCAGCAGGTTCGTGAAAGACTTGAGCCCAGCTTGACCCTCGTTCCGATGGCGGTGATACCTTGGGTTTCTCTGTTCCTCAAGGAAGTAGAACTAAAAAAGCAGGTTTGGAACGGGAAGATGACGTAATCTGTTGCCAAATCCTTGACGCGAGGGTCGCGACTGTATTTTAAAGAGGTGACCAAAGTTACTCAATCGTCACCAAGGGGTGGACTACCACTCCAATGAATTCGACTTCAGGAAAATATGTTGAAGAAGCAAAGCGACCATGCGACTTCATTAAATATTGCTAAAGGTGAAGTCAAAATCAGTTTTGAGCCAGGTAGGAGTCGAACCTACAATCTTCTGATTCGTAATCAGACGCGTTATCCATTGCGCCACTGGCCCATGTGACTACTAGCTATCACTCCTACTGATATGTTTTAGTGCTGCAATAATGAGTGATCAACGGAAGGGGTCTCCGGTTGTCGCAGACGTGCACGTTCCTGAGCCACGCGCACAAAGGCCTCTGACAAGTACTCGGAATTGCAGCTGAACACAAATGAATGCACCAACTTTTCTGAACCCTGCTGGACTTCACATGACCTCTTTCTGAACCCTGCTGAACTTCACATGACCTCTATCTGAACCCTGCTGGACTTCACATGACCTCTTTCTGAACCCTGCTGGACCTACTGCGACCTCTTTCTGTACCCTGCTGGACCTCCTATGACCTCTTTCTGAACCCTGCTGAACCTCCTCTGACCTCTTTCTGAACCCTGCTTGACCTCCTACGACATCTTTCTGAACCCTGCTGGACTTCACATGACCGTGCCTTTTCACTGACGGTCTGCCAGTCTTCGTTGGTCGACGTTGCAGATCCCAGTGTACTTCAGGAAGCATGGGCGAGCTTTCGCAGGCAGCCGGAACAAATGACAAATTCCTCCTCCAACCATATTTGAACGTTGGGCCTGGCCAGCAGGTTCGTGAAAGACTTGAGCCCAGCTTGACCCTCGTTCCGATGGCGGTGATACCTTGGGTTTCTCTGTTCCTCAAGGAAGTAGAACTAAAAAAGCAGGTTTGGAACGGGAAGATGACGTAATCTGTTGCCAAATCCTTGACGCGAGGGTCGCGACTGTATTTTAAAGAGGTGACCAAGGTTACTCAATCGTCACCAAGGGGTGAACTACCACTCCAATGAATTCGACTTCAGGAAAATATGTTGAAGAAGCAAAGCGACCACGCGACTTCATTAAATATTGCTAAAAGTGAAGTCAAAATCAGTTTTGAGCCAGGTAGGAGTCGAACCTACAATCTTCTGATTCGTAGTCAGACGCGTTATCCATTGCGCCACTGGCCCATGTGACTACTAGATATCACTCCTACTGATATGTTTTAGTGCTGCAATAATGAGTGATCAACGTAAGGGGTCTCTGGTTGTCGCAGACGTGCACGTTCCTGAGCCACGCGCACAAAGGCCTCTGACAAGTACTCGGAATTGCAGCTGAACACAAATGAATGCACCAACTTTTCTGAACCCTGCTGGACTTCACATGACGTCTTTCTGAACCCTGCTGAACTTCACATGACCTCTATCTGAACCCTGCTGGACTTCACATGACCTCTTTCTGAACCATGCTGGACCTACTGCGACCTCTTTCTGTACCCTGCTGGACCTCCTATGACCTCTTTCTGAACCCTGCTGAACCTCCTCTGACCTCTTTCTGAACCCTGCTTGACCTCCTACGACATCTTTCTGAACCCTGCTGGACTTCACATGACCGTGCCTTTTCACTGACGGTCTGCCAGTCTTCGTTGGTCGACGTTGCAGATCCCAGTGTTCTTCAGGAAGCATGGGCGAGCTTTCGCAGGCAGCCAGAACAAATGACAAATTCCTCCTCCAACCATATTTGAACGTTGGGCCTGGCCAGCAGGTTCGTGAAAGACTTGAGCCCAGCTTGACCCTCGTTCCGATGGCGGTGATAGCTTGGGTTTCTCTGTTCCTCAAGGAAGTAGAACTAAAAAAGCAGGTTTGGAACGGGAAGATGACGTAATCTGTTGCCAAATCCTTGACGCGAGGGTCGCGACTGTATTTTAAAGAGGTGACCAAGGTTACTCAATCGTCACCAAGGGGTGGACTACCACTCCAATGAATTCGACTTCAGGAAAATATGTTGAAGAAGCAAAGCGACCACGCGACTTCATTAAATATTGCTAAAGTGAAGTCAAAATCAGTTTTGAGCCAGGTAGGAGTCGAACCTACAATCTTCTGATTCGTCGTCAGACGCGTTATCCATTGCGCCACTGGCCCATGTGACTACTAGCTATCACCTATCACTCCTACTGATATGTTTTAGTGCTGCA
Source organism: Myxine glutinosa (assembly GCF_964187855.1). NCBI lineage: Eukaryota > Metazoa > Chordata > Myxini > Myxiniformes > Myxinidae > Myxine > Myxine glutinosa. The sequence continues at coordinate 76,460,419 of NC_136269.1, read as the reverse complement.
ATAATGAGTGATCAACGTAAGGGGTCTCCGGTTGTCGCAGACGTGCACGTTCCTGAGCCACGCGCACAAAGGCCTCTGACAAGTACTCGGAATTGCAGCTGAACACAAATGAATGCACCAACTTTTCTGAACCCTGCTGGACTTCACATGACATATATCTGAACCCTGCTGGACTTCACATGACTCCTTTCTGAACCCTGCTGGACTTCACATGACCTCTATCTGAACCCTGCTGGACTTCACATGACCTCTTTCTGAACCCTGCTGGACCTACTGCGACCTCTTTCTGTACCCTGCTGGACCTCCTATGACCTCTTTCTGAACCCTGCTGAACCTCCTCTGACCTCTTTCTGAACCCTGATTGACCTCCTACGACATCTTTCTGAACCCTGCTGGACTTCACATGACCTCTATCTGAACCCTGCTGGACTTCACATGACCTCTATCTGAACCCTGCTGGACTTCACATGACCTCTTTCTGAACCCTGCTGAACCTCCTCTGACCTCTTTCTGAACCCTGCTTGACCTCCTACGACATCTTTCTGAACCCTGCTGGACTTCACATGACCGTGCCTTTTCACTGACGGTCTGCCAGTCTTCGTTGGTCGACGTTGCAGATCCCAGTGTACTTCAGGAAGCATGGGCGAGCTTTCGCAGGCAGCCGGAACAAATGACAAATTCCTCCTCCAACCATATTTGAACGTTGGGCCTGGCCAGCAGGTTCGTGAAAGACTTGAGCCCAGCTTGACCCTCGTTCCGATGGCGGTGATACCTTGGGTTTCTCTGTTCCTCAAGGAAGTAGAACTAAAAAAGCAGGTTTGGAACGAGAAGATGACGTAATTTGTTGCCAAATCCTTGACGCGAGGGTCGCGACTGTATTTTAAAGAGGTGACCAAAGTTACTCAATCGTCACCAAGGGGTGGACTACCACTCCAATGAATTCGACTTCAGGAAAATATGTTGAAGAAGCAAAGCGACCATGCGACTTCATTAAATATTGCTAAAGGTGAAGTCAAAATCAGTTTTGAGCCAGGTAGGAGTCGAACCTACAATCGTCTGATTCGTAATCAGACGCGTTATCCATTGCGCCACTGGCCCATGTGACTACTAGCTATCACTCCTACTGATATGTTTTAGTGCTGCAATAATGAGTGATCAACGGAAGGGGTCTCCGGTTGTCGCAGACGTGCACGTTCCTGAGCCACGCGCACAAAGGCCTCTGACAAGTACTCGGAATTGCAGCTGAACACAAATGAATGCACCAACTTTTCTGAACCCTGCTGGACTTCACATGACCTCTTTCTGAACCCTGCTGAACTTCACATGACCTCTATCTGAACCCTGCTGGACTTCACATGACCTCTTTCTGAACCCTGCTGGACCTACTGCGACCTCTTTCTGAACCCTGCTGAACCTCCTCTGACCTCTTTCTGAACCCTGCTTGACCTCCTACGACATCTTTCTGAACCCTGCTGGACCTCCTATGACCTCTTTCTGAACCCTGCTGAACCTCCTCTGACCTCTTTCTGAACCCTGCTTGACCTCCTACGACATCTTTCTGAACCCTGCTGGACTTCACATGACCTCTATCTGAACCCTGCTGGACTTCACATGACCTCTTTCTGAACCATGCTGGACCTACTGCGACCTCTTTCTGTACCCTGCTGGACCTCCTATGACCTCTTTCTGAACCCTGCTGAACCTCCTCTGACCTCTTTCTGAACCCTGCTTGACCTCCTACGACATCTTTCTGAACCCTGCTGGACTTCACATGACCGTGCCTTTTCACTGACGGTCTGCCAGTCTTCGTTGGTCGACGTTGCAGATCCCAGTGTACTTCAGGAAGCATGGGCGAGCTTTCGCAGGCAGCCGGAACAAATGACAAATTCCTCCTCCAACCATATTTGAACGTTGGGCCTGGCCAGCAGGTTCGTCCAAGACTTGAGCCCAGCTTGACCCTCGTTCCGATGGCGGTGATACCTTGGGTTTCTCTGTTCCTCAAGGAAGTAGAACTAAAAAAGCAGGTTTGGAACGGGAAGATGACGTAATCTGTTGCCAAATCCTTGACGCGAGGGTCGCGACTGTATTTTAAAGAGGTGACCAAGGTTACTCAATCGTCACCAAGAGGTGGACTACCACTCCAATGAATTCGACTTCAGGAAAATATGTTGAAGAAGCAAAGCGACCACGCGACTTCATTAAATATTGCTAAAAGTGAAGTCAAAATCAGTTTTGAGCCAGGTAGGAGTCGAACCTACAATCTTCTGATTCGTAGTCAGACGCGTTATCCATTGCGCCACTGGCCCATGTGACTACTAGCTATCACTCCTACTGATATGTTTTAGTGCTGCAATAATGAGTGATCAACGTAAGGGGTCTCCGGTTGTCGCAGACGTGCACGTTCCTGAGCCACGCGCACAAAGGCCTCTGACAAGTACTCGGAATTGCAGCTGAACACAAATGAATGCACCAACTTTTCTGAACCCTGCTGAACTTCACATGACCTCTATCTGAACCCTGCTGGACTTCACATGACCTCTTTCTGAACCCTGCTGGACCTACTGCGACCTCTTTCTGTACCCTGCTGGACCTCCTATGACCTCTTTCTGAACCCTGCTGAACCTCCTCTGACCTCTTTCTGAACCCTGATTGACCTCCGAAGACCTCTTTCTGAACCCTGCTGAACCTCCTCTGACCTCTTTCTGAACCCTGCTTGACCTCCTACGACATCTTTCTGAACCCTGCTGGACTTCACATGACCTCTATCTGAACCATGCTGGACTTCACATGACATATATCTGAACCCTGCTGGACTTCACATGACTCCTTTCTGAACCCTGCTGGACTTCACATGACCTCTATCTGAACCCTGCTGGACTTCACATGACCTCTTTCTGAACCCTGCTGGACCTACTGCGACCTCTTTCTGTACCCTGCTGGACCTCCTATGACCTCTTTCTGAACCCTGCTGAACCTCCTCTGACCTCTTTCTGAACCCTGATTGACCTCCTATGACCTCTTTCTGAACCCTGCTGAACCTCCTCTGACCTCTTTCTGAACCCTGCTTGACCTCCTACGACATCTTTCTGAACCCTGCTGGACTTCACATGACCTCTATCTGAACCCTGCTGGACTTCACATGACCTCTTTCTGAACCATGCTGGACCTACTGCGACCTCTTTCTGTACCCTGCTGGACCTCCTATGACCTCTTTCTGAACCCTGCTGAACCTCCTCTGACCTCTTTCTGAACCCTGCTTGACCTCCTACGACATCTTTCTGAACCCTGCTGGACTTCACATGACCGTGCCTTTTCACTGACGGTCTGCCAGTCTTCGTTGGTCGACGTTGCAGATCCCAGTGTTCTTCAGGAAGCATGGGCGAGCTTTCGCAGGCAGCCAGAACAAATGACAAATTCCTCCTCCAACCATATTTGAACGTTGGGCCTGGCCAGCAGGTTCGTGAAAGACTTGAGCCCAGCTTGACCCTCGTTCCGATGGCGGTGATACCTTGGGTTTCTCTGTTCCTCAAGGAAGTAGAACTAAAAAAGCAGGTTTGGAACGGGAAGATGACGTAATCTGTTGCCAAATCCTTGACGCGAGGGTCGCGACTGTATTTTAAAGAGGTGACCAAGGTTACTCAATCGTCACCAAGGGGTGGACTACCACTCCAATGAATTCGACTTCAGGAAAATATGTTGAAGAAGCAAAGCGACCACGCGACTTCGTTAAATATTGCTAAAGTGAAGTCAAAATCAGTTTTGAGCCAGGTAGGAGTCGAACCTACAATCTTCTGATTCGTCGTCAGACGCGTTATCCATTGCGCCACTGGCCCATGTGACTACTAGCTCTCACCTATCACTCCTACTGATATGTTTTAGTGCTGCAATAATGAGTGATCAACGTAAGGGGTCTCCGGTTGTCGCAGACGTGCACGTTCCTGAGCCACACGCACAAAGGCCTCTGACAAGTACTCGGAATTGCAGCTGAACACAAATGAATGCACCAACTTTTCTGAACCCTGCTGGACTTCACATGACATATATCTGAACCCTGCTGGACTTCACATGACTCCTTTCTGAACCCTGCTGGACTTCACATGACCTCTATCTGAACCCTGCTGGACTTCACATGACCTCTTTCTGAACCCTGCTGGACCTACTGCGACCTCTTTCTGTACCCTGCTGGACCTCCTATGACCTCTTTCTGAACCCTGCTGAACCTCCTCTGACCTCTTTCTGAACACTGATTGACCTCCTACGACATCTTTCTGAACCCTGCTGGACTTCACATGACCTCTATCTGAACCCTGCTGGACTTCACATGACCTCTTTCTGAACCCTGCTGGACCTACTGCGACCTCTTTCTGTACCCTGCTGGACCTCCTATGACCTCTTTCTGAACCCTGCTGAACCTCCTCTGACCTCTTTCTGAACCCTGCTTGACCTCCTACGACATCTTTCTGAACCCTGCTGGACTTCACATGACCGTGCCTTTTCACTGACGGTCTGCCAGTCTTCGTTGGTCGACGTTGCAGATCCCAGTGTACTTCAGGAAGCATGGGCGAGCTTTCGCAGGCAGCCGGAACAAATGACAAATTCCTCCTCCAACCATATTTGAACGTTGGGCCTGGCCAGCAGGTTCGTGAAAGACTTGAGCCCAGCTTGACCCTCGTTCCGATGGCGGTGATACCTTGGGTTTCTCTGTTCCTCAAGGAAGTAGAACTAAAAAAGCAGGTTTGGAACGGGAAGATGACGTAATCTGTTGCCAAATCCTTGACGCGAGGGTCGCGACTGTATTTTAAAGAGGTGACCAAGGTTACTCAATCGTCACCAAGGGGTGAACTACCACTCCAATGAATTCGACTTCAGGAAAATATGTTGAAGAAGCAAAGCGACCACGCGACTTCATTAAATATTGCTAAAAGTGAAGTCAAAATCAGTTTTGAGCCAGGTAGGAGTCGAACCTACAATCTTCTGATTCGTAGTCAGACGCGTTATCCATTGCGCCACTGGCCCATGTGACTACTAGCTATCACTCCTACTGATATGTTTTAGTGCTGCAATAATGAGTGATCAACGTAAGGGGTCTCTGGTTGTCGCAGACGTGCACGTTCCTGAGCCACGCGCACAATAGTCTAGTAGGAAGACTAGGTCCCCCTGCACCCCCCGGAGATATACTTCTAATCAGTGTTTCTAGATTGGAAACAATGTGTAGAAAATGACTAGCTATGGCCCCAAGCTGAAAAAATGTCCCACATACCATTTTTATGCAAATTACTGCTGCCATTATCAAAAAAAGACTAGGTCCCCCTGCACCCCCCGGAGATATACTTCTAACCAGTGTTTCTAGATTGGAAAAAATGTGTAGAAAATGACTAGCTATGGCCCCAAGCTGAAACAATGTCCCACATACCATTTTTATGCAAATTACTGCTGCCATTATCAAAAAAACGATTTTTGACATATCTCAGCCAATATTGCAGATAATTGAAAAATGAAGGTGTCTAGACCCATGTTTTGAAGGGCATAGATCATGATAGAACTATTCATAACATGATTACATGTGTCTATGGTATACTAGTATGCTAATTAGTGCTTTATTTACAAAATAATCACAGTTTTACGAAATAATAGACTCATATTAAGGTCCGTCTACACAGACGTTAACACAAAGTTTTATTTTTCTAAATACCCTGTGAAATTCACCGAATGCCCTGTGAAACCTGGGATTCTTCTCCAGCTTTTTCAAGGGCCCGACTTTTCCCTTCCCTTTGAAGGCACTGGTGCAGTCTTCTCCGCTGAACACATAGTACCCCAGGAGAGTGGCACAGTAGTCCTCTCCCAGGGATTCTGCCAGCTCAGAGACGTTGACAAGTTGGCGATGCTTCCCTGACCCTGTATCCAGGTACACCGTCAGCTTGATGTTGTGGGCATGGTGGAGCAGGATCAGGAGGATGTCTGTGTCCGGTGTTCTGACTACAGCGTTCTTGTATCCGATGGTAGCAGCATGATGGAGGTACAGAACCACCCTGGTATCAGTCTCTTCCTGGTTGCTGTAGATCGTGGGGAGTTCACGTACCTCGACCTGAAACACAAAAAGGCACCGCATTTCAATCACCAGTCACTGCCAGTTTCAGTATATCTCCGGGGGGTGCAGGGGGACCTAGTCTTTTTTTGATAATGGCAGCAGTAATTTGCATAAAAATGGTATGTGGGACATTTTTTCAGCTTGGGGCCATAGCTAGTCATTTTCTACACATTTTTTCCAATCTAGAAACACTGATTAGAAGTATATCTCCGGGGGGTGCAGGGGGACCTAGTCTTTTTTTGATAATGGCAGCAGTAATTTGCATAAAAATGGTATGTGGGACATATTGTCAGCTTGGGGCCATAGCTAGTCATTTTCTACACATTTTTTCCAATCTAGAAACACTGATTAGAAGTATATCTCCGGGGGGTGCAGGGGGACCTAGTCTTTTTTTGATAATGGCAGCAGTAATTTGCATAAAAATGGTATGTGGGACATTATTTCAGCTTGGGGCCATAGCTAGTCATTTTCTACACATTTTTTCCAATCTAGAAACACTGATTAGAAGTATATCTCCGGGGGGTGCAGGGGGACCTAGGCTTCCTACTAGACTACAAAGGCCTCTGACAAGTACTCGGAATTGCAGCTGAACACAAATGAATGCACCAACTTTTCTGAACCCTGCTGGACTTCACATGACCTCTTTCTGAACCCTGCTGAACTTCACATGACCTCTATCTGAACCCTGCTGGACTTCACATGACCTCTTTCTGAACCCTGCTGGACCTACTGCGACCTCTTTCTGTACCCTGCTGGACCTCCTATGACCTCTTTCTGAACCCTGCTGAACCTCCTCTGACCTCTTTCTGAACCCTGCTTGACCTCCTACGACATCTTTCTGAACCCTGCTGAACTTCACATGACCTCTATCTGAACCCTGCTGGACTTCACACGACCTCTATCTGAACCATGCTGGACGTCACATGACATATATCTGAACCCTGCTGGACTTCACATGACTCCTTTCTGAACCCTGCTGGACTTCACATGACCTCTATCTGAACCCTGCTGGACTTCACATGACCTCTTTCTGAACCCTGCTGGACCTACTGCGACCTCTTTCTGTACCCTGCTGGACCTCCTATGACCTCTTTCTGAACCCTGCTGAACCTCCTCTGACCTCTTTCTGAACCCTGCTGGACCTCCTATGACCTCTTTCTGAACCCTGCTGAACCTCCTCTGACCTCTTTCTGAACCCTGCTTGACCTCCTACGACATCTTTCTGAACCCTGCTGGACTTCACATGACCGTGCCTTTTCACTGACGGTCTGCCAGTCTTCGTTGGTCGACGTTGCAGATCCCAGTGTACTTCAGGAAGCATGGGCGAGCTTTCGCAGGCAGCCGGAACAAATGACAAATTCCTCCTCCAACCATATTTGAACGTTGGGCCTGGCCAGCAGGTTCGTCCAAGACTTGAGCCCAGCTTGACCCTCGTTCCGATGGCGGTGATACCTTGGGTTTCTCTGTTCCTCAAGGAAGTAGAACTAAAAAAGCAGGTTTGGAACGGGAAGATGACGTAATCTGTTGCCAAATCCTTGACGCGAGGGTCGCGACTGTATTTTAAAGAGGTGACCAAGGTTACTCAATCGTCACCAAGAGGTGGACTACCACTCCAATGAATTCGACTTCAGGAAAATATGTTGAAGAAGCAAAGCGACCACGCGACTTCATTAAATATTGCTAAAAGTGAAGTCAAAATCAGTTTTGAGCCAGGTAGGAGTCGAACCTACAATCGTCTGATTCGTAATCAGACGCGTTATCCATTGCGCCACTGGCCCATGTGACTACTAGCTATCACTCCTACTGATATGTTTTAGTGCTGCAATAATGAGTGATCAACGGAAGGGGTCTCCGGTTGTCGCAGACGTGCACGTTCCTGAGCCACGCGCACAAAGGCCTCTGACAAGTACTCGGAATTGCAGCTGAACACAAATGAATGCACCAACTTTTCTGAACCCTGCTGGACTTCACATGACCTCTTTCTGAACCCTGCTGAACTTCACATGACCTCTATCTGAACCCTGCTGGACTTCACATGACCTCTTTCTGAACCCTGCTGGACCTACTGCGACCTCTTTCTGAACCCTGCTGAACCTCCTCTGACCTCTTTCTGAACCCTGCTTGACCTCCTACGACATCTTTCTGAACCCTGCTGGACCTCCTATGACCTCTTTCTGAACCCTGCTGAACCTCCTCTGACCTCTTTCTGAACCCTGCTTGACCTCCTACGACATCTTTCTGAACCCTGCTGGACTTCACATGACCTCTATCTGAACCCTGCTGGACTTCACATGACCTCTTTCTGAACCATGCTGGACCTACTGCGACCTCTTTCTGTACCCTGCTGGACCTCCTATGACCTCTTTCTGAACCCTGCTGAACCTCCTCTGACCTCTTTCTGAACCCTGCTTGACCTCCTACGACATCTTTCTGAACCCTGCTGGACTTCACATGACCGTGCCTTTTCACTGACGGTCTGCCAGTCTTCGTTGGTCGACGTTGCAGATCCCAGTGTACTTCAGGAAGCATGGGCGAGCTTTCGCAGGCAGCCGGAACAAATGACAAATTCCTCCTCCAACCATATTTGAACGTTGGGCCTGGCCAGCAGGTTCGTCCAAGACTTGAGCCCAGCTTGACCCTCGTTCCGATGGCGGTGATACCTTGGGTTTCTCTGTTCCTCAAGGAAGTAGAACTAAAAAAGCAGGTTTGGAACGGGAAGATGACGTAATCTGTTGCCAAATCCTTGACGCGAGGGTCGCGACTGTATTTTAAAGAGGTGACCAAGGTTACTCAATCGTCACCAAGAGGTGGACTACCACTCCAATGAATTCGACTTCAGGAAAATATGTTGAAGAAGCAAAGCGACCACGCGACTTCATTAAATATTGCTAAAAGTGAAGTCAAAATCAGTTTTGAGCCAGGTAGGAGTCGAACCTACAATCTTCTGATTCGTAGTCAGACGCGTTATCCATTGCGCCACTGGCCCATGTGACTACTAGCTATCACTCCTACTGATATGTTTTAGTGCTGCAATAATGAGTGATCAACGTAAGGGGTCTCCGGTTGTCGCAGACGTGCACGTTCCTGAGCCACGCGCACAAAGGCCTCTGACAAGTACTCGGAATTGCAGCTGAACACAAATGAATGCACCAACTTTTCTGAACCCTGCTGAACTTCACATGACCTCTATCTGAACCCTGCTGGACTTCACATGACCTCTTTCTGAACCCTGCTGGACCTACTGCGACCTCTTTCTGTACCCTGCTGGACCTCCTATGACCTCTTTCTGAACCCTGCTGAACCTCCTCTGACCTCTTTCTGAACCCTGATTGACCTCCTATGACCTCTTTCTGAACCCTGCTGAACCTCCTCTGACCTCTTTCTGAACCCTGCTTGACCTCCTACGACATCTTTCTGAACCCTGCTGGACTTCACATGACCTCTATCTGAACCATGCTGGACTTCACATGACATATATCTGAACCCTGCTGGACTTCACATGACTCCTTTCTGAACCCTGCTGGACTTCACATGACCTCTATCTGAACCCTGCTGGACTTCACATGACCTCTTTCTGAACCCTGCTGGACCTACTGCGACCTCTTTCTGTACCCTGCTGGACCTCCTATGACCTCTTTCTGAACCCTGCTGAACCTCCTCTGACCTCTTTCTGAACCCTGATTGACCTCCTATGACCTCTTTCTGAACCCTGCTGAACCTCCTCTGACCTCTTTCTGAACCCTGCTTGACCTCCTACGACATCTTTCTGAACCCTGCTGGACTTCACATGACCTCTATCTGAACCCTGCTGGACTTCACATGACCTCTTTCTGAACCATGCTGGACCTACTGCGACCTCTTTCTGTACCCTGCTGGACCTCCTATGACCTCTTTCTGAACCCTGCTGAACCTCCTCTGACCTCTTTCTGAACCCTGCTTGACCTCCTACGACATCTTTCTGAACCCTGCTGGACTTCACATGACCGTGCCTTTTCACTGACGGTCTGCCAGTCTTCGTTGGTCGACGTTGCAGATCCCAGTGTTCTTCAGGAAGCATGGGCGAGCTTTCGCAGGCAGCCAGAACAAATGACAAATTCCTCCTCCAACCATATTTGAACGTTGGGCCTGGCCAGCAGGTTCGTGAAAGACTTGAGCCCAGCTTGACCCTCGTTCCGATGGCGGTGATACCTTGGGTTTCTCTGTTCCTCAAGGAAGTAGAACTAAAAAAGCAGGTTTGGAACGGGAAGATGACGTAATCTGTTGCCAAATCCTTGACGCGAGGGTCGCGACTGTATTTTAAAGAGGTGACCAAGGTTACTCAATCGTCACCAAGGGGTGGACTACCACTCCAATGAATTCGACTTCAGGAAAATATGTTGAAGAAGCAAAGCGACCACGCGACTTCGTTAAATATTGCTAAAGTGAAGTCAAAATCAGTTTTGAGCCAGGTAGGAGTCGAACCTACAATCTTCTGATTCGTCGTCAGACGCGTTATCCATTGCGCCACTGGCCCATGTGACTACTAGCTCTCACCTATCACTCCTACTGATATGTTTTAGTGCTGCAATAATGAGTGATCAACGTAAGGGGTCTCCGGTTGTCGCAGACGTGCACGTTCCTGAGCCACACGCACAAAGGCCTCTGACAAGTACTCGGAATTGCAGCTGAACACAAATGAATGCACCAACTTTTCTGAACCCTGCTGGACTTCACATGACATATATCTGAACCCTGCTGGACTTCACATGACTCCTTTCTGAACCCTGCTGGACTTCACATGACCTCTATCTGAACCCTGCTGGACTTCACATGACCTCTTTCTGAACCCTGCTGGACCTACTGCGACCTCTTTCTGTACCCTGCTGGACCTCCTATGACCTCTTTCTGAACCCTGCTGAACCTCCTCTGACCTCTTTCTGAACACTGATTGACCTCCTACGACATCTTTCTGAACCCTGCTGGACTTCACATGACCTCTATCTGAACCCTGCTGGACTTCACATGACCTCTTTCTGAACCCTGCTGGACCTACTGCGACCTCTTTCTGTACCCTGCTGGACCTCCTATGACCTCTTTCTGAACCCTGCTGAACCTCCTCTGACCTCTTTCTGAACCCTGCTTGACCTCCTACGACATCTTTCTGAACCCTGCTGGACTTCACATGACCGTGCCTTTTCACTGACGGTCTGCCAGTCTTCGTTGGTCGACGTTGCAGATCCCAGTGTACTTCAGGAAGCATGGGCGAGCTTTCGCAGGCAGCCGGAACAAATGACAAATTCCTCCTCCAACCATATTTGAACGTTGGGCCTGGCCAGCAGGTTCGTGAAAGACTTGAGCCCAGCTTGACCCTCGTTCCGATGGCGGTGATACCTTGGGTTTCTCTGTTCCTCAAGGAAGTAGAACTAAAAAAGCAGGTTTGGAACGGGAAGATGACGTAATCTGTTGCCAAATCCTTGACGCGAGGGTCGCGACTGTATTTTAAAGAGGTGACCAAGGTTACTCAATCGTCACCAAGGGGTGAACTACCACTCCAATGAATTCGACTTCAGGAAAATATGTTGAAGAAGCAAAGCGACCACGCGACTTCATTAAATATTGCTAAAAGTGAAGTCAAAATCAGTTTTGAGCCAGGTAGGAGTCGAACCTACAATCTTCTGATTCGTAGTCAGACGCGTTATCCATTGCGCCACTGGCCCATGTGACTACTAGCTATCACTCCTACTGATATGTTTTAGTGCTGCAATAATGAGTGATCAACGTAAGGGGTCTCTGGTTGTCGCAGACGTGCACGTTCCTGAGCCACGCGCACAATAGTCTAGTAGGAAGACTAGGTCCCCCTGCACCCCCCGGAGATATACTTCTAATCAGTGTTTCTAGATTGGAAACAATGTGTAGAAAATGACTAGCTATGGCCCCAAGCTGAAAAAATGTCCCACATACCATTTTTATGCAAATTACTGCTGCCATTATCAAAAAAAGACTAGGTCCCCCTGCACCCCCCGGAGATATACTTCTAACCAGTGTTTCTAGATTGGAAAAAATGTGTAGAAAATGACTAGCTATGGCCCCAAGCTGAAACAATGTCCCACATACCATTTTTATGCAAATTACTGCTGCCATTATCAAAAAAACGATTTTTGACATATCTCAGCCAATATTGCAGATAATTGAAAAATGAAGGTGTCTAGACCCATGTTTTGAAGGGCATAGATCATGATAGAACTATTCATAACATGATTACATGTGTCTATGGTATACTAGTATGCTAATTAGTGCTTTATTTACAAAATAATCACAGTTTTACGAAATAATAGACTCATATTAAGGTCCGTCTACACAGACGTTAACACAAAGTTTTATTTTTCTAAATACCCTGTGAAATTCACCGAATGCCCTGTGAAACCTGGGATTCTTCTCCAGCTTTTTCAAGGGCCCGACTTTTCCCTTCCCTTTGAAGGCACTGGTGCAGTCTTCTCCGCTGAACACATAGTACCCCAGGAGAGTGGCACAGTAGTCCTCTCCCAGGGATTCTGCCAGCTCAGAGACGTTGACAAGTTGGCGATGCTTCCCTGACCCTGTATCCAGGTACACCGTCAGCTTGATGTTGTGGGCATGGTGGAGCAGGATCAGGAGGATGTCTGTGTCCGGTGTTCTGACTACAGCGTTCTTGTATCCGATGGTAGCAGCATGATGGAGGTACAGAACCACCCTGGTATCAGTCTCTTCCTGGTTGCTGTAGATCGTGGGGAGTTCACGTACCTCGACCTGAAACACAAAAAGGCACCGCATTTCAATCACCAGTCACTGCCAGTTTCAGTATATCTCCGGGGGGTGCAGGGGGACCTAGTCTTTTTTTGATAATGGCAGCAGTAATTTGCATAAAAATGGTATGTGGGACATTTTTTCAGCTTGGGGCCATAGCTAGTCATTTTCTACACATTTTTTCCAATCTAGAAACACTGATTAGAAGTATATCTCCGGGGGGTGCAGGGGGACCTAGTCTTTTTTTGATAATGGCAGCAGTAATTTGCATAAAAATGGTATGTGGGACATATTGTCAGCTTGGGGCCATAGCTAGTCATTTTCTACACATTTTTTCCAATCTAGAAACACTGATTAGAAGTATATCTCCGGGGGGTGCAGGGGGACCTAGTCTTTTTTTGATAATGGCAGCAGTAATTTGCATAAAAATGGTATGTGGGACATTATTTCAGCTTGGGGCCATAGCTAGTCATTTTCTACACATTTTTTCCAATCTAGAAACACTGATTAGAAGTATATCTCCGGGGGGTGCAGGGGGACCTAGTCTTCCTACTAGACTACAAAGGCCTCTGACAAGTACTCGGAATTGCAGCTGAACACAAATGAATGCACCAACTTTTCTGAACCCTGCTGGACTTCACATGACCTCTTTCTGAACCCTGCTGAACTTCACATGACCTCTATCTGAACCCTGCTGGACTTCACATGACCTCTTTCTGAACCCTGCTGGACCTACTGCGACCTCTTTCTGTACCCTGCTGGACCTCCTATGACCTCTTTCTGAACCCTGCTGAACCTCCTCTGACCTCTTTCTGAACCCTGCTTGACCTCCTACGACATCTTTCTGAACCCTGCTGAACTTCACATGACCTCTATCTGAACCCTGCTGGACTTCACACGACCTCTATCTGAACCATGCTGGACGTCACATGACATATATCTGAACCCTGCTGGACTTCACATGACTCCTTTCTGAACCCTGCTGGACTTCACATGACCTCTATCTGAACCCTGCTGGACTTCACATGACCTCTTTCTGAACCCTGCTGGACCTACTGCGACCTCTTTCTGTACCCTGCTGGACCTCCTATGACCTCTTTCTGAACCCTGCTGAACCTCCTCTGACCTCTTTCTGAACCCTGCTGGACCTCCTATGACCTCTTTCTGAACCCTGCTGAACCTCCTCTGACCTCTTTCTGAACCCTGCTTGACCTCCTACGACATCTTTCTGAACCCTGCTGGACTTCACATGACCGTGCCTTTTCACTGACGGTCTGCCAGTCTTCGTTGGTCGACGTTGCAGATCCCAGTGTACTTCAGGAAGCATGGGCGAGCTTTCGCAGGCAGCCGGAACAAATGACAAATTCCTCCTCCAACCATATTTGAACGTTGGGCCTGGCCAGCAGGTTCGTCCAAGACTTGAGCCCAGCTTGACCCTCGTTCCGATGGCGGTGATACCTTGGGTTTCTCTGTTCCTCAAGGAAGTAGAACTAAAAAAGCAGGTTTGGAACGGGAAGATGACGTAATCTGTTGCCAAATCCTTGACGCGAGGGTCGCGACTGTATTTTAAAGAGGTGACCAAGGTTACTCAATCGTCACCAAGAGGTGGACTACCACTCCAATGAATTCGACTTCAGGAAAATATGTTGAAGAAGCAAAGCGACCACGCGACTTCATTAAATATTGCTAAAAGTGAAGTCAAAATCAGTTTTGAGCCAGGTAGGAGTCGAACCTACAATCTTCTGATTCGTAGTCAGACGCGTTATCCATTGCGCCACTGGCCCATGTGACTACTAGCTATCACTCCTACTGATATGTTTTAGTGCTGCAATAATGAGTGATCAACGTAAGGGGTCTCCGGTTGTCGCAGACGTGCACGTTCCTGAGCCACGCGCACAAAGGCCTCTGACAAGTACTCGGAATTGCAGCTGAACACAAATGAATGCACCAACTTTTCTGAACCCTGCTGAACTTCACATGACCTCTATCTGAACCCTGCTGGACTTCACATGACCTCTTTCTGAACCCTGCTGGACCTACTGCGACCTCTTTCTGTACCCTGCTGGACCTCCTATGACCTCTTTCTGAACCCTGCTGAACCTCCTCTGACCTCTTTCTGAACCCTGCTTGACCTCCTACGACATCTTTCTGAACCCTGCTGGACTTCACATGACCGTGCCTTTTCACTGACGGTCTGCCAGTCTTCGTTGGTCGACGTTGCAGATCCCAGTGTACTTCAGGAAGCATGGGCGAGCTTTCGCAGGCAGCCGGAACAAATGTCAAATTCCTCCTCCAACCATATTTGAACGTTGGGCCTGGCCAGCAGGTTCGTGAAAGACTTGAGCCCAGCTTGACCCTCGTTCCGATGGCGGTGATACCTTGGGTTTCTCTGTTCCTCAAGGAAGTAGAACTAAAAAAGCAGGTTTGGAACGGGAAGATGACGTAATCTGTTGCCAAATCCTTGACGCGAGGGTCGCGACTGTATTTTAAAGAGGTGACCAAGGTTACTCAATCGTCACCAAGGGGTGGACTACCACTCCAATGAATTCGACTTCAGGAAAATATGATGAAGAAGCAAAGCGACCACGCGACTTCATTAAATATTGCTAAAAGTGAAGTCAAAATAAGTTTTGAGCCAGGTAGGAGTCGAACCTACAATCTTCTGATTCGTAGTCAGACGCGTTATCCATTGCGCCACTGGCCCATGTGACTACTAGCTCTCACCTATCACTCCTACTGATATGTTTTAGTGCTGCAATAATGAGTGATCAACGTAAGGGGTCTCCGGTTGTCGCAGACGTGCACGTTCCTGAGCCACGCGCACAAAGGCCTCTGACAAGTACTCGGAATTGCAGCTGAACACAAATGAATGCACCAACTTTTCTGAACCCTGCTGGACTTCACATGACATATATCTGAACCCTGCTGGACTTCACATGACTCCTTTCTGAACCCTGCTGGACTTCACATGACCTCTATCTGAACCCTGCTGGACTTCACATGACCTCTTTCTGAACCCTGCTGGACCTACTGCGACCTCTTTCTGTACCCTGCTGGACCTCCTATGACCTCTTTCTGAACCCTGCTGAACCTCCTCTGACCTCTTTCTGAACCCTGATTGACCTCCTACGACATCTTTCTGAACCCTGCTGGACTTCACATGACCTCTATCTGAACCCTGCTGGACTTCACATGACCTCTATCTGAACCCTGCTGGACTTCACATGACCTCTTTCTGAACCCTGCTGAACCTCCTCTGACCTCTTTCTGAACCCTGCTTGACCTCCTACGACATCTTTCTGAACCCTGCTGGACTTCACATGACCGTGCCTTTTCACTGACGGTCTGCCAGTCTTCGTTGGTCGACGTTGCAGATCCCAGTGTACTTCAGGAAGCATGGGCGAGCTTTCGCAGGCAGCCGGAACAAATGACAAATTCCTCCTCCAACCATATTTGAACGTTGGGCCTGGCCAGCAGGTTCGTGAAAGACTTGAGCCCAGCTTGACCCTCGTTCCGATGGCGGCGATACCTTGGGTTTCTCTGTTCCTCAAGGAAGTAGAACTAAAAAAGCAGGTTTGGAACGGGAAGATGACGTAATCTGTTGCCAAATCCTTGACGCGAGGGTCGCGACTGTATTTTAAAGAGGTGACCAAAGTTACTCAATCGTCACCAAGGGGTGGACTACCACTCCAATGAATTCGACTTCAGGAAAATATGTTGAAGAAGCAAAGCGACCATGCGACTTCATTAAATATTGCTAAAGGTGAAGTCAAAATCAGTTTTGAGCCAGGTAGGAGTCGAACCTACAATCTTCTGATTCGTAATCAGACGCGTTATCCATTGCGCCACTGGCCCATGTGACTACTAGCTATCACTCCTACTGATATGTTTTAGTGCTGCAATAATGAGTGATCAACGGAAGGGGTCTCCGGTTGTCGCAGACGTGCACGTTCCTGAGCCACGCGCACAAAGGCCTCTGACAAGTACTCGGAATTGCAGCTGAACACAAATGAATGCACCAACTTTTCTGAACCCTGCTGGACTTCACATGACCTCTTTCTGAACCCTGCTGGACTTCACATGACCTCTATCTGAACCCTGCTGGACTTCACATGACCTCTTTCTGAACCCTGCTGGACCTACTGCGACCTCTTTCTGTACCCTGCTGGACCTCTTATGACCTCTTTCTGAACCCTGCTGAACCTCCTCTGACCTCTTTCTGAACCCTGATTGACCTCCTACGACATCTTTCTGAACCCTGCTGGACTTCACATGACCTCTATCTGAACCCTGCTGGACTTCACATGACCTCTATCTGAACCCTGCTGGACTTCACATGACCGTGCCTTTTCACTGACGGTCTGCCAGTCTTCGTTGGTCGACGTTGCAGATCCCAGTGTACTTCAGGAAGCATGGGCGAGCTTTCGCAGGCAGCCGGAACAAATGACAAATTCCTCCTCCAACCATATTTGAACGTTGGGCCTGGCCAGCAGGTTCGTGAAAGACTTGAGCCCAGCTTGACCCTCGTTCCGATGGCGGTGATACGTTGGGTTTCTCTGTTCCTCAAGGAAGTAGACCTAAAAAAGCAGGTTTGGAACGGGAAGATGACGTAATCTGTTGCCAAATCCTTGACGTGAGGGTCGCGACTGTATTTTAAAGAGGTGACCAAGGTTACTCAATCGTCACCAAGGGGTGGACTACCACTCCAATGAATTCGACTTCAGGAAAATATGTTGAAGAAGCAAAGCGACCACGCGACTTCATTAAATATTGCTAAAGGTGAAGTCAAAATCAGTTTTGAGCCAGGTAGGAGTCGAACCTACAATCTTCTGATTCGTAGTCAGACGCGTTATCCATTGCGCCACTGGCCCATGTGACTACTATCTATCACTCCTACTGAGATGTTTTAGTGCTGCAATAATGAGTGATCAACGTAAGGGGTCTCCGGTTGTCGCAGACGTGCACTTTCCTGAGCCACGCGCACAAAGGCCTCTGACAAGTACTCGGAATTGCAGCTGAACACAAATGAATGCACCAACTTTTCTGAACCCTGCTGGACTTCACATGACCTCTTTCTGAACCCTGCTGAACTTCACATGACCTCTATCTGAACCCTGTTTGACTTCACACGACCTCTATCTGAACCATGCTGGACTTCACATGACATATATCTGAACCCTGCTGGACCTACTGCGACCTCTTTCTGTACCCTGCTGGGCCTCCTATGACCTCTTTCTGAACCCTGCTGAACCTCCTCTGACCTCTTTCTGAACCCTGATTGACCTCCTACGACATCTTTCTGAACCCTGCTGGACTTCACATGACCTCTATCTGAACCCTGCTGGACTTCACATGACCTCTATCTGAACCCTGCTGGACTTCACATGACCGTGCCTTTTCACTGACGGTCTGCCAGTCTTCGTTGGTCGACGTTGCAGATCCCAGTGTACTTCAGGAAGCATGGGCGAGCTTTCGCAGGCAGCCGGAACAAATGACAAATTCCTCCTCCAACCATATTTGAACGTTGGGCCTGGCCAGCAGGTTCGTGAAAGACTTGAGCCCAGCTTGACCCTCGTTCCGATGGCGGTGATACCTTGGGTTTCTCTGTTCCTCAAGGAAGTAGAACTAAAAAAGCCGGTTTGGAACGGGAAGATGACGTAATCTGTTGCCAAATCCTTGACGCGAGGGTCGCGACTGTATTTTAAAGAGGTGACCAAGGTTACTCAATCGTCACCAAGGGGTGGACGATCACTCCAATGAATTCGACTTCAGGAAAATATGTTCAAGAAGCAAAGAGACCACGCGACTTCATTAAATATTGCTAAAAGTGAAGTCAAAATCAGTTTCGAGCCAGGTAGGAGTCAAACCTACAATCTTCTGATTCGTAGTCAGACGCGTTATCCATTGCGCCACTGGCCCATGTGACTACTAGCTACCACTCCTACTGATATGTTTTAGTGCTGCAATAATGAGTGATCAACGGAAGGGGTCTCCGGTTGTCGCAGACGTGCACTTTCCTGAGCCACGCGCACAAAGGCCTCTGACAAGTACTCGGAATTGCAGCTGAACACAAATGAATGCACCAACTTTTCTGAACCCTGCTGGACTTCACATGACATATATCTGAACCCTGCTGGACTTCACATGACTCCTTTCTGAACCCTGCTGGACTTCACATGACCTCTATCTGAACCCTGCTGGACTTCACATGACCTCTTTCTGAACCCTGCTGGACCTACTGCGACCTCTTTCTGTACCCTGCTGGACCTCTTATGACCTCTTTCTGAACCCTGCTGAACCTCCTCTGACCTCTTTCTGAACCCTGATTGACCTCCTACGACATCTTTCTGAACCCTGCTGGACTTCACATGACCTCTATCTGAACCCTGCTGGACTTCACATGACCTCTATCTGAACCCTGCTGGACTTCACATGACCGTGCCTTTTCACTGACGGTCTGCCAGTCTTCGTTGGTCGACGTTGCAGATCCCAGTGTACTTCAGGAAGCATGGGCGAGCTTTCGCAGGCAGCCGGAACAAATGACAAATTCCTCCTCCAACCATATTTGAACGTTGGGCCTGGCCAGCAGGTTCGTGAAAGACTTGAGCCCAGCTTGACCCTCGTTCCGATGGCGGTGATACGTTGGGTTTCTCTGTTCCTCAAGGAAGTAGACCTAAAAAAGCAGGTTTGGAACGGGAAGATGACGTAATCTGTTGCCAAATCCTTGACGTGAGGGTCGCGACTGTATTTTAAAGAGGTGACCAAGGTTACTCAATCGTCACCAAGGGGTGGACTACCACTCCAATGAATTCGACTTCAGGAAAATATGTTGAAGAAGCAAAGCGACCACGCGACTTCATTAAATATTGCTAAAGGTGAAGTCAAAATCAGTTTTGAGCCAGGTAGGAGTCGAACCTACAATCTTCTGATTCGTAGTCAGACGCGTTATCCATTGCGCCACTGGCCCATGTGACTACTATCTATCACTCCTACTGAGATGTTTTAGTGCTGCAATAATGAGTGATCAACGTAAGGGGTCTCCGGTTGTCGCAGACGTGCACTTTCCTGAGCCACGCGCACAAAGGCCTCTGACAAGTACTCGGAATTGCAGCTGAACACAAATGAATGCACCAACTTTTCTGAACCCTGCTGGACTTCACATGACCTCTTTCTGAACCCTGCTGAACTTCACATGACCTCTATCTGAACCCTGCTGGACTTCACACGACCTCTATCTGAACCATGCTGGACTTCACATGACATATATCTGAACCCTGCTGGACCTACTGCGACCTCTTTCTGTACCCTGCTGGACCTCCTATGACCTCTTTCTGAACCCTGCTGAACCTCCTCTGACCTCTTTCTGAACCCTGATTGACCTCCTACGACATCTTTCTGAACCCTGCTGGACTTCACATGACCTCTATCTGAACCCTGCTGGACTTCACATGACCTCTTTCTGAACCCTGCTGGACCTACTGCGACCTCTTTCTGAACCCTGCTTGACCTCCTACGACATCTTTCTGAACCCTGCTGGACTTCACATGACCGTGCCTTTTCACTGACGGTCTGCCAGTCTTCGTTGGTCGACGTTGCAGATCCCAGTGTACTTCAGGAAGCATGGGCGAGCTTTCGCAGGCAGCCGGAACAAATGACAAATTCCTCCTCCAACCATATTTGAACGTTGGGCCTGGCCAGCAGGTTCGTGAAAGACTTGAGCCCAGCTTGACCCTCGTTCCGATGGCGGTGATACCTTGGGTTTCTCTGTTCCTCAAGGAAGTAGACTAAAAAAGCAGGTTTGGAACGGGAAGATGACGTAATCTGTTGCCAAATCCTTGACGCGAGGGTCGCGACTGTATTTTAAAGAGGTGACCAAGGTTACTCAATCGTCACCAAGGGGTGGACTACCACTCCAATGAATTCGACTTCAGGAAAATATGTTGAAGAAGCAAAGCGACCACGCGACTTCATTAAATATTGCTAAAAGTGAAGTCAAAATCAGTTTTGAGCCAGGTAGGAGTCGAACCTACAATCTTCTGATTCGTAGTCAGACGCGTTATCCATTGCGCCACTGGCCCATGTGACTACTATCTATCACTCCTACTGAGATGTTTTAGTGCTGCAATAATGAGTGATCAACGTAAGGGGTCTCCGGTTGTCGCAGACGTGCACTTTCCTGAGCCACGCGCACAAAGGCCTCTGACAAGTACTCGGAATTGCAGCTGAACACAAATGAATGCACCAACTTTTCTGAACCCTGCTGGACTTCACATGACATATATCTGAACCCTGCTGGACTTCACATGACTCCTTTCTGAACCCTGCTGGACTTCACATGACCTCTATCTGAACCCTGCTGGACTTCACATGACCTCTTTCTGAACCCTGCTGGACCTACTGCGACCTCTTTCTGTACCCTGCTGGACCTCTTATGACCTCTTTCTGAACCCTGCTGAACCTCCTCTGACCTCTTTCTGAACCCTGATTGACCTCCTACGACATCTTTCTGAACCCTGCTGGACTTCACATGACCTCTATCTGAACCCTGCTGGACTTCACATGACCTCTATCTGAACCCTGCTGGACTTCACATGACCGTGCCTTTTCACTGACGGTCTGCCAGTCTTCGTTGGTCGACGTTGCAGATCCCAGTGTACTTCAGGAAGCATGGGCGAGCTTTCGCAGGCAGCCGGAACAAATGACAAATTCCTCCTCCAACCATATTTGAACGTTGGGCCTGGCCAGCAGGTTCGTGAAAGACTTGAGCCCAGCTTGACCCTCGTTCCGATGGCGGTGATACCTTGGGTTTCTCTGTTCCTCAAGGAAGTAGACCTAAAAAAGCAGGTTTGGAACGGGAAGATGACGTAATCTGTTGCCAAATCCTTGACGTGAGGGTCGCGACTGTATTTTAAAGAGGTGACCAAGGTTACTCAATCGTCACCAAGGGGTGGACTACCACTCCAATGAATTCGACTTCAGGAAAATATGTTGAAGAAGCAAAGCGACCACGCGACTTCATTAAATATTGCTAAAAGTGATGTCAAAATCAGTTTTGAGCCAGGTAGGAGTCGAACCTACAATCTTCTAATTCGTAGTCAGACGCGTTATCCATTGCGCCACTGGCCCATGTGACTACTAGCTATCACTCCTACTGATATGTTTTAGTGCTGCAATAATGAGTGATCAACGTAAGGGGTCTCCGGTTGTCGCAGACGTGCACGTGTCAGCCATTAGGGTTTTAGCCCCATGACTCAATTGATCATAACATCTGAAATTATATATCGTGCTTCTGAAAACTGATTTGAACTCAACTGCAGACAGAGGTGAGTGGACAAAATGTGGTTTCGAGGCTCAACGTGCAGGGTGGATCCTTAGCCTAGTAAATTAGTCCTTGAATGAATGTGCCAAACAGTAGATAAAATGCTCTCGACCCACGTACAGGAAAAAGATGTCATCCAAACGCCTCCTTCACAACGGGAATAATTAATTATATATCTTCGTAGTGTTTAGTATGTCTCCTAAACCAAGGACGTATCCAATCTTCATCTACCATTTAGCCTAGTGTATAAGAATATTTACTTCGGCCTGCGCTCGGGTCTGATATGTTTAGATAGATAGCCAAAAAAAGCGTAGCCTATCAGTATGCTTACATCTTGTTGTCTAAATTTGACCTTCTATAGGACGGGACAATGGGAGATGTTGTCCTTATGGCCTTGTATTGCTATGTCTTTAGCGCAGATTCTTGTCTAATATTTTGCTATAAATGAAATGCCTTTCCACTTATTTTTCAGCGAGTGTCTTGAGGAATTGTCCGCTGCGTGTTAGGCGGTACATTCTCGAGCCTCGCTCCACACGTGTGTGTATAATCGATTCTATTAAACATTTTTGCTCTGATTCTTCTTCTTCTTCCTTCCCTTGAGGTCTTCGACCGAGAATTTGGTGTCAGGAGTGGGATACATCCAAGTGTGCAGACGAGGTGGATCCTCACGTTCCAGGTCGGGAGGGAGGCCTGCCGGCATCTAATTTGGTGGGTACGCATTTTTGCACCTCAAAATTGAAGCCTCCCGCCTTACTTTGGATGTGTGGACCTCTGTCGGCTGTACCACCTGGCTTGCATTCCGAACCAAATTTAGTTTAAACCAGAGCAGCAGTGGGTAATGAATCGATTATACAGGGCGCCCGGGATAAGGAGGTAAGCTTCCTGCGTGGGAAGCAGGTAGACCCATATGTGGGTGATAGATAATAGGTATTAAGTTACTCCGGCGTGAGAACTGCGTTTAAGGTTAGGAATCGGGGGGCGACCCGATCTTAGGACTACCAGGAGGGACTAGCCCAAGAAAGGTAGAATAATGAGTATTTTAAGTTAAGCTACGCACTGGATGTGTTAGAGTTTACAGGTAAGTAGGATTGAAGTGTGCATGAGTGTGCATGAATTTATACTGTATTGTATGGAGAATGAAAGGTCAGTCACATGGTATTTGTGTATAAGGGAATGAATGATCTGTCATTGCAGCGTGTATTTGTGTTTATTGTGTGTGTGTCATTGATGTGTGTCATTGACTGACAAGGGATTCCCCAAATTGCCTACGGGCGTTGGGCAATCCGGACGAGTAAAATTGGCAGGGAATAATGAGAATGTTATGGAGAGCATGTGTAGACAGGGCTTTAAAACAAGTGTTCAATTACATCCCCACATTAACGGCTCTCCAGATGTAGCAAGGGAGAATGGGAGTGAAAGTCAAAAATAATAGGCTGTCAACCGACAGGGTGTTTATTCAACGGCATGGCCGGGGCTTGTATTTGGCCGATTTGGGATGGCAGAATGCGTTGAATGAAGGCAAAAATGACATGTGATGCTGACGTGAGTCCAATCGGAAGGATGGATGGTTTATGGTTTCACCCGGTCCGTTTATCTGTCTGTCTGTCCGGACACAGAGCTCTTGGGGAGAGCCAGAATGGGTTGGGTTGACCAAGATGAATGTGGACAATATATTAATTGTTTATATTAATCTATTAATCTCTGTATATTAATCTGTAAAAATATATTAATCTCTGTGTGTGTGTGTCCGTATTTGTCTGGCTTTCTGGCTGTCTATGGAGTCATGTCTCTGAACACTGATTTTGAGGGAGTTGCTGGTGCGGACCAAAGCGGTGTCCGCGGTATCTACTGGGGGTCGAATGTCACTCCCTCAGTGTCTGCGAACTTGTCGTTCGGCAGTGTCGAAAGACAGGTTCGATTGTCGGTCTGTCTGCTTGATTTTCGGGTCTCACTCTGAGTATATGGCATATACTCTGAGTATATGGTCGTTTTCTGTTTTGTGCTTTAATGGTGGTTGATTTGACTTCCCTGAAAGGGGGACTGAAAATGCTTTGATTTTTTCGTGGATTGCCCATTGGGCATGTTTAGGATTTAATAGAGTGGTGGAGTTCTGTGAAATATGATGACGTTGTCTTATGGACACTTTGTGAGTGACTAGACACGTGCCTGGAAGGGGAAATTGTATTCATAACTCATGTGGGTTGTGTCTGAAGAAAAGGTTTAAAGTAAGTGTGAAGAAGGTCATGGAAAGTGCGAAGATGTTAAAGGAAAGTCGAATTAGATGGATCATTTGTCAATGACAAGTGACTTTGCAAGGTTTGCTAAGAAAGGGAGGGGAAAAGATTATAAAAGTTGATGGAAAAGACGGGAAATAAAGAAAAGTGGTTAGTTATGGACTGTTGTTTTGTGATAAGAAGGTGATTGGGGGCTGGTGAAGATTGGATCACGGCTCTGCAGACCAGGTGAACAGAACTCCACCAGGAGTGGGTATATGGGAATCACACCAATTAAATTATTGCTCAAAGGGAGGTGATAGAGCAAAATAAAAAAGATTGTCATGTGGACCGCAAGGCTAACCCCGCTCTTGCAGGGAAATGGTTTTGGGAGGCTAGTTATTTTTCAGATAATTTTTCCAGTGGGTTTATACTGATGTGAAATTCGCGTATCTAGGAAGGAAAGGAAAAAATTGTCCAGGTATTGATAGGATAACAGTGAAATTTTGAAGTGAAGTGAAGGATAACAGTGAAGAGTTAGTGTGTTCGTTGCGATTTTTGGGAATGGCAGGGTACTGTCGTACATGGATGATGGACCGACTGCGGAAAACGCCAGTAAGGCGTCGATACAATGTTGAACACCGAACGGTCCATGTGTTGGACAACAATGAAGGGTTCATAATTAATTTGGCACCTCAAGACAGACGTTCCGACATCCGCACCTACAGAGTTCGATGTAATACAATTACAAGCCGCGGCCTCAAACGTAGAACATCAAAAATTGGATTAAATTGGGAGCTCAGTGCCCCGCAGAAGGACAAATGTGGACGATTAATGACAAACCCGTGGCACCGCGAGCTTTATTGCCATGGTTGGCACGCATGGCGCATCCAAATGGCCATGTGTGCCATAGGGGGGTGAGGTGATGAGGCAGGTCACTTCCACCTGGGCAGCACCAGGCCTTTCGACTGTGGTTACCATGGTCTGTCGCTCGTGCGCTATATGTCATCGGTATCAGCGCCAGTGGATATGGCAGCCCTTGAATTACCTATCATGGATGACATGTTTTTAGAGTTTTGCATAGGTCTATCCCATGTGGCACGCAGCATACATGAACGCGTTCGGGAGGCCCTACCGGAGCCAACAAGCAAGCCTACCCACACCGTCGAGGCAGGAGATTACGTGCTGGTGAAGCATTTCACCCGTAAGACTGCGCTCGAACCAAGATGGACGGGGCCATACCAAGTTCTTCTGATCACACCAACAGCGGTGTTTTGTGAGGGCAAGTCGTCCTGGGTACATGCCACACATTGTAAGTTGGCCATACCCACAAACACAGACACCTCAAACGCACCACCACAGATCGAGGATGCTGCACCACCGCCTGTTAGGGGTGGCAATCACACTTAGTTTAATTTACAGCTTTGCCAGCACTGGGGACACGAGGGCATAGGCGAACACGGAGACATATGTATATGGCGACCAAACTGTTAAGGTCTACCGGCAGAGAGTTATCTGGGGTCAGAGGATAAATATACCCTGCTGCCATGTAAAGGAAGATGTATGGACACGGATAATGTGGAGGGTGTTGTACACAGACTCACATGGAAGGAAGACAGGTTTTGCTGCCCTCAGTCGTTTGAAGCAAGCGATTACTACAATGTGAATTCATGACGTCACAGAGCTCCCCCTACGATTATAGGCCACCATGCATTTCACACATATTAATTCCGCACCCACGGATCGAAAGCAAGAAAAAGCCAAAGGAAAATACGTATTGGACTGTGACCCGTGCAATGGCGAAAGTACAGAACCGATCACGGTGTTGGGTGTGTATGCATTTTCCCCACACCAGTACGACAGGGATAGAAATGGTAGTGCTACCCCTGTCCCTACGAGATATGTGCTCAGGACCCTTGCGTACCCCATGTCTGACCACAACCTTGGAACTGATAGGCCCAAATCTACCCAGCAGTGTGTTCCCGGGAGTTTCGATATACCCCACCCATTAAGCAGGCTTTGTTAGACAAACCACCTGATCCAGTCTGGGTGACAGAGCAAAAGGGACGGGTGTGTCTTATAGGAAAGGGACACGTTCAGATGGGAACCTCGGAATGTACCCATACCCTGCCATCCGACACCAGATGGAGAGAAAAGGGAGGCCCCCTTGTAATAACCATAGATGACCAAGCCCAGCATAACGTAACCAAGCTAACCATATCTTGGGGGACACCAAGCGCCACCCGCGTTGAGATCAGTAAATGCATGGCCTCGGCCCTTATCCCACCCCATGGAGTAATGTTTATTTGCGGAAATAAAGCATATCCATACCTACCCGAACAGTGGGGAGGGACTTGTTATCTGGGATCCATTTTTCCCAAGGTAAATTTGGTAAATCATGTATTATTTGATGTAGGGAAGATGATTAAAAGGAAGGTATTTTCGGAAATTAGTGAAAGTAAATATGGCATTTGAATTTCCAGACACGACACAGGAAATGCGGCTATGAATAAGCCAACCATCTGAGAGATAAGGTAACTAAATGCCAATTAGTGGGACGGGGGGCTAGGAATTGATCATGGTGTGTGTAAGAAAGTATTTTTCAGGATGGACGATGAAGAAATCGCCGTTGGAAAACCATGATCTTGACCACAGAGGCCGTCGATCTGAATGGGTCCTTCAACAAGGCAGATGTGACCAGCGCTTCAGAATTTTGTATTGATTTTTGTGATGACTGTGAAAATCCCTTGTGGGAACTGGCTACTGGCTGATGCCTGCATCGATGTTTGTGATGATTGTAATACTTGTGTTGAAAATCCCTTGCGTGTACTGGCTAACGCCTCTTATGTATTATGAATGATTGGCAAATAGATAGTCTCGCATTAGTAATGGAACGAATTGGAAACGAAACCTGAATCGCAGAACTACAATTGGAAAACGAATTAATGCATATGCAAACGATGGTGATGCAGAATCAAGTGGCTTTGGATATGTTGTTGGCAGAAAAGGAAGGAGTATATGGGGTGATCGATGAACCTATTTGATGCTTGGGATTCTGATAATGATTATGATTTTAGTTGGGATGATTATATCTGTGATTTAGAAAGTGTACGTTCTTTTAAAAATTA
This sequence comes from Myxine glutinosa, assembly GCF_964187855.1. Taxonomy (NCBI): domain Eukaryota; kingdom Metazoa; phylum Chordata; class Myxini; order Myxiniformes; family Myxinidae; genus Myxine; species Myxine glutinosa. The sequence goes on along the minus strand of NC_136269.1, from coordinate 76,432,909 downwards.
TTTACACCACCCAGCAAATCACATTCACAGGGCTTGATGGCATTTAACGTCGATTGTTTGCCCTGATTCGCGAGGACCTCACTTGCATAAAGAGGGCCCCTTAATCTGGCTGGCAACCGGGTCGCACCTATGCCGCAGCGAGGGTGGATTCGGAATCTGGCGGGCGGCAGCAATCTCTTGACCAGGCGCCGTCGTCGCGAATTATGGCTAACAATTCATGCGTTGAATGTTAGACGACCAGTTAGGGCCGGTATCTCTCTTTGAGCATACGTGACGCTATGTCGTGCCTGGCATGTAACTAATTGATGAATTTGGTGTCTTTCCAAGGAGGTGTCTTGTAAAGACAAAGGAAGGAACTGTCAGCCATTAGGGTTTTAGCCCCATGACTCAATTGATCATAACATCTGAAATAATTATATATCGTGCTTCTGAAAACTGATTTGAACTCAACTGCAGACAGAGGTGAGTGGACAAAATGTGGTTTCGAGGCTCAACGTGCAGGGTGGATCCTTAGCCTAGTAAATTAGTCCTTGAATGAATGTGCCAAACAGTAGATAAAATGCTCTCGACCCACGTACAGGAAAAAGATGTCATCCAAACGCCTCCTTCACAACGGGAATAATTAATTATATATCTTCGTAGTGTTTAGTATGTCTCCTAAACCAAGGACGTATCCAATCTTCATCTACCATTTAGCCTAGTGTATAAGAATATTTACTTCGGCCTGCGCTCGGGTCTGATATGTTTAGATAGATAGCCAAAAAAAGCGTAGCCTATCAGTATGCTTACATCTTGTTGTCTAAATTTGACCTTCTATAGGACGGGACAATGGGAGATGTTGTCCTTATGGCCTTGTATTGCTATGTCTTTAGCGCAGATTCTTGTCTAATATTTTGCTATAAATGAAATGCCTTTCCACTTATTTTTCAGCGAGTGTCTTGAGGAATTGTCCGCTGCGTGTTAGGCGGTACATTCTCGAGCCTCGCTCCACACGTGTGTGTATAATCGATTCTATTAAACATTTTTGCTCTGATTCTTCTTCTTCTTCCTTCCCTTGAGGTCTTCGACCGAGACACGTTCCTGAGCCACGCGCACAAAGGCCTCTGACAAGTACTCGGAATTGCAGCTGAACACAAATGAATGCACCAACTTTTCTGAACCCTGCTGGACTTCACATGACCTCTTTCTGAACCCTGCTGAACTTCACATGACCTCTATCTGAACCCTGCTGGACTTCACACGACCTCTATCTGAACCATGCTGGACTTCACATGACCTCTTTCTGAACCCTACTGGACCTACTGCGACCTCTTTCTGTACCCTGCTGGACCTCCTATGACCTCTTTCTGAACCCTGCTGGACTTCACATGACCTCTATCTGAACCCTGCTGGACTTCACATGACCTCTTTCTGAACCCTGCTGGACCTACTGCGACCTCTTTCTGTACCCTGCTGGACCTCCTATGACCTCTTTCTGAACCCTGCTGAACCTCCTCTGACCTCTTTCTGAACCCTGCTTGACCTCCTACGACATCTTTCTGAACCCTGCTGGACTTCACATGACCTCTATCTGAACCCTGCTGGACTTCACATGACCTCTTTCTGAACCCTGCTGGACCTACTGCGACCTCTTTCTGTACCCTGCTGGACCTCCTATGACCTCTTTCTGAACCCTGCTGGACTTCACATGACCTCGATCTGAACCCTGCTGGACTTCACATGACCTCTCTCTGAACCCTGCTGGACCTACTGCGACCTCTTTCTGTACCCTGCTGGACCTACTGCGACCTCTTTCTGTACCCTGCTGGACCTCCTATGACCTCTTTCTGTACCCTGCTGGACCTCCTATGACCTCTTTCTGAACCCTGCTGAACCTCCTCTGACCTCTTTCTGAACCCTGATTGACCTCCTACGACATCTTTCTGAACCCTGCTGGACTTCACATGACCTCTATCTGAACCCTGCTGGACTTCACATGACCTCTATCTGAACCCTGCTGGACTTCACATGACCTCTTTCTGAACCCTGCTGGACCTACTGCGACCTCTTTCTGTACCCTGCTGGACCTCCTATGACCTCTTTCTGTACCCTGCTGGACCTCCTATGACCTCTTTCTGAACCCTGGTGAACCTCCTCTGACCTCTTTCTGAACCCTGCTTGACCTCCTACGACATCTTTCTGAACCCTGCTGGACTTCACATGACCTCTTTCTGAACCCTGCTGGACCTACTGCGACCTCTTTCTGTACCCTGCTGGACCTCCTATGACCTCTTTCTGAACCCTGCTGGACCTACTGCGACCTCTTTCTGTACCCTGCTGGACCTCCTATGACCTCTTTCTGAACCCTGCTGAACCTCCTCTGACCTCTTTCTGAACCCTGCTTGACCTCCTACGACATCTTTCTGAACCCTGCTGGACTTCACATGACAGTGCCTTTTCACTGACGGTCTGCCAGTCTTCGTTGGTCGACATTGCAGATACCAGTGTACTTCACGAAGCATGGGCGAGCTTTCGCAGGCAGCCGGAACAAATGACAAATTCCTCCTCCAACCATATTTGAACGTTGGGCCTGGCCAGCAGGTTCGTGAAAGACTTGAGCCCAGCTTGACCCTCGTTCCGATGGCGGTGATACCTTGGGTTTCTCTGTTCCACAAGGAAGTAGAACTAAAAAAGCAGGTTTGGAACGGGAAGATGACGTAATCTGTTGCCAAATCCTTGACGCGAGGGTCGCGACTGTATTTTAAAAAGGTGACCAAGGTTACTCAATCGTCACCAAGGGGTGGACTACCACTCCAATGAATTCGACTTCAGGAAAATATGTTGAAGAAGCAAAGCGACCACGCGACTTCATTAAATATTGCTAAAAGTGAAGTCAAAATCAGTTTTGAGCCAGGTAGGAGTCGAACCTACAATCTTCTGATTCGTAGTCAGACGCGTTATCCATTGCGCCACTGGCCCATGTGACTGCTAGCTACCACTCCTACTGATATGTTTTAGTGCTGCAATAATGAGTGATCAACGTTAGGGGTCTCCGGTTGTCGCAGACGTGCACGTTCCTGAGCCACGCGCACAAAGGCCTCTGACAAGTACTCGGAATTGCAGCTGAACACAAATGAATGCACCAACTTTTCTGAACCCTGCTGGACTTCACATGACCTCTTTCTGAACCCTGCTGAACTGCACATGACCTCTATCTGAACCCTGCTGGACTTCACACGACCTCTATCTGAACCATGCTGGACTTCACATGACATATATCTGAACCCTGCTGGACTTCACATGACTCCTTTCTGAACCCTGCTGGACTTCACATGACCTCTATCTGAACCTGCTGGACTTCACATGACCTCTTTCTGAACCCTGCTGGACCTACTGCGACCTCTTTCTGTACCCTGCTGGACCTCCTATGACCTCCTTCTGAACCCTGCTGAAACTCCTCTGACCTCTTTCTGAACCCTGCTTGACCTCCTACGACATCTTTCTGAACCCTGCTGGACTTCACATGACCTCTATCTGAACCCTGCTGGACTTCACATGACCTCTATCTGAACCCTGCTGGACTTCACATGACCTCTTTCTGAACCCTGCTGGACCTACTGCGACCTCTTTCTGTACCCTGCTGGACCTCTTATGACCTCTTTCTGAACCCTGCTGAACCTCCTCTGACCTCTTTCTGAACCCTGATTGACCTCCTACGACATCTTTCTGAACCCTGCTGGACTTCACATGACCTCTATCTGAACCCTGCTGGACTTCACATGACCTCTATCTGAACCCTGCTGGACTTCACATGACCGTGCCTTTTCACTGACGGTCTGCCAGTCTTCGTTGGTCGACGTTGCAGATCCCAGTGTACTTCAGGAAGCATGGGCGAGCTTTCGCAGGCAGCCGGAACAAATGACAAATTCCTCCTCCAATCATATTTGAACGTTGGGCCTGGCCAGCAGGTTCGTGAAAGACTTGAGCCCAGCTTGACCCTCGTTCCGATGGCGGTGATACCTTGGGTTTCTCTGTTCCTCAAGGAAGTAGAACTAAAAAAGCAGGTTTGGAACGGGAAGAAGACGTAATCTGTTGCCAAATCCTTGACGCGAGGGTCGCGACTGTATTTTAAAGAGGTGACCAAGGTTACTCAATCGTCACCAAGGGGTGGACTACCACTCCAATGAATTCGACTTCAGGAAAATATGTTGAAGAAGCAAAGCGACCACGCGACTTCATTAAATATTGTTAAAAGTGAAGTCAAAATCAGTTTTGAGCCAGGTAGGAGTCGAACCTACAATCTTCTGATTCGTAGTCAGATGCGTTATCCATTGCGCCACTGGCCCATGTGACTACTAGCTATCACTCCTACTGATATGTTTTAGTGCTGCAATAATGAGTGATCAACGTTAAGGGGTCTCCGGTTGTCGCAGACGTGCACGTTCCTGAGCCACGCGCACAAAGGCCTCTGACAAGTACTCGGAATTGCAGCTGAACACAAATGAATGCACCAACTTTTCTGAACCCTGCTGGACCTACTGCGACCTCTTTCTGTACCCTGCTGGACCTCCTATGACCTCTTTCTGAACCCTGCTGAACCTCCTCTGACCTCTTTCTGAACCCTGCTTGACCTCCTACGACATCTTTCTGAACCCTGCTGGACTTCACATGACCGTGCCTTTTCACTGACGGTCTGCCAGTCTTCGTTGGTCGACGTTGCAGATCCCAGTGTACTTCAGGAAGCATGGGCGAGCTTTCGCAGGCAGCCGGAACAAATGACAAATTCCTCCTCCAACCATATTTGAACGTTGGGCCTGGCCAGCAGGTTCGTGAAAGACTTGAGCCCAGCTTGACCCTCGTTCCGATGGCGGTGATACCTTGGGTTTCTCTGTTCCTCAAGGAAGTAGAACTAAAAAAGCAGGTTTGGAACGGGAAGATGACGTAATCTGTTGCCAAATCCTTGACGCGAGGGTCGCGACTGTATTTTAAAGAGGTGACCAAGGTTACTCAATCGTCACCAAGGGGTGGACTACCACTCCAATGAATTCGACTTCAGGAAAATATGTTGAAGAAGCAAAGCGACCACGCGACTTCATTAAATATTGCTAAAAGTGAAATCAAAATCAGTTTTGAGCCAGGTAGGAGTCGAACCTACAATCTTCTGATTCGTAGTCAGACGCGTTATCCATTGCGCCACTGGCCCATGTGACTACTAGCTATCACTCCTACTGATATGTTTTAGTGCTGCAATAATGAGTGATCAACGTAAGGGGTCTCCGGTTGTCGCAGACGTGCACGTTCCTGAGCCACGCGCACAAAGGCCTCTGACAAGTACTCGGAATTGCAGCTGAACACAAATGAATGCACCAACTTTTCTGAACCCTGCTGGACTTCACATGACCTCTTTCTGAACCCTGCTGAACTTCACATGACCTCTATCTGAACCCTGCTGGACTTCACACGACCTCTATCTGAACCATGCTGGACTTCACATGACATATATCTGAACCCTGCTGGACCTACTGCGACCTCTTTCTGTACCCTGCTGGACCTCCTATGACCTCTTTCTGAACCCTGCTGAACCTCCTCTGACCTCTTTCTGAACCCTGATTGACCTCCTACGACATCTTTCTGAACCCTGCTGGACTTCACATGACCTCTATCTGAACCCTGCTGGACTTCACATGACCTCTTTCTGAACCCTGCTGGACCTACTGCGACCTCTTTCTGTACCCTGCTGGACCTCCTATGACCTCTTTCTGTACCCTGCTGGACCTCCTATGACCTCTTTCTGAACCCTGCTGAACCTCCTCTGACCTCTTTCTGAACCCTGCTTGACCTCCTACGACATCTTTCTGAACCCTGCTGGACTTCACATGACCGTGCCTTTTCACTGACGGTCTGCCAGTCTTCGTTGGTCGACGTTGCAGATCCCAGTGTACTTCAGGAAGCATGGGCGAGCTTTCGCAGGCAGCCGGAACAAATGACAAATTCCTCCTCCAACCATATTTGAACGTTGGGCCTGGCCAGCAGGTTCGTGAAAGACTTGAGCCCAGCTTGACCCTCGTTCCGATGGCGGTGATACCTTGGGTTTCTCTGTTCCTCAAGGAAGTAGAACTAAAAAAGCAGGTTTGGAACGGGAAGATGACGTAATCTGTTGCCAAATCCTTGACGCGAGGGTCGCGACTGTATTTTAAAGAGGTGACCAAGGTTACTCAATCGTCACCAAGGGGTGGACTACCACTCCAATGAATTCGACTTCAGGAAAATATGTTGAAGAAGCAAAGCGACCACGCGACTTCATTAAATATTGCTAAAAGTGAAGTCAAAATCAGTTTTGAGCCAGGTAAGAGTCGAACCTACAATCTTCTGATTCGTAGTCAGACGCGTTATCCATTGCGCCACTGGCCCATGTGACTACTAGCTATCACTCCTACTGATATGTTTTAGTGCTGCAATAATGAGTGATCAACGTAAGGGGTCTCCGGTTGTCGCAGACGTGCACGTTCCTGAGCCACGCGCACAAAGGCCTCTGACAAGTACTCGGAATTGCAGCTGAACACAAATGAATGCACCAACTTTTCTGAACCCTGCTGGACTTCACATGACCTCTTTCTGAACCCTGCTGAACTTCACATGACCTCTATCTGAACCCTGCTGGACTTCACACGACCTCTATCTGAACCATGCTGGACTTCACATGACATATATCTGAACCCTGCTGGACCTACTGCGACCTCTTTCTGTACCCTGCTGGACCTCCTATGACCTCTTTCTGAACCCTGCTGAACCTCCTCTGACCTCTTTCTGAACCCTGCTTGACCTCCTACGACATCTTTCTGAACCCTGCTGGACTTCACATGACCGTGCCTTTTCACTGACGGTCTGCCAGTCTTCGTTGGTCGACGTTGCAGATCCCAGTGTACTTCAGGAAGCATGGGCGAGCTTTCGCAGGCAGCCGGAACAAATGACAAATTCCTCCTCCAATCATATTTGAACGTTGGGCCTGGCCAGCAGGTTCGTGAAAGACTTGAGCCCAGCTTGACCCTCGTTCCGATGGCGGTGATACCTTGGGTTTCTCTGTTCCTCAAGGAAGTAGAACTAAAAAAGCAGGTTTGGAACGGGAAGATGACGTAATCTGTTGCCAAATCCTTGACGCGAGGGTCGCGACTGTATTTTAAAGAGGTGACCAAGGTTACTCAATCGTCACCAAGGGGTGGACTACCACTCCAATGAATTCGACTTCAGGAAAATATGTTGAAGAAGCAAAGCGACCACGCGACTTCATTAAATATTGCTAAAAGTGAAGTCAAAATCAGTTTTGAGCCAGGTAGGAGTTGAACCTACAATCTTCTGATTCGTAGTCAGACGCATTATCCATTGCGCCACTGGCCCATGTGACTACTAGCTATCACTCCTACTGATATGTTTTAGTGCTGCAATAATGAGTGATCAACGTAAGGGGTCTCCGGTTGTCGCAGACGTGCACGTTCCTGAGCCACGCGCACAAAGGCCTCTGACAAGTATTCGGAATTGCAGCTGAACACAAATGAATGCACCAACTTTTCTGAACCCTGCTGGACTTCACATGACCTCTTTCTGAACCCTGCTGAACTTCACATGACCTCTATCTGAACCCTGCTGGACTTCACATGACCTCTATCTGAACCCTGCTGGACTTCACATGACCTCTTTCTGAACCCTGCTGGACCTACTGCGACCTCTTTCTGTACCCTGCTGGACCTCCTATGACCTCTTTCTGAACCCTGCTGAACCTCCTCTGACCTCTTTCTGAACCCTGATTGACCTCCTACGACATCTTTCTGAACCCTGCTGGACTTCACATGACCTCTATCTGAACCCTGCTGGACTTCACATGACCTCTATCTGAACCCTGCTGGACTTCACATGACCTCTTTCTGAACCCTGCTGGACCTACTGCGACCTCTTTCTGTACCCTGCTGGACCTCCTATGACCTCTTTCTGAACCCTGCTGAACCTCCTCTGACCTCTTTCTGAACCCTGCTTGACCTCCTACGACATCTTTCTGAACCCTGCTGGACTTCACATGACCGTGCCTTTTCACTGACGGTCTGCCACTCTTCGTTGGTCGACGTTGCAGATCCCAGTGTACTTCAGGAAGCATGGGCGAGCTTTCGCAGGCAGCCGGAACAAATGACAAATTCCTCCTCCAACCATATTTGAACGTTGGGCCTGGCCAGCAGGTTCGTGAAAGACTTGAGCCCAGCTTGACCCTCGTTCCGATGGCGGTGATACCTTGGGTTTCTCTGTTCCTCAAGGAAGTAGAACTAAAAAAGCCGGTTTGGAACGGGAAGATGACGTAATCTGTTGCCAAATCCTTGACGCGAGGGTCGCGACTGTATTTTATAGAGGTGACCAAGGTTACTCAATCGTCACCAAGGGGTGGACGATCACTCCAATGAATTCGACTTCAGGAAAATATGTTCAAGAAGCAAAGAGACCACGCGACTTCATTAAATATTGCTAAAAGTGAAGTCAAAATCAGTTTCGAGCCAGGTAGGAGTCAAACCTACAATCTTCTGATTCGTAGTCAGACGCGTTATCCATTGCGCCACTGGCCCATGTGACTACTAGCTACCACTCCTACTAATATGTTTTAGTGCTGCAATAATGAGTGATCAACGGAAGGGGTCTCCGGTTGTCGCAGACGTGCACTTTCCTGAGCCACGCGCACAAAGGCCTCTGACAAGTACTCGGAATTGCAGCTGAACACAAATGAATGCACCAACTTTTCTGAACCCTGCTGGACTTCACATGACCTCTTTCTGAACCCTGCTGAACTTCACATGACCTCTATCTGAACCCTGCTGGACTTCACACGACCTCTATCTGAACCATGCTGGACTTCACATGACATATATCTGAACCCTGCTGGACTTCACATGACTCCTTTCTGAACCCTGCTGGACTTCACATGACCTCTATCTGAACCCTGCTGGACTTCACATGACCTCTTTCTGAACCCTGCTGGACCTACTGCGACCTCTTTCTGTACCCTGCTGGACCTCCTATGACCTCTTTCTGTACCCTGCTGGACCTCCTATGACCTCTTTCTGAACCCTGCTGAACCTCCTCTGACCTCTTTCTGAACCCTGCTTGACCTCCTACGACATCTTTCTGAACCCTGCTGGACTTCACATGACCGTGCCTTTTCACTGACGGTCTGCCAGTCTTCGTTGGTCGACGTTGCAGATCCCAGTGTACTTCAGGAAGCATGGGCGAGCTTTCGCAGGCAGCCGGAACAAATGACAAATTCCTCCTCCAACCATATTTGAACGTTGGGCCTGGCCAGCAGGTTCGTGAAAGACTTGAGCCCAGCTTGACCCTCGTTCCGATGGCGGTGATACCTTGGGTTTCTCTGTTCCTCAAGGAAGTAGAACTAAAAAAGCAGGTTTGGAACGGGAAGATGACGTAATCTGTTGCCAAATCCTTGACGCGAGGGTCGCGACTGTATTTTAAAGAGGTGACCAAGGTTACTCAATCGTCACCAAGGGGTGGACTACCACTCCAATGAATTCGACTTCAGGAAAATATGTTGAAGAAGGAAAGCGACCACGCGACTTCATTAAATATTGCTAAAAGTGAAATCAAAATCAGTTTTGAGCCAGGTAGGAGTCGAACCTACAATCTTCTGATTCGTAGTCAGACGCGTTATCCATTGCGCCACTGGCCCATGTGACTACTAGCTATCACTCCTACTGATATGTTTTAGTGCTGCAATAATGAGTGATCAACGTAAGGGGTCTCCGGTTGTCGCAGACGTGCACGTTCCTGAGCCACGCGCACAAAGGCCTCTGACAAGTACTCGGAATTGCAGCTGAACACAAATGAATGCACCAACTTTTCTGAACCCTGCTGGACTTCACATGACCTCTTTCTGAACCCTGCTGAACTTCACATGACCTCTATCTGAACCCTGCTGGACTTCACACGACCTCTATCTGAACCATGCTGGACTTCACATGACATATATCTGAACCCTGCTGGACCTACTGCGACCTCTTTCTGTACCCTGCTGGACCTCCTATGACCTCTTTCTGAACCCTGCTGAACCTCCTCTGACCTCTTTCTGAACCCTGATTGACCTCCTACGACATCTTTCTGAACCCTGCTGGACTTCACATGACCTCTATCTGAACCCTGCTGGACTTCACATGACCTCTTTCTGAACCCTGCTGGACCTACTGCGACCTCTTTCTGTACCCTGCTGGACCTCCTATGACCTCTTTCTGTACCCTGCTGGACCTCCTATGACCTCTTTCTGAACCCTGCTGAACCTCCTCTGACCTCTTTCTGAACCCTGCTTGACCTCCTACGACATCTTTCTGAACCCTGCTGGACTTCACATGACCGTGCCTTTTCACTGACGGTCTGCCAGTCTTCGTTGGTCGACGTTGCAGATCCCAGTGTACTTCAGGAAGCATGGGCGAGCTTTCGCAGGCAGCCGGAACAAATGACAAATTCCTCCTCCAACCATATTTGAACGTTGGGCCTGGCCAGCAGGTTCGTGAAAGACTTGAGCCCAGCTTGACCCTCGTTCCGATGGCGGTGATACCTTGGGTTTCTCTGTTCCTCAAGGAAGTAGAACTAAAAAAGCAGGTTTGGAACGGGAAGATGACGTAATCTGTTGCCAAATCCTTGACGCGAGGGTCGCGACTGTATTTTAAAGAGGTGACCAAGGTTACTCAATCGTCACCAAGGGGTGGACTACCACTCCAATGAATTCGACTTCAGGAAAATATGTTGAAGAAGCAAAGCGACCACGCGACTTCATTAAATATTGCTAAAAGTGAAGTCAAAATCAGTTTTGAGCCAGGTAAGAGTCGAACCTACAATCTTCTGATTCGTAGTCAGACGCGTTATCCATTGCGCCACTGGCCCATGTGACTACTAGCTATCACTCCTACTGATATGTTTTAGTGCTGCAATAATGAGTGATCAACGTAAGGGGTCTCCGGTTGTCGCAGACGTGCACGTTCCTGAGCCACGCGCACAAAGGCCTCTGACAAGTACTCGGAATTGCAGCTGAACACAAATGAATGCACCAACTTTTCTGAACCCTGCTGGACTTCACATGACCTCTTTCTGAACCCTGCTGAACTTCACATGACCTCTATCTGAACCCTGCTGGACTTCACACGACCTCTATCTGAACCATGCTGGACTTCACATGACATATATCTGAACCCTGCTGGACCTACTGCGACCTCTTTCTGTACCCTGCTGGACCTCCTATGACCTCTTTCTGAACCCTGCTGAACCTCCTCTGACCTCTTTCTGAACCCTGCTTGACCTCCTACGACATCTTTCTGAACCCTGCTGGACTTCACATGACCGTGCCTTTTCACTGACGGTCTGCCAGTCTTCGTTGGTCGACGTTGCAGATCCCAGTGTACTTCAGGAAGCATGGGCGAGCTTTCGCAGGCAGCCGGAACAAATGACAAATTCCTCCTCCAATCATATTTGAACGTTGGGCCTGGCCAGCAGGTTCGTGAAAGACTTGAGCCCAGCTTGACCCTCGTTCCGATGGCGGTGATACCTTGGGTTTCTCTGTTCCTCAAGGAAGTAGAACTAAAAAAGCAGGTTTGGAACGGGAAGATGACGTAATCTGTTGCCAAATCCTTGACGCGAGGGTCGCGACTGTATTTTAAAGAGGTGACCAAGGTTACTCAATCGTCACCAAGGGGTGGACTACCACTCCAATGAATTCGACTTCAGGAAAATATGTTGAAGAAGCAAAGCGACCACGCGACTTCATTAAATATTGCTAAAAGTGAAGTCAAAATCAGTTTTGAGCCAGGTAGGAGTTGAACCTACAATCTTCTGATTCGTAGTCAGACGCATTATCCATTGCGCCACTGGCCCATGTGACTACTAGCTATCACTCCTACTGATATGTTTTAGTGCTGCAATAATGAGTGATCAACGTAAGGGGTCTCCGGTTGTCGCAGACGTGCACGTTCCTGAGCCACGCGCACAAAGGCCTCTGACAAGTATTCGGAATTGCAGCTGAACACAAATGAATGCACCAACTTTTCTGAACCCTGCTGGACTTCACATGACCTCTTTCTGAACCCTGCTGAACTTCACATGACCTCTATCTGAACCCTGCTGGACTTCACATGACCTCTATCTGAACCCTGCTGGACTTCACATGACCTCTTTCTGAACCCTGCTGGACCTACTGCGACCTCTTTCTGTACCCTGCTGGACCTCCTATGACCTCTTTCTGAACCCTGCTGAACCTCCTCTGACCTCTTTCTGAACCCTGATTGACCTCCTACGACATCTTTCTGAACCCTGCTGGACTTCACATGACCTCTATCTGAACCCTGCTGGACTTCACATGACCTCTATCTGAACCCTGCTGGACTTCACATGACCTCTTTCTGAACCCTGCTGGACCTACTGCGACCTCTTTCTGTACCCTGCTGGACCTCCTATGACCTCTTTCTGAACCCTGCTGAACCTCCTCTGACCTCTTTCTGAACCCTGCTTGACCTCCTACGACATCTTTCTGAACCCTGCTGGACTTCACATGACCGTGCCTTTTCACTGACGGTCTGCCACTCTTCGTTGGTCGACGTTGCAGATCCCAGTGTACTTCAGGAAGCATGGGCGAGCTTTCGCAGGCAGCCGGAACAAATGACAAATTCCTCCTCCAACCATATTTGAACGTTGGGCCTGGCCAGCAGGTTCGTGAAAGACTTGAGCCCAGCTTGACCCTCGTTCCGATGGCGGTGATACCTTGGGTTTCTCTGTTCCTCAAGGAAGTAGAACTAAAAAAGCCGGTTTGGAACGGGAAGATGACGTAATCTGTTGCCAAATCCTTGACGCGAGGGTCGCGACTGTATTTTATAGAGGTGACCAAGGTTACTCAATCGTCACCAAGGGGTGGACGATCACTCCAATGAATTCGACTTCAGGAAAATATGTTCAAGAAGCAAAGAGACCACGCGACTTCATTAAATATTGCTAAAAGTGAAGTCAAAATCAGTTTCGAGCCAGGTAGGAGTCAAACCTACAATCTTCTGATTCGTAGTCAGACGCGTTATCCATTGCGCCACTGGCCCATGTGACTACTAGCTACCACTCCTACTAATATGTTTTAGTGCTGCAATAATGAGTGATCAACGGAAGGGGTCTCCGGTTGTCGCAGACGTGCACTTTCCTGAGCCACGCGCACAAAGGCCTCTGACAAGTACTCGGAATTGCAGCTGAACACAAATGAATGCACCAACTTTTCTGAACCCTGCTGGACTTCACATGACCTCTTTCTGAACCCTGCTGAACTTCACATGACCTCTATCTGAACCCTGCTGGACTTCACACGACCTCTATCTGAACCATGCTGGACTTCACATGACATATATCTGAACCCTGCTGGACTTCACATGACTCCTTTCTGAACCCTGCTGGACTTCACATGACCTCTATCTGAACCCTGCTGGACTTCACATGACCTCTTTCTGAACCCTGCTGGACCTACTGCGACCTCTTTCTGTACCCTGCTGGACCTCCTATGACCTCTTTCTGTACCCTGCTGGACCTCCTATGACCTCTTTCTGAACCCTGCTGAACCTCCTCTGACCTCTTTCTGAACCCTGCTTGACCTCCTACGACATCTTTCTGAACCCTGCTGGACTTCACATGACCGTGCCTTTTCACTGACGGTCTGCCAGTCTTCGTTGGTCGACGTTGCAGATCCCAGTGTACTTCAGGAAGCATGGGCGAGCTTTCGCAGGCAGCCGGAACAAATGACAAATTCCTCCTCCAACCATATTTGAACGTTGGGCCTGGCCAGCAGGTTCGTGAAAGACTTGAGCCCAGCTTGACCCTCGTTCCGATGGCGGTGATACCTTGGGTTTCTCTGTTCCTCAAGGAAGTAGACTAAAAAAGCAGGTTTGGAACGGGAAGATGACGTAATCTGTTGCCAAATCCTTGACGCGAGGGTCGCGACTGTATTTTAAAGAGGTGACCAAGGTTACTCAATCGTCACCAAGGGGTGGACTACCACTCCAATGAATTCGACTTCAGGAAAATATGTTGAAGAAGCAAAGCGACCACGCGACTTCATTAAATATTGCTAAAAGTGAAGTCAAAATCAGTTTTGAGCCAGGTAGGAGTCGAACCTACAATCTTCTGATTCGTAGTCAGACGCGTTATCCATTGCGCCACTGGCCCATGTGACTACTATCTATCACTCCTACTGAGATGTTTTAGTGCTGCAATAATGAGTGATCAACGTAAGGGGTCTCCGGTTGTCGCAGACGTGCACTTTCCTGAGCCACGCGCACAAAGGCCTCTGACAAGTACTCGGAATTGCAGCTGAACACAAATGAATGCACCAACTTTTCTGAACCCTGCTGGACTTCACATGACATATATCTGAACCCTGCTGGACTTCACATGACTCCTTTCTGAACCCTGCTGGACTTCACATGACCTCTATCTGAACCCTGCTGGACTTCACATGACCTCTTTCTGAACCCTGCTGGACCTACTGCGACCTCTTTCTGTACCCTGCTGGACCTCTTATGACCTCTTTCTGAACCCTGCTGAACCTCCTCTGACCTCTTTCTGAACCCTGATTGACCTCCTACGACATCTTTCTGAACCCTGCTGGACTTCATATGACCTCTATCTGAACCCTGCTGGACTTCACATGACCTCTATCTGAACCCTGCTGGACTTCACATGACCGTGCCTTTTCACTGACGGTCTGCCAGTCTTCGTTGGTCGACGTTGCAGATCCCAGTGTACTTCAGGAAGCATGGGCGAGCTTTCGCAGGCAGCCGGAACAAATGACAAATTCCTCCTCCAACCATATTTGAACGTTGGGCCTGGCCAGCAGGTTCGTGAAAGACTTGAGCCCAGCTTGACCCTCGTTCCGATGGCGGTGATACCTTGGGTTTCTCTGTTCCTCAAGGAAGTAGACCTAAAAAAGCAGGTTTGGAACAGGAAGATGACGTAATCTGTTGCCAAATCCTTGACGTGAGGGTCGCGACTGTATTTTAAAGAGGTGACCAAGGTTACTCAATCGTCACCAAGGGGTGGACTACCACTCCAATGAATTCGACTTCAGGAAAATATGTTGAAGAAGCAAAGCGACCACGCGACTTCATTAAATATTGCTAAAAGTGATGTCAAAATCAGTTTTGAGCCAGGTAGGAGTCGAACCTACAATCTTCTAATTCGTAGTCAGACGCGTTATCCATTGCGCCACTGGCCCATGTAACTACTAGCTATCACTCCTACTGATATGTTTTAGTGCTGCAATAATGAGTGATCAACGTAAGGGGTCTCCGGTTGTCGCAGACGTGCACGTTCCTGAGCCACGCGCACAAAGGCCTCTGACAAGTACTCGGAATTGCAGCTGAACACAAATGAATGCACCAACTTTTCTGAACCCTGCTGGACTTCACATGACCTCTTTCTGAACCCTGCTGAACTTCACATGACCTCTATCTGAACCCTGTTTGACTTCACACGACCTCTATCTGAACCATGCTGGACTTCACATGACATATATCTGAACCCTGCTGGACCTACTGCGACCTCTTTCTGTACCCTGCTGGGCCTCCTATGACCTCTTTCTGAACCCTGCTGAACCTCCTCTGACCTCTTTCTGAACCCTGATTGACCTCCTACGACATCTTTCTGAACCCTGCTGGACTTCACATGACCTCTATCTGAACCCTGCTGGACTTCACATGACCTCTATCTGAACCCTGCTGGACTTCACATGACCGTGCCTTTTCACTGACGGTCTGCCAGTCTTCGTTGGTCGACGTTGCAGATCCCAGTGTACTTCAGGAAGCATGGGCGAGCTTTCGCAGGCAGCCGGAACAAATGACAAATTCCTCCTCCAACCATATTTGAACGTTGGGCCTGGCCAGCAGGTTCGTGAAAGACTTGAGCCCAGCTTGACCCTCGTTCCGATGGCGGTGATACCTTGGGTTTCTCTGTTCCTCAAGGAAGTAGAACTAAAAAAGCCGGTTTGGAACGGGAAGATGACGTAATCTGTTGCCAAATCCTTGACGCGAGGGTCGCGACTGTATTTTAAAGAGGTGACCAAGGTTACTCAATCGTCACCAAGGGGTGGACGATCACTCCAATGAATTCGACTTCAGGAAAATATGTTCAAGAAGCAAAGAGACCACGCGACTTCATTAAATATTGCTAAAAGTGAAGTCAAAATCAGTTTCGAGCCAGGTAGGAGTCAAACCTACAATCTTCTGATTCGTAGTCAGACGCGTTATCCATTGCGCCACTGGCCCATGTGACTACTAGCTACCACTCCTACTAATATGTTTTAGTGCTGCAATAATGAGTGATCAACGGAAGGGGTCTCCGGTTGTCGCAGACGTGCACTTTCCTGAGCCACGCGCACAAAGGCCTCTGACAAGTACTCGGAATTGCAGCTGAACACAAATGAATGCACCAACTTTTCTGAACCCTGCTGGACTTCACATGACATATATCTGAACCCTGCTGGACTTCACATGACTCCTTTCTGAACCCTGCTGGACTTCACATGACCTCTATCTGAACCCTGCTGGACTTCACATGACCTCTTTCTGAACCCTGCTGGACCTACTGCGACCTCTTTCTGTACCCTGCTGGACCTCTTATGACCTCTTTCTGAACCCTGCTGAACCTCCTCTGACCTCTTTCTGAACCCTGATTGACCTCCTACGACATCTTTCTGAACCCTGCTGGACTTCACATGACCTCTATCTGAACCCTGCTGGACTTCACATGACCTCTATCTGAACCCTGCTGGACTTCACATGACCGTGCCTTTTCACTGACGGTCTGCCAGTCTTCGTTGGTCGACGTTGCAGATCCCAGTGTACTTCAGGAAGCATGGGCGAGCTTTCGCAGGCAGCCGGAACAAATGACAAATTCCTCCTCCAACCATATTTGAACGTTGGGCCTGGCCAGCAGGTTCGTGAAAGACTTGAGCCCAGCTTGACCCTCGTTCCGATGGCGGTGATACCTTGGGTTTCTCTGTTCCTCAAGGAAGTAGAACTAAAAAAGCAGGTTTGGAACGGGAAGATGACGTAATCTGTTGCCAAATCCTTGACGCGAGGGTCGCGACTGTATTTTAAAGAGGTGACCAAGGTTACTCAATCGTCACCAACGGGTGGACTACCACTCCAATGAATTCGACTTCAGTAAAATATGTTGAAGAAGCAAAGCGACCACGCGACTTCATTAAATATTGCTAAAAGTGAAGTCAAAATCAGTTTCGAGCCAGGTAGGAGTCAAACCTACAATCTTCTGATTCGTAGTCAGACGCGTTATCCATTGCGCCACTGGCCCATGTGACTACTAGCTACCACTCCTACTAATATGTTTTAGTGCTGCAATAATGAGTGATCAACGGAAGGGGTCTCCGGTTGTCGCAGACGTGCACTTTCCTGAGCCACGCGCACAAAGGCCTCTGACAAGTACTCGGAATTGCAGCTGAACACAAATGAATGCACCAACTTTTCTGAACCCTGCTGGACTTCACATGACCTCTTTCTGAACCCTGCTGAACTTCACATGACCTCTATCTGAACCCTGCTGGACTTCACACGACCTCTATCTGAACCATGCTGGACTTCACATGACATATATCTGAACCCTGCTGGACTTCACATGACTCCTTTCTGAACCCTGCTGGACTTCACATGACCTCTATCTGAACCCTGCTGGACTTCACATGACCTCTTTCTGAACCCTGCTGGACCTACTGCGACCTCTTTCTGTACCCTGCTGGACCTCCTATGACCTCTTTCTGTACCCTGCTGGACCTCCTATGACCTCTTTCTGAACCCTGCTGAACCTCCTCTGACCTCTTTCTGAACCCTGCTTGACCTCCTACGACATCTTTCTGAACCCTGCTGGACTTCACATGACCGTGCCTTTTCACTGACGGTCTGCCAGTCTTCGTTGGTCGACGTTGCAGATCCCAGTGTACTTCAGGAAGCATGGGCGAGCTTTCGCAGGCAGCCGGAACAAATGACAAATTCCTCCTCCAACCATATTTGAACGTTGGGCCTGGCCAGCAGGTTCGTGAAAGACTTGAGCCCAGCTTGACCCTCGTTCCGATGGCGGTGATACCTTGGGTTTCTCTGTTCCTCAAGGAAGTAGAACTAAAAAAGCAGGTTTGGAACGGGAAGATGACGTAATCTGTTGCCAAATCCTTGACGCGAGGGTCGCGACTGTATTTTAAAGAGGTGACCAAGGTTACTCAATCGTCACCAAGGGGTGGACTACCACTCCAATGAATTCGACTTCAGGAAAATATGTTGAAGAAGGAAAGCGACCACGCGACTTCATTAAATATTGCTAAAAGTGAAATCAAAATCAGTTTTGAGCCAGGTAGGAGTCGAACCTACAATCTTCTGATTCGTAGTCAGACGCGTTATCCATTGCGCCACTGGCCCATGTGACTACTAGTTATCACTCCTACTGATATGTTTTAGTGCTGCAATAATGAGTGATCAACGTAAGGGGTCTCCGGTTGTCGCAGACGTGCACGTTCCTGAGCCACGCGCACAAAGGCCTCTGACAAGTACTCGGAATTGCAGCTGAACACAAATGAATGCACCAACTTTTCTGAACCCTGCTGGACTTCACATGACCTCTTTCTGAACCCTGCTGAACTTCACATGACCTCTATCTGAACCCTGCTGGACTTCACACGACCTCTATCTGAACCATGCTGGACTTCACATGACATATATCTGAACCCTGCTGGACCTACTGCGACCTCTTTCTGTACCCTGCTGGACCTCCTATGACCTCTTTCTGAACCCTGCTGAACCTCCTCTGACCTCTTTCTGAACCCTGATTGACCTCCTACGACATCTTTCTGAACCCTGCTGGACTTCACATGACCTCTATCTGAACCCTGCTGGACTTCACATGACCTCTTTCTGAACCCTGCTGGACCTACTGCGACCTCTTTCTGTACCCTGCTGGACCTCCTATGACCTCTTTCTGTACCCTGCTGGACCTCCTATGACCTCTTTCTGAACCCTGCTGAACCTCCTCTGACCTCTTTCTGAACCCTGCTTGACCTCCTACGACATCTTTCTGAACCCTGCTGGACTTCACATGACCGTGCCTTTTCACTGACGGTCTGCCAGTCTTCGTTGGTCGACGTTGCAGATCCCAGTGTACTTCAGTAAGCATGGGCGAGCTTTCGCAGGCAGCCGGAACAAATGACAAATTCCTCCTCCAACCATATTTGAACGTTGGGCCTGGCCAGCAGGTTCGTGAAAGACTTGAGCCCAGCTTGACCCTCGTTCCGATGGCGGTGATACCTTGGGTTTCTCTGTTCCTCAAGGAAGTAGACTAAAAAAGCAGGTTTGGAACGGGAAGATGACGTAATCTGTTGCCAAATCCTTGACGCGAGGGTCGCGACTGTATTTTAAAGAGGTGACCAAGGTTACTCAATCGTCACCAAGGGGTGGACTACCACTCCAATGAATTCGACTTCAGGAAAATATGTTGAAGAAGCAAAGCGACCACGCGACTTCATTAAATATTGCTAAAAGTGAAGTCAAAATCAGTTTTGAGCCAGGTAGGAGTCGAACCTACAATCTTCTGATTCGTAGTCAGACGCGTTATCCATTGCGCCACTGGCCCATGTGACTACTATCTATCACTCCTACTGAGATGTTTTAGTGCTGCAATAATGAGTGATCAACGTAAGGGGTCTCCGGTTGTCGCAGACGTGCACTTTCCTGAGCCACGCGCACAAAGGCCTCTGACAAGTACTCGGAATTGCAGCTGAACACAAATGAATGCACCAACTTTTCTGAACCCTGCTGGACTTCACATGACATATATCTGAACCCTGCTGGACTTCACATGACTCCTTTCTGAACCCTGCTGGACTTCACATGACCTCTATCTGAACCCTGCTGGACTTCACATGACCTCTTTCTGAACCCTGCTGGACCTACTGCGACCTCTTTCTGTACCCTGCTGGACCTCTTATGACCTCTTTCTGAACCCTGCTGAACCTCCTCTGACCTCTTTCTGAACCCTGATTGACCTCCTACGACATCTTTCTGAACCCTGCTGGACTTCACATGACCTCTATCTGAACCCTGCTGGACTTCACATGACCTCTATCTGAACCCTGCTGGACTTCACATGACCGTGCCTTTTCACTGACGGTCTGCCAGTCTTCGTTGGTCGACGTTGCAGATCCCAGTGTACTTCAGGAAGCATGGGCGAGCTTTCGCAGGCAGCCGGAACAAATGACAAATTCCTCCTCCAACCATATTTGAACGTTGGGCCTGGCCAGCAGGTTCGTGAAAGACTTGAGCCCAGCTTGACCCTCGTTCCGATGGCGGTGATACCTTGGGTTTCTCTGTTCCTCAAGGAAGTAGACCTAAAAAAGCAGGTTTGGAACAGGAAGATGACGTAATCTGTTGCCAAATCCTTGACGTGAGGGTCGCGACTGTATTTTAAAGAGGTGACCAAGGTTACTCAATCGTCACCAAGGGGTGGACTACCACTCCAATGAATTCGACTTCAGGAAAATATGTTGAAGAAGCAAAGCGACCACGCGACTTCATTAAATATTGCTAAAAGTGATGTCAAAATCAGTTTTGAGCCAGGTAGGAGTCGAACCTACAATCTTCTAATTCGTAGTCAGACGCGTTATCCATTGCGCCACTGGCCCATGTGACTACTAGCTATCACTCCTACTGATATGTTTTAGTGCTGCAATAATGAGTGATCAACGTAAGGGGTCTCCGGTTGTCGCAGACGTGCACGTTCCTGAGCCACGCGCACAAAGGCCTCTGACAAGTACTCGGAATTGCAGCTGAACACAAATGAATGCACCAACTTTTCTGAACCCTGCTGGACTTCACATGACCTCTTTCTGAACCCTGCTGAACTTCACATGACCTCTATCTGAACCCTGTTTGACTTCACACGACCTCTATCTGAACCATGCTGGACTTCACATGACATATATCTGAACCCTGCTGGACCTACTGCGACCTCTTTCTGTACCCTGCTGGGCCTCCTATGACCTCTTTCTGAACCCTGCTGAACCTCCTCTGACCTCTTTCTGAACCCTGATTGACCTCCTACGACATCTTTCTGAACCCTGCTGGACTTCACATGACCTCTATCTGAACCCTGCTGGACTTCACATGACCTCTATCTGAACCCTGCTGGACTTCACATGACCGTGCCTTTTCACTGACGGTCTGCCAGTCTTCGTTGGTCGACGTTGCAGATCCCAGTGTACTTCAGGAAGCATGGGCGAGCTTTCGCAGGCAGCCGGAACAAATGACAAATTCCTCCTCCAACCATATTTGAACGTTGGGCCTGGCCAGCAGGTTCGTGAAAGACTTGAGCCCAGCTTGACCCTCGTTCCGATGGCGGTGATACCTTGGGTTTCTCTGTTCCTCAAGGAAGTAGAACTAAAAAAGCCGGTTTGGAACGGGAAGATGACGTAATCTGTTGCCAAATCCTTGACGCGAGGGTCGCGACTGTATTTTAAAGAGGTGACCAAGGTTACTCAATCGTCACCAAGGGGTGGACGATCACTCCAATGAATTCGACTTCAGGAAAATATGTTCAAGAAGCAAAGAGACCACGCGACTTCATTAAATATTGCTAAAAGTGAAGTCAAAATCAGTTTCGAGCCAGGTAGGAGTCAAACCTACAATCTTCTGATTCGTAGTCAGACGCGTTATCCATTGCGCCACTGGCCCATGTGACTACTAGCTACCACTCCTACTAATATGTTTTAGTGCTGCAATAATGAGTGATCAACGGAAGGGGTCTCCGGTTGTCGCAGACGTGCACTTTCCTGAGCCACGCGCACAAAGGCCTCTGACAAGTACTCGGAATTGCAGCTGAACACAAATGAATGCACCAACTTTTCTGAACCCTGCTGGACTTCACATGACATATATCTGAACCCTGCTGGACTTCACATGACTCCTTTCTGAACCCTGCTGGACTTCACATGACCTCTATCTGAACCCTGCTGGACTTCACATGACCTCTTTCTGAACCCTGCTGGACCTACTGCGACCTCTTTCTGTACCCTGCTGGACCTCTTATGACCTCTTTCTGAACCCTGCTGAACCTCCTCTGACCTCTTTCTGAACCCTGATTGACCTCCTACGACATCTTTCTGAACCCTGCTGGACTTCACATGACCTCTATCTGAACCCTGCTGGACTTCACATGACCTCTATCTGAACCCTGCTGGACTTCACATGACCGTGCCTTTTCACTGACGGTCTGCCAGTCTTCGTTGGTCGACGTTGCAGATCCCAGTGTACTTCAGGAAGCATGGGCGAGCTTTCGCAGGCAGCCGGAACAAATGACAAATTCCTCCTCCAACCATATTTGAACGTTGGGCCTGGCCAGCAGGTTCGTGAAAGACTTGAGCCCAGCTTGACCCTCGTTCCGATGGCGGTGATACCTTGGGTTTCTCTGTTCCTCAAGGAAGTAGAACTAAAAAAGCAGGTTTGGAACGGGAAGATGACGTAATCTGTTGCCAAATCCTTGACGCGAGGGTCGCGACTGTATTTTAAAGAGGTGACCAAGGTTACTCAATCGTCACCAACGGGTGGACTACCACTCCAATGAATTCGACTTCAGGAAAATATGTTGAAGAAGCAAAGCGACCACGCGACTTCATTAAATATTGCTAAAAGTGAAGTCAAAATCAGTTTTGAGCCAGGTAGGAGCTGAACCTACAATCTTCGGATTCGTAGTCAGACGCGTTATCCATTGCGCCACTGGCCCATGTGACTACTAGCTATCACTCCTACTGATATGTTTTAGTGCTGCAATAATGAGTGATCAACGTAAGGGGTCTCCGGTTGTCGCAGACGTGCACGTTCCTGAGCCACGCGCACAAAGGCCTCTGACAAGTACTCGGAATTGCAGCTGAACACAAATGAATGCACCAACTTTTCTGAACCCTGCTGGACTTCACATGACCTCTTTCTGAACCCTGCTGAACTTCACATGACCTCTATCTGAACCCTGCTGGACTACACACGACCTCTATCTGAACCATGCTGGACTTCACATGACATATATCTGAACCCTTCTGGACCTACGGCGACCTCTTTCTGTACCCTGCTGGACCTCCTATGACCTCTTTCTGTACCTTGCTGGACCTCCTATGACCTCTTTCTGAACCCTGCTGAACCTACTGCGACCTCTTTCTGTACCCTGCTGGACCTCCTATGACCTCTTTCTGTACCCTGCTGGACCTCCTATGACCTCTTTCTGAACCCTGCTGAACCTCCTCTGACCTCTTTCTGAACCCTGCTTGACCTCCTACGACATCTTTCTGAACCCTGCTGGACTTCACATGACCGTGCCTTTTCACTGACGGTCTGCCAGTCTTCGTTGGTCGACGTTGCAGATCCCAGTGTACTTCAGGAAGCATGGGCGAGCTTTCGCAGGCAGCCGGAACAAATGACAAATTCCTCCTCCAACCATATTTGAACGTTGGGCCTGGCCAGCAGGTTCGTGAAAGACTTGAGCCCAGCTTGACCCTCGTTCCGATGGCGGTGATACCTTGGGTTTCTCTGTTCCTCAAGGAAGTAGACCTAAAAAAGCAGGTTTGGAACGGGAAGATGACGTAATCTGTTGCCAAATCCTTGACGTGAGGGTCGCGACTGTATTTTAAAGAGGTGACCAAGGTTACTCAATCGTCACCAAGGGGTGGACTACCACTCCAATGAATTCGACTTCAGGAAAATATGTTGAAGAAGCAAAGCGACGACGCGACTTCATTAAATATTGCTAAAAGTGATGTCAAAATCAGTTTTGAGCCAGGTAGGAGTCGAACCTACAATCTTCTAATTCGTAGTCAGACGCGTTATCCATTGCGCCACTGGCCCATGTGACTACTAGCTATCACTCCTACTGATATGTTTTAGTGCTTCAATAATGAGTGATCAACGTAAGGGGTCTCCGGTTGTCGCAGACGTGCACGTTCCTGAGCCACGCGCACAAAGGCCTCTGACAAGTACTCGGAATTGCAGCTGAACACAAATGAATGCACCAACTTTTCTGAACCCTGCTGGACTTCAAATGACCTCTTTCTGAACCCTGCTGAACTTCACATGACCTCTATCTGAACCCTGCTGGACTTCACACGACCTCTATCTGAACCATGCTGGACTTCACATGACCTCTTTCTGAACCCTACTGGACCTACTGCGACCTCTTTCTGTACCCTGCTGGACCTCCTATGACCTCTTTCTGAACCCTGCTGGACTTCACATGACCTCTATCTGAACCCTGCTGGACTTCACATGACCTCTTTCTGAACCCTGCTGGACCTACTGCGACCTCTTTCTGTACCCTGCTGGACCTCCTATGACCTCTTTCTGAACCCTGCTGAACCTCCTCTGACCTCTTTCTGAACCCTGCTTGACCTCCTACGACATCTTTCTGAACCCTGCTGGACTTCACATGACCTCTATCTGAACCCTGCTGGACTTCACATGACCTCTTTCTGAACCCTGCTGGACCTACTGCGACCTCTTTCTGTACCCTGCTGGACCTCCTATGACCTCTTTCTGAACCCTGCTGGACTTCACATGACCTCTATCTGAACCCTGCTGGACTTCACATGACCTCTTTCTGAACCCTGCTGGACCTACTGCGACCTCTTTCTGTACCCTGCTGGACCTCCTATGACCTCTTTCTGTACCCTGCTGGACCTCCTATGACCTCTTTCTGAACCCTGCTGAACCTCCTCTGACCTCTTTCTGAACCCTGATTGACCTCCTACGACATCTTTCTGAACCCTGCTGGACTTCACATGACCTCTATCTGAACCCTGCTGGACTTCACATGACCTCTATCTGAACCCTGCTGGACTTCACATGACCGTGCCTTTTCACTGACGGTCTGCCAGTCTTCGTTGGTCGACGTTGCAGATCCCAGTGTACTTCAGGAAGCATGGGCGAGCTTTCGCAGGCAGCCGGAACAAATGACAAATTCCTCCTCCAACCATATTTGAACGTTGGGCCTGGCCAGCAGGTTCGTGAAAGACATGAGCCCAGCTTGACCCTCGTTCCGATGGCGGTGATACCTTGGGTTTCTCTGTTCCTCAAGGAAGTCGACCTAAAAAAGCAGGTTTGGAACGGGAAGATGACGTAATCTGTTGCCAAATCCTTGACGTGAGGGTCGCGACTGTATTTTAAAGAGGTGACCAAGGTTACTCAATCGTCACCAAGGGGTGGACTACCACTCCAATGAATTCGACTTCAGGAAAATATGTTGAAAAAGCAAAGCGACCACGCGACTTCATTAAATATTGCTAAAAGTGAAGTCAAAATCAGTTTTGAGCCAGGTAGGAGTCGAACCTACAATCTTCTGATTTGTAGTCAGACGCGTTATCCATTGCGCCACTGGCCCATGTGACTACTATCTATCACTCCTACTGAGATGTTTTAGTGCTGCAATAATGAGTGATCAACGTAAGGGGTCTCCGGTTGTCGCAGACGTGCACTTTCCTGAGCCACGCGCACAAAGGCCTCTGACAAGTACTCGGAATTGCAGCTGAACACAAATGAATGCACCAACTTTTCTGAACCCTGCTGGACTTCACATGACCTCTTTCTGAACCCTGCTGAACTTCACATGACCTCTATCTGAACCCTGCTGGACTTCACACGACCTCTATCTGAACCATGCTGGACTTCACATGACATATATCTGAACCCTGCTGGACCTACTGCGACCTCTTTCTGTACCCTGCTGGACCTCCTATGACCTCTTTCTGAACCCTGCTGAACCTCCTCTGACCTCTTTCTGAACCCTGATTGACCTCCTACGACATCTTTCTGAACCCTGCTGGACTTCACATGACCTCTATCTGAACCCTGCTGGACTTCACATGACCTCTTTCTGAACCCTGCTGGACCTACTGCGACCTCTTTCTGTACCCTGCTGGACCTCCTATGACCTCTTTCTGAACCCTGCTGAACCTCCTCTGACCTCTTTCTGAACCCTGCTTGACCTCCTACGACATCTTTCTGAACCCTGCTGGACTTCACATGACCGTGCCTTTTCACTGACGGTCTGCCAGTCTTCGTTGGTCGACGTTGCAGATCCCAGTGTACTTCAGGAAGCATGGGCGAGCTTTCGCAGGCAGCCGGAACAAATGACAAATTCCTCCTCCAACCATATTTGAACGTTGGGCCTGGCCAGCAGGTTCGTGAAAGACTTGAGCCCAGCTTGACCCTCGTTCCGATGGCGGTGATACCTTGGGTTTCTCTGTTCCTCAAGGAAGTAGACTAAAAAAGCAGGTTTGGAACGGGAAGATGACGTAATCTGTTGCCAAATCCTTGACGCGAGGGTCGCGACTGTATTTTAAAGAGGTGACCAAGGTTACTCAATCGTCACCAAGGGGTGGACTACCACTCCAATGAATTCGACTTCAGGAAAATATGTTGAAGAAGCAAAGCGACCACGCGACTTCATTAAATATTGCTAAAAGTGAAGTCAAAATCAGTTTTGAGCCAGGTAGGAGTCGAACCTACAATCTTCTGATTCGTAGTCAGACGCGTTATCCATTGTGCCACTGGCCCATGTGACTACTATCTATCACTCCTACTGAGATGTTTTAGTGCTGCAATAATGAGTGATCAACGTAAGGGGTCTCCGGTTGTCGCAGACGTGCACTTTCCTGAGCCACGCGCACAAAGGCCTCTGACAAGTACTCGGAATTGCAGCTGAACACAAATGAATGCACCAACTTTTCTGAACCCTGCTGGACTTCACATGACATATATCTGAACCCTGCTGGACTTCACATGACTCCTTTCTGAACCCTGCTGGACTTCACATGACCTCTATCTGAACCCTGCTGGACTTCACATGACCTCTTTCTGAACCCTGCTGGACCTACTGCGACCTCTTTCTGTACCCTGCTGGACCTCTTATGACCTCTTTCTGAACCCTGCTGAACCTCCTCTGACCTCTTTCTGAACCCTGATTGACCTCCTACGACATCTTTCTGAACCCTGCTGGACTTCACATGACCTCTATCTGAACCCTGCTGGACTTCACATGACCTCTATCTGAACCCTGCTGGACTTCACATGACCGTGCCTTTTCACTGACGGTCTGCCAGTCTTCGTTGGTCGACGTTGCAGATCCCAGTGTACTTCAGGAAGCATGGGCGAGCTTTCGCAGGCAGCCGGAACAAATGACAAATTCCTCCTCCAACCATATTTGAACGTTGGGCCTGGCCAGCAGGTTCGTGAAAGACTTGAGCCCAGCTAGACCCTCGTTCCGATGGCGGTGATACCTTGGGTTTCTCTGTTCCTCAAGGAAGTAGACCTAAAAAAGCAGGTTTGGAACGGGAAGATGACGTAATCTGTTGCCAAATCCTTGACGTGAGGGTCGCGACTGTATTTTAAAGAGGTGACCAAGGTTACTCAATCGTCACCAAGGGGTGGACTACCACTCCAATGAATTCGACTTCAGGAAAATATGTTGAAGAAGCAAAGCGACCACGCGACTTCATTAAATATTGCTAAAAGTGAAGTCAAAATCAGTTTTGAGCCAGGTAGGAGTCGAACCTACAATCTTCTGATTCGTAGTCAGACGCGTTATCCATTGCGCCACTGGCCCATGTGACTCCTATCTATCACTCCTACTGAGATGTTTTAGTGCTGCAATAATGAGTGATCAACGTAAGGGGTCTCCGGTTGTCGCAGACGTGCACTTTCCTGAGCCACGCGCACAAAGGCCTCTGACAAGTACTCGGAATTGCAGCTGAACACAAATGAATGCACCAACTTTTCTGAACCCTGCTGGACTTCACATGACCTCTTTCTGAACCCTGCTGAACTTCACATGACCTCTATCTGAACCCTGCTGGACTTCACACGACCTCTATCTGAACCATGCTGGACTTCACATGACATATATCTGAACCCTGCTGGACCTACTGCGACCTCTTTCTGTACCCTGCTGGACCTCCTATGACCTCTTTCTGAACCCTGCTGAACCTCCTCTGACCTCTTTCTGAACCCTGATTGACCTCCTACGACATCTTTCTGAACCCTGCTGGACTTCACATGACCTCTATCTGAACCCTGCTGGACTTCACATGACCTCTTTCTGAACCCTGCTGGACCTACTGCGACCTCTTTCTGTACCCTGCTGGACCTCCTATGACCTCTTTCTGAACCCTGCTGAACCTCCTCTGACCTCTTTCTGAACCCTGCTTGACCTCCTACGACATCTTTCTGAACCCTGCTGGACTTCACATGACCGTGCCTTTTCACTGACGGTCTGCCAGTCTTCGTTGGTCGACGTTGCAGATCCCAGTGTACTTCAGGAAGCATGGGCGAGCTTTCGCAGGCAGCCGGAACAAATGACAAATTCCTCCTCCAACCATATTTGAACGTTGGGCCTGGCCAGCAGGTTCGTGAAAGACTTGAGCCCAGCTTGACCCTCGTTCCGATGGCGGTGATACCTTGGGTTTCTCTGTTCCTCAAGGAAGTAGACTAAAAAAGCAGGTTTGGAACGGGAAGATGACGTAATCTGTTGCCAAATCCTTGACGCGAGGGTCGCGACTGTATTTTAAAGAGGTGACCAAGGTTACTCAATCGTCACCAAGGGGTGGACTACCACTCCAATGAATTCGACTTCAGGAAAATATGTTGAAGAAGCAAAGCGACCACGCGACTTCATTAAATATTGCTAAAAGTGAAGTCAAAATCAGTTTTGAGCCAGGTAGGAGTCGAACCTACAATCTTCTGATTCGTAGTCAGACGCGTTATCCATTGCGCCACTGGCCCATGTGACTACTATCTATCACTCCTACTGAGATGTTTTAGTGCTGCAATAATGAGTGATCAACGTAAGGGGTCTCCGGTTGTCGCAGACGTGCACTTTCCTGAGCCACGCGCACAAAGGCCTCTGACAAGTACTCGGAATTGCAGCTGAACACAAATGAATGCACCAACTTTTCTGAACCCTGCTGGACTTCACATGACATATATCTGAACCCTGCTGGACTTCACATGACTCCTTTCTGAACCCTGCTGGACTTCACATGACCTCTATCTGAACCCTGCTGGACTTCACATGACCTCTTTCTGAACCCTGCTGGACCTACTGCGACCTCTTTCTGTACCCTGCTGGACCTCTTATGACCTCTTTCTGAACCCTGCTGAACCTCCTCTGACCTCTTTCTGAACCCTGATTGACCTCCTACGACATCTTTCTGAACCCTGCTGGACTTCACATGACCTCTATCTGAACCCTGCTGGACTTCACATGACCTCTATCTAAACCCTGCTGGACTTCACATGACCGTGCCTTTTCACTGACGGTCTGCCAGTCTTCGTTGGTCGACGTTGCAGATCCCAGTGTACTTCAGGAAGCATGGGCGAGCTTTCGCAGGCAGCCGGAGCAAATGACAAATTCCTCCTCCAACCATATTTGAACGTTGGGCCTGGCCAGCAGGTCCGTGAAAGACTTGAGCCCAGCTTGACCCTCGTTCCGATGGCGGTGATACCTTGGGTTTCTCTGTTCCTCAAGGAAGTAGACCTAAAAAAGCAGGTTTGGAACAGGAAGATGACGTAATCTGTTGCCAAATCCTTGACGTGAGGGTCGCGACTGTATTTTAAAGAGGTGACCAAGGTTACTCAATCGTCACCAAGGGGTGGACTACCACTCCAATGAATTCGACTTCAGGAAAATATGTTGAAGAAGCAAAGCGACCACGCGACTTCATTAAATATTGCTAAAAGTGATGTCAAAATCAGTTTTGAGCCAGGTAGGAGTCGAACCTACAATCTTCTAATTCGTAGTCAGACGCGTTATCCATTGCGCCACTGGCCCATGTGACTACTAGCTATCACTCCTACTGATATGTTTTAGTGCTGCAATAATGAGTGATCAACGTAAGGGGTCTCCGGTTGTCGCAGACGTGCACGTTCCTGAGCCACGCGCACAAAGGCCTCTGACAAGTACTCGGAATTGCAGCTGAACACAAATGAATGCACCAACTTTTCTGAACCCTGCTGGACTTCACATGACCTCTTTCTGAACCCTGCTGAACTTCACATGACCTCTATCTGAACCCTGTTTGACTTCACACGACCTCTATCTGAACCATGCTGGACTTCACATGACATATATCTGAACCCTGCTGGACCTACTGCGACCTCTTTCTGTACCCTGCTGGGCCTCCTATGACCTCTTTCTGAACCCTGCTGAACCTCCTCTGACCTCTTTCTGAACCCTGATTGACCTCCTACGACATCTTTCTGAACCCTGCTGGACTTCACATGACCTCTATCTGAACCCTGCTGGACTTCACATGACCTCTATCTGAACCCTGCTGGACTTCACATGACCGTGCCTTTTCACTGACGGTCTGCCAGTCTTCGTTGGTCGACGTTGCAGATCCCAGTGTACTTCAGGAAGCATGGGCGAGCTTTCGCAGGCAGCCGGAACAAATGACAAATTCCTCCTCCAACCATATTTGAACGTTGGGCCTGGCCAGCAGGTTCGTGAAAGACTTGAGCCCAGCTTGACCCTCGTTCCGATGGCGGTGATACCTTGGGTTTCTCTGTTCCTCAAGGAAGTAGAACTAAAAAAGCCGGTTTGGAACGGGAAGATGACGTAATCTGTTGCCAAATCCTTGACGCGAGGGTCGCGACTGTATTTTAAAGAGGTGACCAAGGTTACTCAATCGTCACCAAGGGGTGGACGATCACTCCAATGAATTCGACTTCAGGAAAATATGTTCAAGAAGCAAAGAGACCACGCGACTTCATTAAATATTGCTAAAAGTGAAGTCAAAATCAGTTTCGAGCCAGGTAGGAGTCAAACCTACAATCTTCTGATTCGTAGTCAGACGCGTTATCCATTGCGCCACTGGCCCATGTGACTACTAGCTACCACTCCTACTAATATGTTTTAGTGCTGCAATAATGAGTGATCAACGGAAGGGGTCTCCGGTTGTCGCAGACGTGCACTTTCCTGAGCCACGCGCACAAAGGCCTCTGACAAGTACTCGGAATTGCAGCTGAACACAAATGAATGCACCAACTTTTCTGAACCCTGCTGGACTTCACATGACATATATCTGAACCCTGCTGGACTTCACATGACTCCTTTCTGAACCCTGCTGGACTTCACATGACCTCTATCTGAACCCTGCTGGACTTCACATGACCTCTTTATGAACCCTGCTGGACCTACTGCGACCTCTTTCTGTACCCTGCTGGACCTCTTATGACCTCTTTCTGAACCCTGCTGAACCTCCTCTGACCTCTTTCTGAACCCTGATTGACCTCCTACGACATCTTTCTGAACCCTGCTGGACTTCACATGACCTCTATCTGAACCCTGCTGGACTTCACATGACCTCTATCTGAACCCTGCTGGACTTCACATGACCGTGCCTTTTCACTGACGGTCTGCCAGTCTTCGTTGGTCGACGTTGCAGATCCCAGTGTACTTCAGGAAGCATGGGCGAGCTTTCGCAGGCAGCCGGAACAAATGACAAATTCCTCCTCCAACCATATTTGAACGTTGGGCCTGGCCAGCAGGTTCGTGAAAGACTTGAGCCCAGCTTGACCCTCGTTCCGATGGCGGTGATACGTTGGGTTTCTCTGTTCCTCAAGGAAGTAGACCTAAAAAAGCAGGTTTGGAACGGGAAGATGACGTAATCTGTTGCCAAATCCTTGACGTGAGGGTCGCGACTGTATTTTAAAGAGGTGACCAAGGTTACTCAATCGTCACCAAGGGGTGGACTACCACTCCAATGAATTCGACTTCAGGAAAATATGTTGAAGAAGCAAAGCGACCACGCGACTTCATTAAATATTGCTAAAAGTGAAGTCAAAATCAGTTTTGAGCCAGGTAGGAGTCGAACCTACAATCTTCTGATTCGTAGTCAGACGCGTTATCCATTGCGCCACTGGCCCATGTGACTACTATCTATCACTCCTACTGAGATGTTTTAGTGCTGCAATAATGAGTGATCAACGTAAGGGGTCTCCGGTTGTCGCAGACGTGCACTTTCCTGAGCCACGCGCACAAAGGCCTCTGACAAGTACTCGGAATTGCAGCTGAACACAAATGAATGCACCAACTTTTCTGAACCCTGCTGGACTTCACATGACCTCTTTCTGAACCCTGCTGAACTTCACATGACCTCTATCTGAACCCTGCTGGACTTCACACGACCTCTATCTGAACCATGCTGGACTTCACATGACATATATCTGAACCCTGCTGGACCTACTGCGACCTCTTTCTGTACCCTGCTGGACCTCCTATGACCTCTTTCTGAACCCTGCTGAACCTCCTCTGACCTCTTTCTGAACCCTGATTGACCTCCTACGACATCTTTCTGAACCCTGCTGGACTTCACATGACCTCTATCTGAACCCTGCTGGACTTCACATGACCTCTTTCTGAACCCTGCTGGACCTACTGCGACCTCTTTCTGAACCCTGCTTGACCTCCTACGACATCTTTCTGAACCCT
This sequence comes from Myxine glutinosa, assembly GCF_964187855.1. Taxonomy (NCBI): domain Eukaryota; kingdom Metazoa; phylum Chordata; class Myxini; order Myxiniformes; family Myxinidae; genus Myxine; species Myxine glutinosa. The sequence continues at coordinate 76,400,350 of NC_136269.1, read as the reverse complement.
GCTGGACTTCACATGACCGTGCCTTTTCACTGACGGTCTGCCAGTCTTCGTTGGTCGACGTTGCAGATCCCAGTGTACTTCAGGAAGCATGGGCGAGCTTTCGCAGGCAGCCGGAACAAATGACAAATTCCTCCTCCAACCATATTTGAACGTTGGGCCTGGCCAGCAGGTTCGTGAAAGACTTGAGCCCAGCTTGACCCTCGTTCCGATGGCGGTGATACCTTGGGTTTCTCTGTTCCTCAAGGAAGTAGACTAAAAAAGCAGGTTTGGAACGGGAAGATGACGTAATCTGTTGCCAAATCCTTGACGCGAGGGTCGCGACTGTATTTTAAAGAGGTGACCAAGGTTACTCAATCGTCACCAAGGGGTGGACTACCACTCCAATGAATTCGACTTCAGGAAAATATGTTGAAGAAGCAAAGCGACCACGCGACTTCATTAAATATTGCTAAAAGTGAAGTCAAAATCAGTTTTGAGCCAGGTAGGAGTCGAACCTACAATCTTCTGATTCGTAGTCAGACGCGTTATCCATTGCGCCACTGGCCCATGTGACTACTATCTATCACTCCTACTGAGATGTTTTAGTGCTGCAATAATGAGTGATCAACGTAAGGGGTCTCCGGTTGTCGCAGACGTGCACTTTCCTGAGCCACGCGCACAAAGGCCTCTGACAAGTACTCGGAATTGCAGCTGAACACAAATGAATGCACCAACTTTTCTGAACCCTGCTGGACTTCACATGACATATATCTGAACCCTGCTGGACTTCACATGACTCCTTTCTGAACCCTGCTGGACTTCACATGACCTCTATCTGAACCCTGCTGGACTTCACATGACCTCTTTCTGAACCCTGCTGGACCTACTGCGACCTCTTTCTGTACCCTGCTGGACCTCTTATGACCTCTTTCTGAACCCTGCTGAACCTCCTCTGACCTCTTTCTGAACCCTGATTGACCTCCTACGACATCTTTCTGAACCCTGCTGGACTTCACATGACCTCTATCTGAACCCTGCTGGACTTCACATGACCTCTATCTGAACCCTGCTGGACTTCACATGACCGTGCCTTTTCACTGACGGTCTGCCAGTCTTCGTTGGTCGACGTTGCAGATCCCAGTGTACTTCAGGAAGCATGGGCGAGCTTTCGCAGGCAGCCGGAACAAATGACAAATTCCTCCTCCAACCATATTTGAACGTTGGGCCTGGCCAGCAGGTTCGTGAAAGACTTGAGCCCAGCTTGACCCTCGTTCCGATGGCGGTGATACCTTGGGTTTCTCTGTTCCTCAAGGAAGTAGACCTAAAAAAGCAGGTTTGGAACGGGAAGATGACGTAATCTGTTGCCAAATCCTTGACGTGAGGGTCGCGACTGTATTTTAAAGAGGTGACCAAGGTTACTCAATCGTCACCAAGGGGTGGACTACCACTCCAATGAATTCGACTTCAGGAAAATATGTTGAAGAAGCAAAGCGACCACGCGACTTCATTAAATATTGCTAAAAGTGATGTCAAAATCAGTTTTGAGCCAGGTAGGAGTCGAACCTACAATCTTCTAATTCGTAGTCAGACGCGTTATCCATTGCGCCACTGGCCCATGTGACTACTAGCTATCACTCCTACTGATATGTTTTAGTGCTGCAATAATGAGTGATCAACGTAAGGGGTCTCCGGTTGTCGCAGACGTGCACGTGTCAGCCATTAGGGTTTTAGCCCCATGACTCAATTGATCATAACATCTGAAATTATATATCGTGCTTCTGAAAACTGATTTGAACTCAACTGCAGACAGAGGTGAGTGGACAAAATGTGGTTTCGAGGCTCAACGTGCAGGGTGGATCCTTAGCCTAGTAAATTAGTCCTTGAATGAATGTGCCAAACAGTAGATAAAATGCTCTCGACCCACGTACAGGAAAAAGATGTCATCCAAACGCCTCCTTCACAACGGGAATAATTAATTATATATCTTCGTAGTGTTTAGTATGTCTCCTAAACCAAGGACGTATCCAATCTTCATCTACCATTTAGCCTAGTGTATAAGAATATTTACTTCGGCCTGCGCTCGGGTCTGATATGTTTAGATAGATAGCCAAAAAAAGCGTAGCCTATCAGTATGCTTACATCTTGTTGTCTAAATTTGACCTTCTATAGGACGGGACAATGGGAGATGTTGTCCTTATGGCCTTGTATTGCTATGTCTTTAGCGCAGATTCTTGTCTAATATTTTGCTATAAATGAAATGCCTTTCCACTTATTTTTCAGCGAGTGTCTTGAGGAATTGTCCGCTGCGTGTTAGGCGGTACATTCTCGAGCCTCGCTCCACACGTGTGTGTATAATCGATTCTATTAAACATTTTTGCTCTGATTCTTCTTCTTCTTCCTTCCCTTGAGGTCTTCGACCGAGAATTTGGTGTCAGGAGTGGGATACATCCAAGTGTGCAGACGAGGTGGATCCTCACGTTCCAGGTCGGGAGGGAGGCCTGCCGGCATCTAATTTGGTGGGTACGCATTTTTGCACCTCGAAATTGAAGCCTCCCGCCTTACTTTGGATGTGTGGACCTCTGTCGGCTGTACCACCTGGCTTGCATTCCGAACCAAATTTAGTTTAAACCAGAGCAGCAGTGGGTAATGAATCGATTATACAGGGCGCCCGGGATAAGGAGGTAAGCTTCCTGCGTGGGAAGCAGGTAGACCCATATGTGGGTGATAGATAATAGGTATTAAGTTACTCCGGCGTGAGAACTGCGTTTAAGGTTAGGAATCGGGGGGCGACCCGATCTTAGGACTACCAGGAGGGACTAGCCCAAGAAAGGTAGAATAATGAGTATTTTAAGTTAAGCTACGCACTGGATGTGTTAGAGTTTACAGGTAAGTAGGATTGAAGTGTGCATGAGTGTGCATGAATTTATACTGTATTGTATGGAGAATGAAAGGTCAGTCACATGGTATTTGTGTATAAGGGAATGAATGATCTGTCATTGCAGCGTGTATTTGTGTTTATTGTGTGTGTGTCATTGATGTGTGTCATTGACTGACAAGGGATTCCCCAAATTGCCTACGGGCGTTGGGCAATCCGGACGAGTAAAATTGGCAGGGAATAATGAGAATGTTATGGAGAGCATGTGTAGACAGGGCTTTAAAACAAGTGTTCAATTACATCCCCACATTAACGGCTCTCCAGATGTAGCAAGGGAGAATGGGAGTGAAAGTCAAAAATAATAGGCTGTCAACCGACAGGGTGTTTATTCAACGGCATGGCCGGGGCTTGTATTTGGCCGATTTGGGATGGCAGAATGCGTTGAATGAAGGCAAAAATGACATGTGATGCTGACGTGAGTCCAATCGGAAGGATGGATGGTTATGGTTTCACCCGGTCCGTTTATCTGTCTGTCTGTCCGGACACAGAGCTCTTGGGGAGAGCCAGAATGGGTTGGGTTGACCAAGATGAATGTGGACAATATATTAATTGTTTATATTAATCTATTAATCTCTGTATATTAATCTGTAAAAATATATTAATCTCTGTGTGTGTGTGTCCGTATTTGTCTGGCTTTCTGGCTGTCTATGGAGTCATGTCTCTGAACACTGATTTTGAGGGAGTTGCTGGTGCGGACCAAAGCGGTGTCCGCGGTATCTACTGGGGGTCGAATGTCACTCCCTCAGTGTCTGCGAACTTGTCGTTCGGCAGTGTCGAAAGACAGGTTCGATTGTCGGTCTGTCTGCTTGATTTTCGGGTCTCACTCTGAGTATATGGCATATACTCTGAGTATATGGTCGTTTTCTGTTTTGTGCTTTAATGGTGGTTGATTTGACTTCCCTGAAAGGGGGACTGAAAATGCTTTGATTTTTTCGTGGATTGCCCATTGGGCATGTTTAGGATTTAATAGAGTGGTGGAGTTCTGTGAAATATGATGACGTTGTCTTATGGACACTTTGTGAGTGACTAGACACGTGCCTGGAAGGGGAAATTGTATTCATAACTCATGTGGGTTGTGTCTGAAGAAAAGGTTTAAAGTAAGTGTGAAGAAGGTCATGGAAAGTGCGAAGATGTTAAAGGAAAGTCGAATTAGATGGATCATTTGTCAATGACAAGTGACTTTGCAAGGTTTGCTAAGAAAGGGAGGGGAAAAGATTATAAAAGTTGATGGAAAAGACGGGAAATAAAGAAAAGTGGTTAGTTATGGACTGTTGTTTTGTGATAAGAAGGTGATTGGGGGCTGGTGAAGATTGGATCACGGCTCTGCAGACCAGGTGAACAGAACTCCACCAGGAGTGGGTATATGGGAATCACACCAATTAAATTATTGCTCAAAGGGAGGTGATAGAGCAAAATAAAAAAGATTGTCATGTGGACCGCAAGGCTAACCCCGCTCTTGCAGGGAAATGGTTTTGGGAGGCTAGTTATTTTTCAGATAATTTTTCCAGTGGGTTTATACTGATGTGAAATTCGCGTATCTAGGAAGGAAAGGAAAAAATTGTCCAGGTATTGATAGGATAACAGTGAAATTTTGAAGTGAAGTGAAGGATAACAGTGAAGAGTTAGTGTGTTCGTTGCGATTTTTGGGAATGGCAGGGTACTGTCGTACATGGATGATGGACCGACTGCGGAAAACGCCAGTAAGGCGTCGATACAATGTTGAACACCGAACGGTCCATGTGTTGGACAACAATGAAGGGTTCATAATTAATTTGGCACCTCAAGACAGACGTTCCGACATCCGCACCTACAGAGTTCGATGTAATACAATTACAAGCCGCGGCCTCAAACGTAGAACATCAAAAATTGGATTAAATTGGGAGCTCAGTGCCCCGCAGAAGGACAAATGTGGACGATTAATGACAAACCCGTGGCACCGCGAGCTTTATTGCCATGGTTGGCACGCATGGCGCATCCAAATGGCCATGTGTGCCATAGGGGGTGAGGTGATGAGGCAGGTCACTTCCACCTGGGCAGCACCAGGCCTTTCGACTGTGGTTACCATGGTCTGTCGCTCGTGCGCTATATGTCATCGGTATCAGCGCCAGTGGATATGGCAGCCCTTGAATTACCTATCATGGATGACATGTTTTTAGAGTTTTGCATAGGTCTATCCCATGTGGCACGCAGCATACATGAACGCGTTCGGGAGGCCCTACCGGAGCCAACAAGCAAGCCTACCCACACCGTCGAGGCAGGAGATTACGTGCTGGTGAAGCATTTCACCCGTAAGACTGCGCTCGAACCAAGATGGACGGGGCCATACCAAGTTCTTCTGATCACACCAACAGCGGTGTTTTGTGAGGGCAAGTCGTCCTGGGTACATGCCACACATTGTAAGTTGGCCATACCCACAAACACAGACACCTCAAACGCACCACCACAGATCGAGGATGCTGCACCACCGCCTGTTAGGGGTGGCAATCACACTTAGTTTAATTTACAGCTTTGCCAGCACTGGGGACACGAGGGCATGGGCGAACACGGAGACATATGTATATGGCGACCAAACTGTTAAGGTCTACCGGCAGAGAGTTATCTGGGGTCAGAGGATAAATATACCCTGCTGCCATGTAAAGGAAGATGTATGGACACGGATAATGTGGAGGGTGTTGTACACAGACTCACATGGAAGGAAGACAGGTTTTGCTGCCCTCAGTCGTTTGAAGCAAGCGATTACTACAATGTGAATTCATGACGTCACAGAGCTCCCCCTACGATTATAGGCCACCATGCATTTCACACATATTAATTCCGCACCCACGGATCGAAAGCAAGAAAAAGCCAAAGGAAAATACGTATTGGACTGTGACCCGTGCAATGGCGAAAGTACAGAACCGATCACGGTGTTGGGTGTGTATGCATTTTCCCCACACCAGTACGACAGGGATAGAAATGGTAGTGCTACCCCTGTCCCTACGAGATATGTGCTCAAGACCCTTGCATACCCCATGTCTGACCACAACCTTGGAACTGATAGGCCCAAATCTACCCAGCAGTGTGTTCCCGGGAGTTTCGATATACCCCACCCATTAAGCAGGCTTTGTTAGACAAACCACCTGATCCAGTCTGGGTGACAGAGCAAAAGGGACGGGTGTGTCTTATAGGAAAGGGACACGTTCAGATGGGAACCTCGGAATGTACCCATACCCTGCCATCCAACACCAGATGGAGAGAAAAGGGAGGCCCCCTTGTAATAACCATAGATGACCAAGCCCAGCATAACGTAACCAAGCTAACCATATCTTGGGGGACACCAAGCGCCACCCGCGTTGAGATCAGTAAATGCATGGCCTCGGCCCTTATCCCACCCCATGGAGTAATGTTTATTTGCGGAAATAAAGCATATCCATACCTACCCGAACAGTGGGGAGGGACTTGTTATCTGGGATCCATTTTTCCCAAGGTAAATTTGGTAAATCATGTATTATTTGATGTAGGGAAGATGATTAAAAGGAAGGTATTTTCGGAAATTAGTGAAAGTAAATATGGCATTTGAATTTCCAGACACGACACAGGAAATGCGGCTATGAATAAGCCAACCATCTGAGAGATAAGGTAACTAAATGCCAATTAGTGGGACGGGGGGCTAGGAATTGATCATGGTGTGTGTAAGAAAGTATTTTTCAGGATGGACGATGAAGAAATCGCCATTGGAAAACCATGATCTTGACCACAGAGGCCGTCGATCTGAATGGGTCCTTCAACAAGGCAGATGTGACCAGCGCTTCAGAATTTTGTATTGATTTTTGTGATGACTGTGAAAATCCCTTGTGGGAACTGGCTACTGGCTGATGCCTGCATCGATGTTTGTGATGATTGTAATACTTGTGTTGAAAATCCCTTGCGTGTACTGGCTAACGCCTCTTATGTATTATGAATGATTGGCAAATAGATAGTCTCGCATTAGTAATGGAACGAATTGGAAACGAAACCTGAATCGCAGAACTACAATTGGAAAACGAATTAATGCATATGCAAACGATGGTGATGCAGAATCAAGTGGCTTTGGATATGTTGTTGGCAGAAAAGGAAGGAGTATATGGGGTGATCGATGAACCTATTTGATGCTTGGGATTCTGATAATGATTATGATTTTAGTTGGGATGATTATATCTGTGATTTAGAAAGTGTACGTTCTTTTAAAAATTATTTACACCACCCAGCAAATCACATTCACAGGGCTTGATGGCATTTAACGTCGATTGTTTGCCCTGATTCGCGAGGACCTCACTTGCATAAAGAGGGCCCCTTAATCTGGCTGGCAACCGGGTCGCACCTATGCCGCAGCGAGGGTGGATTCGGAATCTGGCGGGCGGCAGCAATCTCTTGACCAGGCGCCGTCGTCGCGAATTATGGCTAACAATTCATGCGTTGAATGTTAGACGACCAGTTAGGGCCGGTATCTCTCTTTGAGCATACGTGACGCTATGTCGAGCCTGGCATGTAACTAATTGATGAATTTGGTGTCTTTCCAAGGAGGTGTCTTGTAAAGACAAAGGAAGGAACTGTCAGCCATTAGGGTTTTAGCCCCATGACTCAATTGATCATAACATCTGAAATAATTATATATCGTGCTTCTGAAAACTGATTTGAACTCAACTGCAGACAGAGGTGAGTGGACAAAATGTGGTTTCGAGGCTCAACGTGCAGGGTGGATCCTTAGCCTAGTAAATTAGTCCTTGAATGAATGTGCCAAACAGTAGATAAAATGCTCTCGACCCACGTACAGGAAAAAGATGTCATCCAAACGCCTCCTTCACAACGGGAATAATTAATTATATATCTTCGTAGTGTTTAGTATGTCTCCTAAACCAAGGACGTATCCAATCTTCATCTACCATTTAGCCTAGTGTATAAGAATATTTACTTCGGCCTGCGCTCGGGTCTGATATGTTTAGATAGATAGCCAAAAAAAGCGTAGCCTATCAGTATGCTTACATCTTGTTGTCTAAATTTGACCTTCTATAGGACGGGACAATGGGAGATGTTGTCCTTATGGCCTTGTATTGCTATGTCTTTAGCGCAGATTCTTGTCTAATATTTTGCTATAAATGAAATGCCTTTCCACTTATTTTTCAGCGAGTGTCTTGAGGAATTGTCCGCTGCGTGTTAGGCGGTACATTCTCGAGCCTCGCTCCACACGTGTGTGTATAATCGATTCTATTAAACATTTTTGCTCTGATTCTTCTTCTTCTTCCTTCCCTTGAGGTCTTCGACCGAGACACGTTCCTGAGCCACGCGCACAAAGGCCTCTGACAAGTACTCGGAATTGCAGCTGAACACAAATGAATGCACCAACTTTTCTGAACCCTGCTGGACTTCACATGACCTCTTTCTGAACCCTGCTGAACTTCACATGACCTCTATCTGAACCCTGCTGGACTTCACACGACCTCTATCTGAACCATGCTGGACTTCACATGACCTCTTTCTGAACCCTACTGGACCTACTGCGACCTCTTTCTGTACCCTGCTGGACCTCCTATGACCTCTTTCTGAACCCTGCTGGACTTCACATGACCTCTATCTGAACCCTGCTGGACTTCACATGACCTCTTTCTGAACCCTGCTGGACCTACTGCGACCTCTTTCTGTACCCTGCTGGACCTCCTATGACCTCTTTCTGAACCATGCTGAACCTCCTCTGACCTCTTTCTGAACCCTGCTTGACCTCCTACGACATCTTTCTGAACCCTGCTGGACTTCACATGACCTCTATCTGAACCCTGCTGGACTTCACATGACCTCTTTCTGAACCCTGCTGGACCTACTGCGACCTCTTTCTGTACCCTGCTGGACCTCCTATGACCTCTTTCTGAACCCTGCTGGACTTCACATGACCTCGATCTGAACCCTGCTGGACTTCACATGACCTCTCTCTGAACCCTGCTGGACCTACTGCGACCTCTTTCTGTACCCTGCTGGACCTCCTATGACCTCTTTCTGTACCCTGCTGGACCTCCTATGACCTCTTTCTGAACCCTGCTGAACCTCCTCTGACCTCTTTCTGAACCCTGATTGACCTCCTACGACATCTTTCTGAACCCTGCTGGACTTCACATGACCTCTATCTGAACCCTGCTGGACTTCACATGACCTCTATCTGAACCCTGCTGGACTTCACATGACCTCTTTCTGAACCCTGCTGGACCTACTGCGACCTCTTTCTGTACCCTGCTAGACCTCCTATGACCTCTTTCTGTACCCTGCTGGACCTCCTATGACCTCTTTCTGAACCCTGGTGAACCTCCTCTGACCTCTTTCTGAACCCTGCTTGACCTCCTACGACATCTTTCTGAACCCTGCTGGACTTCACATGACCTCTTTCTGAACCCTGCTGGACCTACTGCGACCTCTTTCTGTACGCTGCTGGACCTCCTATGACCTCTTTCTGAACCCTGCTGGACCTACTGCGACCTCTTTCTGTACCCTGCTGGACCTCCTATGACCTCTTTCTGAACCCTGCTGAACCTCCTCTGACCTCTTTCTGAACCCTGCTTGACCTCCTACGACATCTTTCTGAACCCTGCTGGACTTCACATGACAGTGCCTTTTCACTGACGGTCTGCCAGTCTTCGTTGGTCGACATTGCAGATACCAGTGTACTTCACGAAGCATGGGCGAGCTTTCGCAGGCAGCCGGAACAAATGACAAATTCCTCCTCCAACCATATTTGAACGTTGGGCCTGGCCAGCAGGTTCGTGAAAGACTTGAGCCCAGCTTGACCCTCGTTCCGATGGCGGTGATACCTTGGGTTTCTCTGTTCCACAAGGAAGTAGAACTAAAAAAGCAGGTTTGGAACGGGAAGATGACGTAATCTGTTGCCAAATCCTTGACGCGAGGGTCGCGACTGTATTTTAAAAAGGTGACCAAGGTTACTCAATCGTCACCAAGGGGTGTACTACCACTCCAATGAATTCGACTTCAGGAAAATATGTTGAAGAAGCAAAGCGACCACGCGACTTCATTAAATATTGCTAAAAGTGAAGTCAAAATCAGTTTTGAGCCAGGTAGGAGTCGAACCTACAATCTTCTGATTCGTAGTCAGACGCGTTATCCATTGCGCCACTGGCCCATGTGACTGCTAGCTACCACTCCTACTGATATGTTTTAGTGCTGCAATAATGAGTGATCAACGTTAGGGGTCTCCGGTTGTCGCAGACGTGCACGTTCCTGAGCCACGCGCACAAAGGCCTCTGACAAGTACTCGGAATTGCAGCTGAACACAAATGAATGCACCAACTTTTCTGAACCCTGCTGGACTTCACATGACCTCTTTCTGAACCCTGCTGAACTGCACATGACCTCTATCTGAACCCTGCTGGACTTCACACGACCTCTATCTGAACCATGCTGGACTTCACATGACATATATCTGAACCCTGCTGGACTTCACATGACTCCTTTCTGAACCCTGCTGGACTTCACATGACCTCTATCTGAACCTGCTGGACTTCACATGACCTCTTTCTGAACCCTGCTGGACCTACTGCGACCTCTTTCTGTACCCTGCTGGACCTCCTATGACCTCCTTCTGAACCCTGCTGAAACTCCTCTGACCTCTTTCTGAACCCTGCTTGACCTCCTACGACATCTTTCTGAACCCTGCTGGACTTCACATGACCTCTATCTGAACCCTGCTGGACTTCACATGACCTCTATCTGAACCCTGCTGGACTTCACATGACCTCTTTCTGAACCCTGCTGGACCTACTGCGACCTCTTTCTGTACCCTGCTGGACCTCTTATGACCTCTTTCTGAACCCTGCTGAACCTCCTCTGACCTCTTTCTGAACCCTGATTGACCTCCTACGACATCTTTCTGAACCCTGCTGGACTTCACATGACCTCTATCTGAACCCTGCTGGACTTCACATGACCTCTATCTGAACCCTGCTGGACTTCACATGACCGTGCCTTTTCACTGACGGTCTGCCAGTCTTCGTTGGTCGACGTTGCAGATCCCAGTGTACTTCAGGAAGCATGGGCGAGCTTTCGCAGGCAGCCGGAACAAATGACAAATTCCTCCTCCAATCATATTTGAACGTTGGGCCTGGCCAGCAGGTTCGTGAAAGACTTGAGCCCAGCTTGACCCTCGTTCCGATGGCGGTGATACCTTGGGTTTCTCTGTTCCTCAAGGAAGTAGAACTAAAAAAGCAGGTTTGGAACGGGAAGAAGACGTAATCTGTTGCCAAATCCTTGACGCGAGGGTCGCGACTGTATTTTAAAGAGGTGACCAAGGTTACTCAATCGTCACCAAGGGGTGGACTACCACTCCAATGAATTCGACTTCAGGAAAATATGTTGAAGAAGCAAAGCGACCACGCGACTTCATTAAATATTGTTAAAAGTGAAGTCAAAATCAGTTTTGAGCCAGGTAGGAGTCGAACCTACAATCTTCTGATTCGTAGTCAGATGCGTTATCCATTGCGCCACTGGCCCATGTGACTACTAGCTATCACTCCTACTGATATGTTTTAGTGCTGCAATAATGAGTGATCAACGTTAAGGGGTCTCCGGTTGTCGCAGACGTGCACGTTCCTGAGCCACGCGCACAAAGGCCTCTGACAAGTACTCGGAATTTCAGCTGAACACAAATGAATGCACCAACTTTTCTGAACCCTGCTGGACCTACTGCGACCTCTTTCTGTACCCTGCTGGACCTCCTATGACCTCTTTCTGAACCCTGCTGAACCTCCTCTGACCTCTTTCTGAACCCTGCTTGACCTCCTACGACATCTTTCTGAACCCTGCTGGACTTCACATGACCGTGCCTTTTCACTGACGGTCTGCCAGTCTTCGTTGGTCGACGTTGCAGATCCCAGTGTACTTCAGGAAGCATGGGCGAGCTTTCGCAGGCAGCCGGAACAAATGACAAATTCCTCCTCCAACCATATTTGAACGTTGGGCCTGGCCAGCAGGTTCGTGAAAGACTTGAGCCCAGCTTGACCCTCGTTCCGATGGCGGTGATACCTTGGGTTTCTCTGTTCCTCAAGGAAGTAGAACTAAAAAAGCAGGTTTGGAACGGGAAGATGACGTAATCTGTTGCCAAATCCTTGACGCGAGGGTCGCGACTGTATTTTAAAGAGGTGACCAAGGTTACTCAATCGTCACCAAGGGGTGGACTACCACTCCAATGAATTCGACTTCAGGAAAATATGTTGAAGAAGCAAAGCGACCACGCGACTTCATTAAATATTGCTAAAAGTGAAATCAAAATCAGTTTTGAGCCAGGTAGGAGTCGAACCTACAATCTTCTGATTCGTAGTCAGACGCGTTATCCATTGCGCCACTGGCCCATGTGACTACTAGCTATCACTCCTACTGATATGTTTTAGTGCTGCAATAATGAGTGATCAACGTAAGGGGTCTCCGGTTGTCGCAGACGTGCACGTTCCTGAGCCACGCGCACAAAGGCCTCTGACAAGTACTCGGAATTGCAGCTGAACACAAATGAATGCACCAACTTTTCTGAACCCTGCTGGACTTCACATGACCTCTTTCTGAACCCTGCTGAACTTCACATGACCTCTATCTGAACCCTGCTGGACTTCACACGACCTCTATCTGAACCATGCTGGACTTCACATGACATATATCTGAACCCTGCTGGACCTACTGCGACCTCTTTCTGTACCCTGCTGGACCTCCTATGACCTCCTTCTGAACCCTGCTGAACCTCCTCTGACCTCTTTCTGAACCCTGATTGACCTCCTACGACATCTTTCTGAACCCTGCTGGACTTCACATGACCTCTATCTGAACCCTGCTGGACTTCACATGACCTCTTTCTGAACCCTGCTGGACCTACTGCGACCTCTTTCTGTACCCTGCTGGACCTCCTATGACCTCTTTCTGTACCCTGCTGGACCTCCTATGACCTCTTTCTGAACCCTGCTGAACCTCCTCTGACCTCTTTCTGAACCCTGCTTGACCTCCTACGACATCTTTCTGAACCCTGCTGGACTTCACATGACCGTGCCTTTTCACTGACGGTCTGCCAGTCTTCGTTGGTCGACGTTGCAGATCCCAGTGTACTTCAGGAAGCATGGGCGAGCTTTCGCAGGCAGCCGGAACAAATGACAAATTCCTCCTCCAACCATATTTGAACGTTGGGCCTGGCCAGCAGGTTCGTGAAAGACTTGAGCCCAGCTTGACCCTCGTTCCGATGGCGGTGATACCTTGGGTTTCTCTGTTCCTCAAGGAAGTAGAACTAAAAAAGAAGGTTTGGAACGGGAAAATGACGTAATCTGTTGCCAAATCCTTGACGCGAGGGTCGCGACTGTATTTTAAAGAGGTGACCAAGGTTACTCAATCGTCACCAAGGGGTGGACTACCACTCCAATGAATTCGACTTCAGGAAAATATGTTGAAGAAGCAAAGCGACCACGCGACTTCATTAAATATTGCTAAAAGTGAAGTCAAAATCAGTTTTGAGCCAGGTAGGAGTCGAACCAACAATCCTTCTGATTCGTAGTCAGACGTGTTATCCATTGCGCCACTGGCCCATGTGACTACTAGCTATCACTCCTACTGATATGTTTTAGTGCTGCAATAATGAGTGATCAACGTAAGGGGTCTCCGGTTGTCGCAGACGTGCACGTTCCTGAGCCACGCGCACAAAGGCCTCTGACAAGTACTCGGAATTGCAGCTGAACACAAATGAATGCACCAACTTTTCTGAACCCTGCTGGACTTCACATGACCTCTTTCTGAACCCTGCTGAACTTCACATGACCTCTATCTGAACCCTGCTGGACTTCACACGACCTCTATCTGAACCATGCTGGACTTCACATGACATATATCTGAACCCTGCTGGACTTACTGCGACCTCTTTCTGTACCCTGCTGGACCTCCTATGACCTCTTTCTGAACCCTGCTGAACCTCCTCTGACCTCTTTCTGAACCCTGATTGACCTCCTACGACATCTTTCTGAACCCTGCTGGACTTCACATGACCTCTATCTGAACCCTGCTGGACTTCACATGACCTCTATCTGAACCCTGCTGGACTTCACATGACCGTGCCTTTTCACTGACGGTCTGCCAGTCTTCGTTGGTCGACGTTGCAGATCCCAGTGTACTTCAGGAAGCATGGGCGAGCTTTCGCAGGCAGCCGGAACAAATGACAAATTCCTCCTCCAACCATATTTGAACGTTGGGCCTGGCCAGCAGGTTCGTGAAAGACTTGAGCCCAGCTTGACCCTCGTTCCGATGGCGGTGATACCTTGGGTTTCTCTGTTCCTCAAGGAAGTAGAACTAAAAAAGCAGGTTTGGAACGGGAAGATGACGTAATCTGTTGCCAAATCCTTGACGCGAGGGTCGCGACTGTATTTTAAAGAGGTGACCAAGGTTACTCAATCGTCACCAAGGGGTGGACTACCACTCCAATGAATTCGACTTCAGGAAAATATGTTGAAGAAGCAAAGCGACCACGCGACTTCATTAAATATTGCTAGAAGTGAAGTCAAAATCAGTTTTGAACCAGGTAGGAGTCGAACCTACAATCTTCTGATTCGTAGTCAGACGCGTTATCCATTGCGCCACTGGCCCATGTGACTACTAGCTATCACTCCTACTGATATGTTTTAGTGCTGCAATAATGAGTGATCAACGTAAGGGGTCTCCGGTTGTCGCAGACGTGCACGTTCCTGAGCCACGCGCACAAAGGCCTCTGACAAGTACTCGGAATTGCAGCTGAACACAAATGAATGCACCAACTTTTCTGAACCCTGCTGGACTTCACATGACCTCTTTCTGAACCCTGCTGGACCTACTGCGACCTCTTTCTGAACCCTGCTGGACTTCACATGACCTCTTTCTGAACCCTGCTGGACCTACTGCGACCTCTTTCTGAACCCTGCTGGACTTCACATGACCTCTATCTGAACCCTGCTGGACTTCACACGACCTCTATCTGAACCATGCTGGACTTCACATGACATATATCTGAACCCTGCTGGATTTCACATGAAATATATCTCAACCCTGCTGGACTTCACATGACCTCTTTCTGAACCCTGCTGAACTTCACATGACCTCTATCTGAACCCTGCTGGACTTCACACGACCTCTATCTGAACCATGCTGGACTTCACATGACATATATCTGAACCCTGCTGGATTTCACATGAAATATATCTCAACCCTGCTGGACTTCACATGACCTCTTTCTGAACCCTGCTGAACTTCACATGACCTCTATCTGAACCCAGCTGGACTTCACACGACCTCTATCTGAACCCTGCTGGACCTACTGCAACCTCTTTCTGTACCCTGCTGGACCTCCTATGACCTCTTTCTGAACCCTGCTGAACTTCACATGACCTCTATCTGAACCCTGCTGGACTTCACACGACCTCTATCTGAACCATGCTGGACTTCACATGACCTCTTTCTGAACCCTGCTGGACCTACGGCGACCTCTTTCTGAACCCTGCTGGACCTACTGCGACCTCTTTCTGTACCCTGCTGGACCTCCTATGACCTCTTTCTGAACCCTGCTGAACCTCCTCTGACCTCTTTCTGAACCCTGATTGACCTCCTACGACATCTTTCTGAACCCTGCTGGACTTCACATGACCTCTATCTGAACCCTGCTGGACTTCACATGACCTCTATCTGAACCCTGCTGGACTTCACATGACCTCTTTCTGAACCCTGCTGGACCTACTGCGACCTCTTTCTGAACCCTGCTGAACCTCCTCTGACCTCTTTCTGAACCCTGCTTGACCTCCTACGACATCTTTCTGAACCCTGCTGGACTTCACATGACCGTGCCTTTTCACTGACGGTCTGCCAGTCTTCGTTGGTCGACGTTGCAGATCCCAGTGAACTTCAGGAAGCATGGGCGAGCTTTCGCAGGCAGCCGGAACAAATGACAAATTCCTCCTCCAACCATATTTGAACGTTGGGCCTGGCCAGCAGGTTCGTGAAAGACCTGAGCCAAGCTTGACCCTCGTTCCGATGGCGGTGATACCTTGGGTTTCTCTGTTCCTCAAGGAAGTAGAACTAAAAAAGCAGGTTTGGAACGGGAAGATGACGTAATCTGTTGCCAAATCCTTGACGCGAGGGTCGCGACTGTATTTTAAAGAGGTGACCAAGGTTACTCAATCGTCACCAAGGGGTGGACTACCACTCCAATGAATTCGACTTCAGGAAAATATGTTGAAGAAGCAAAGCGACCACGCGACTTCATTAAATATTGCTAAAAGTGAAGTCAAAATCAGTTTTGAGCCAGGTAGGAGTCGAACCTACAATCTTCTGATTCGTAGTCAGACGCGTTATCCATTGCGCCACTGGCCCATGTGACTACTAGCTATCACTCCTACTGATATGTTTTAGTGCTGCAATAATGAGTGATCAACGTAAGGGGTCTCCAGTTGTCGCAGACGTGCACGTTCCTGAGCCACGCGCACAAAGGCCTCTGACAAGTACTCGGAATTGCAGCTGAACACAAATGAATGCACCAACTTTTCTGAACCCTGCTGGACTTCACATGACCTCTTTCTGAACCCTGCTGAACTTCACATGACCTCTATCTGAACCCTGCTGGACTTCACACGACCTCTATCTGAACCATGCTGGACTTCACATGACATATATCTGAACCCTGCTGGACTTACTGCGACCTCTTTCTGTACCCTGCTGGACCTCCTATGACCTCTTTCTGAACCCTGCTGAACCTCCTCTGACCTCTTTCTGAACCCTGATTGACCTCCTACGACATCTTTCTGAACCCTGCTGGACTTCACATGACCTCTATCTGAACCCTGCTGGACTTCACATGACCTCTATCTGAACCCTGCTGGACTTCACATGACCGTGCCTTTTCACTGACGGTCTGCCAGTCTTCGTTGGTCGACGTTGCAGATCCCAGTGTACTTCAGGAAGCATGGGCGAGCTTTCGCAGGCAGCCGGAACAAATGACAAATTCCTCCTCCAACCATATTTGAACGTTGGGCCTGGCCAGCAGGTTCGTGAAAGACTTGAGCCCAGCTTGACCCTCGTTCCGATGGCGGTGATACCTTGGGTTTCTCTGTTCCTCAAGGAAGTAGAACTAAAAAAGCAGGTTTGGAACGGGAAGATGACGTAATCTGTTGCCAAATCCTTGACGCGAGGGTCGCGACTGTATTTTAAAGAGGTGACCAAGGTTACTCAATCGTCACCAAGGGGTGGACTACCACTCCAATGAATTCGACTTCAGGAAAATATGTTGAAGAAGCAAAGCGACCACGCGACTTCATTAAATATTGCTAGAAGTGAAGTCAAAATCAGTTTTGAACCAGGTAGGAGTCGAACCTACAATCTTCTGATTCGTAGTCAGACGCGTTATCCATTGCGCCACTGGCCCATGTGACTACTAGCTATCACTCCTACTGATATGTTTTAGTGCTGCAATAATGAGTGATCAACGTAAGGGGTCTCCGGTTGTCGCAGACGTGCACGTTCCTGAGCCACGCGCACAAAGGCCTCTGACAAGTACTCGGAATTGCAGCTGAACACAAATGAATGCACCAACTTTTCTGAACCCTGCTGGACTTCACATGACCTCTTTCTGAACCCTGCTGGACCTACTGCGACCTCTTTCTGAACCCTGCTGGACTTCACATGACCTCTTTCTGAACCCTGCTGGACCTACTGCGACCTCTTTCTGAACCCTGCTGGACTTCACATGACCTCTATCTGAACCCTGCTGGACTTCACACGACCTCTATCTGAACCATGCTGGACTTCACATGACATATATCTGAACCCTGCTGGATTTCACATGAAATATATCTCAACCCTGCTGGACTTCACATGACCTCTTTCTGAACCCTGCTGAACTTCACATGACCTCTATCTGAACCCTGCTGGACTTCACACGACCTCTATCTGAACCATGCTGGACTTCACATGACATATATCTGAACCCTGCTGGATTTCACATGAAATATATCTCAACCCTGCTGGACTTCACATGACCTCTTTCTGAACCCTGCTGAACTTCACATGACCTCTATCTGAACCCAGCTGGACTTCACACGACCTCTATCTGAACCCTGCTGGACCTACTGCGACCTCTTTCTGTACCCTGCTGGACCTCCTATGACCTCTTTCTGAACCCTGCTGAACTTCACATGACCTCTATCTGAACCCTGCTGGACTTCACACGACCTCTATCTGAACCATGCTGGACTTCACATGACCTCTTTCTGAACCCTGCTGGACCTACGGCGACCTCTTTCTGAACCCTGCTGGACCTACTGCGACCTCTTTCTGTACCCTGCTGAACTTCACATGACCTCTATCTGAACCCAGCTGGACTTCACACGACCTCTATCTGAACCCTGCTGGACCTACTGCGACCTCTTTCTGTACCCTGCTGGACCTCCTATGACCTCTTTCTGAACCCTGCTGAACTTCACATGACCTCTATCTGAACCCTGCTGGACTTCACACGACCTCTATCTGAACCATGCTGGACTTCACATGACCTCTTTCTGAACCCTGCTGGACCTACGGCGACCTCTTTCTGAACCCTGCTGGACCTACTGCGACCTCTTTCTGTACCCTGCTGGACCTCCTATGACCTCTTTCTGAACCCTGCTGAACCTGTGACCTCTTTCTGAACCCTGATTGACCTCCTACGACATCTTTCTGAACCCTGCTGGACTTCACATGACCTCTATCTGAACCCTGCTGGACTTCACATGACCTCTATCTGAACCCTGCTGGACTTCACATGACCTCTTTCTGAACCCTGCTGGACCTACTGCGACCTCTTTCTGAACCCTGCTGAACCTCCTCTGACCTCTTTCTGAACCCTGCTTGACCTCCTACGACATCTTTCTGAACCCTGCTGGACTTCACATGACCGTGCCTTTTCACTGACGGTCTGCCAGTCTTCGTTGGTCGACGTTGCAGATCCCAGTGAACTTCAGGAAGCATGGGCGAGCTTTCGCAGGCAGCCGGAACAAATGACAAATTCCTCCTCCAACCATATTTGAACGTTGGGCCTGGCCAGCAGGTTCGTGAAAGACCTGAGCCAAGCTTGACCCTCGTTCCGATGGCGGTGATACCTTGGGTTTCTCTGTTCCTCAAGGAAGTAGAACTAAAAAAGCAGGTTTGGAACGGGAAGATGACGTAATCTGTTGCCAAATCCTTGACGCGAGGGTCGCGACTGTATTTTAAAGAGGTGACCAAGGTTACTCAATCGTCACCAAGGGGTGGACTACCACTCCAATGAATTCGACTTCAGGAAAATATGTTGAAGAAGCAAAGCGACCACGCGACTTCATTAAATATTGCTAAAAGTGAAGTCAAAATCAGTTTTGAGCCAGGTAGGAGTCGAACCTACAATCTTCTGATTCGTTGTCAGACGCGTTATCCATTGCGCCACTGGCCCATGTGACTACTAGCTATCACTCCTACTGATATGTTTTAGTGCTGCAATAATGAGTGATCAACGTAAGGGGTCTCCAGTTGTCGCAGACGTGCACGTTCCTGAGCCACGCGCACAAAGGCCTCTGACAAGTACTCGGAATTGCAGCTGAACACAAATGAATGCACCAACTTTTCTGAACCCTGCTGGACTTCACATGACCTCTTTCTGAACCCTGCTGAACTTCACATGACCTCTATCTGAACCCTGCTGGACTTCACACGACCTCTATCTGAACCATGCTGGACTTCACATGACATATATCTGAACCCTGCTGGACTTACTGCGACCTCTTTCTGTACCCTGCTGGACCTCCTATGACCTCTTTCTGAACCCTGCTGAACCTCCTCTGACCTCTTTCTGAACCCTGATTGACCTCCTACGACATCTTTCTGAACCCTGCTGGACTTCACATGACCTCTATCTGAACCCTGCTGGACTTCACATGACCTCTATCTGAACCCTGCTGGACTTCACATGACCGTGCCTTTTCACTGACGGTCTGCCAGTCTTCGTTGGTCGACGTTGCAGATCCCAGTGTACTTCAGGAAGCATGGGCGAGCTTTCGCAGGCAGCCGGAACAAATGACAAATTCCTCCTCCAACCATATTTGAACGTTGGGCCTGGCCAGCAGGTTCGTGAAAGACTTGAGCCCAGCTTGACCCTCGTTCCGATGGCGGTGATACCTTGGGTTTCTCTGTTCCTCAAGGAAGTAGAACTAAAAAAGCAGGTTTGGAACGGGAAGATGACGTAATCTGTTGCCAAATCCTTGACGCGAGGGTCGCGACTGTATTTTAAAGAGGTGACCAAGGTTACTCAATCGTCACCAAGGGGTGGACTACCACTCCAATGAATTCGACTTCAGGAAAATATGTTGAAGAAGCAAAGCGACCACGCGACTTCATTAAATATTGCTAGAAGTGAAGTCAAAATCAGTTTTGAACCAGGTAGGAGTCGAACCTACAATCTTCTGATTCGTAGTCAGACGCGTTATCCATTGCGCCACTGGCCCATGTGACTACTAGCTATCACTCCTACTGATATGTTTTAGTGCTGCAATAATGAGTGATCAACGTAAGGGGTCTCCGGTTGTCGCAGACGTGCACGTTCCTGAGCCACGCGCACAAAGGCCTCTGACAAGTACTCGGAATTGCAGCTGAACACAAATGAATGCACCAACTTTTCTGAACCCTGCTGGACTTCACATGACCTCTTTCTGAACCCTGCTGGACCTACTGCGACCTCTTTCTGAACCCTGCTGGACTTCACATGACCTCTTTCTGAACCCTGCTGGACCTACTGCGACCTCTTTCTGAACCCTGCTGGACTTCACATGACCTCTATCTGAACCCTGCTGGACTTCACACGACCTCTATCTGAACCATGCTGGACTTCACATGACATATATCTGAACCCTGCTGGATTTCACATGAAATATATCTCAACCCTGCTGGACTTCACATGACCTCTTTCTGAACCCTGCTGAACTTCACATGACCTCTATCTGAACCCTGCTGGACTTCACACGACCTCTATCTGAACCATGCTGGACTTCACATGACATATATCTGAACCCTGCTGGATTTCACATGAAATATATCTCAACCCTGCTGGACTTCACATGACCTCTTTCTGAACCCTGCTGAACTTCACATGACCTCTATCTGAACCCAGCTGGACTTCACACGACCTCTATCTGAACCCTGCTGGACCTACTGCGACCTCTTTCTGTACCCTGCTGGACCTCCTATGACCTCTTTCTGAACCCTGCTGAACTTCACATGACCTCTATCTGAACCCTGCTGGACTTCACACGACCTCTATCTGAACCATGCTGGACTTCACATGACCTCTTTCTGAACCCTGCTGGACCTACGGCGACCTCTTTCTGAACCCTGCTGGACCTACTGCGACCTCTTTCTGTACCCTGCTGGACCTCCTATGACCTCTTTCTGAACCCTGCTGAACCTCCTCTGACCTCTTTCTGAACCCTGATTGACCTCCTACGACATCTTTCTGAACCCTGCTGGACTTCACATGACCTCTATCTGAACCCTGCTGGACTTCACATGACCTCTATCTGAACCCTGCTGGACTTCACATGACCTCTTTCTGAACCCTGCTGGACCTACTGCGACCTCTTTCTGAACCCTGCTGAACCTCCTCTGACCTCTTTCTGAACCCTGCTTGACCTCCTACGACATCTTTCTGAACCCTGCTGGACTTCACATGACCGTGCCTTTTCACTGACGGTCTGCCAGTCTTCGTTGGTCGACGTTGCAGATCCCAGTGAACTTCAGGAAGCATGGGCGAGCTTTCGCAGGCAGCCGGAACAAATGACAAATTCCTCCTCCAACCATATTTGAACGTTGGGCCTGGCCAGCAGGTTCGTGAAAGACCTGAGCCAAGCTTGACCCTCGTTCCGATGGCGGTGATACCTTGGGTTTCTCTGTTCCTCAAGGAAGTAGAACTAAAAAAGCAGGTTTGGAACGGGAAGATGACGTAATCTGTTGCCAAATCCTTGACGCGAGGGTCGCGACTGTATTTTAAAGAGGTGACCAAGGTTACTCAATCGTCACCAAGGGGTGGACTACCACTCCAATGAATTCGACTTCAGGAAAATATGTTGAAGAAGCAAAGCGACCACGCGACTTCGTTAAATATTGCTAGAAGTGAAGTCAAAATCAGTTTTGAACCAGGTAGGAGTCGAACCTACAATCTTCTGATTCGTAGTCAGACACGTTATCCATTGCGCCACTGGCCCATGTGACTACTAGCTATCACTCCTACTGATATGTTTTAGTGCTGCAATAATGAGTGATCAACGTAAGGGGTCTCCGGTTGTCGCAGACGTGCACGTTCCTGAGCCACGCGCACAAAGGCCTCTGACAAGTACTCGGAATTGCAGCTGAACACAAATGAATGCACCAACTTTTCTGAACCCTGCTGGACTTCACATGACCTCTTTCTGAACCCTGCTGAACTTCACATGACCTCTATCTGAACCCTGCTGGACTTCACACGACCTCTATCTGAACCATGCTGGACTTCACATGACATATATCTGAACCCTGCTGGACCTACTGCGACCTCTTTCTGTACCCTGCTGGACCTCATATGACCTCTTTCTGTACCCTGCTGGATCTCCTATGACCTCTTTCTGAACCCTGCTGAACCTCCTCTGACCTCTTTCTGAACCCTGATTGACCTCCTACGACATCTTTCTGAACCCTGCTGGACTTCACATGACCTCTATCTGAACCCTGCTGGACTTCACATGACCTCTATCTGAACCCTGCTGGACTTCACATGACCTCTTTCTGAACCCTGCTGGACCTACTGCGACCTCTTTCTGTACCCTGCTGGACCTCCTATGACCTCTTTCTGAACCCTGCTGAACCTCCTCTGACCTCTTTCTGAACCCTGCTTGACCTCCTACGACATCTTTCTGAACCCTGCTGGACTTCACATGACCGTGCCTTTTCACTGACGGTCTGCCAGTCTTCGTTGGTCGACGTTGCAGATCCCAGTGTACTTCAGGAAGCATGGGCGTGCTTTCGCAGGCAGCCGGAACAAATGACAAATTCCTCCTCCAACCATATTTGAACGTTGGGCCTGGCCAGCAGGTTCGTGAAAGACTTGAGCCCAGCTTGACCCTCGTTCCGATGGCGGTGATACCTTGGGTTTCTCTGTTCCTCAAGGAAGTAGAACTAAAAAAGCAGGTTTGGAACGGGAAGATGACGTAATCTGTTGCCAAATCCTTGACGCGAGGGTCGCGACTGTATTTTAAAGAGGTGACCAAGGTTACTCAATCGTCACCAAGGGGTGGACGACCACTCCAATGAATTCGACTTCAGGAAAATATGTTGAAGAAGCAAAGCGACCACGCGACTTCATTAAATATTGCTAAAAGTGAAGTCAAAATCAGTTTTGAGCCAGGTAGGAGTCGAACCTACAATCTTCTGATTCGTAGTCAGACGCGTTATCCATTGCGCCACTGGCCCATGTGACTACTAGCTATCACTCCTACTGATATGTTTTAGTGCTGCAATAATGAGTGATCAACGTAAGGGGTCTCCGGTTGTCGCAGACGTGCACGTTCCTGAGCCACGCGCACAAAGGCCTCTGACAATTCCTCGGAATTGCAGCTGAACACAAATGAATGCACCAACTTTTCTGAACCCTGCTGGACTTCACATGACATATATCTGAACCCTGCTGGACTTCACATGACTCCTTTCTGAACCCTGCTGGACTTCGCATGACCTCTATCTGAACCCTGCTGGACTTCACATGACCTCTTTCTGAACCCTGCTGGACCTACTGCGACCTCTTTCTGTACCCTGCTGGACCTCCTATGACCTCTTTCTGAACCCTGCTGAACCTCCTCTGACCTCTTTCTGAACCCTGATTGACCTCCTACGACATCTTTCTGAACCCTGCTGGACTTCACATGACCTCTATCTGAACCCTGCTGGACTTCACATGACCTCTATCTGAACCCTGCTGGACTTCACATGACCTCTTTCTGAACCCTGCTGGACCTACTGCGACCTCTTTCTGTACCCTGCTGGACCTCCTATGACCTCTTTCTGAACCCTACTGAACCTCCTCTGACCTCTTTCTGAACCCTGCTTGACCTCCTACGACATCTTTCTGAACCCTGCTGGACTTCACATGACCGTGCCTTTTCACTGACGGTCTGCCAGTCTTCGTTGGTCGACGTTGCAGATCCCAGTGTACTTCAGGAAGCATGGGCGAGCTTTCGCAGGCAGCCGGAACAAATGACAAATTCCTCCTCCAACCATATTTGAACGTTGGGCCTGGCCAGCAGGTTCGTGAAAGACTTGAGCCCAGCTTGACCCTCGTTCCGATGGCGGTGATACCTTGGGTTTCTCTGTCCCTCAAGGACGTAGAACTAAAAAAGCAGGTTTTGAACGGGAAGATGACGTAATCTGTTGCCAAATCCTTGACGCGAGGGTCGCGACTGTATTTTAAAGAGGTGACCAAGGTTACTCAATCGTCACCAAGGGGTGGACTACCACTCCAATGAATTCGACTTCAGGAAAATATGTTGAAGAAGCAAAGCGACCACGCGACTTCATTAAATATTGCTAGAAGTGAAGTCAAAATCAGTTTTGAACCAGGTAGGAGTCGAACCTACAATCTTCTGATTCGTAGTCAGACACGTTATCCATTGCGCCACTGGCCCATGTGACTACTAGCTATCACTCCTACTGATATGTTTTAGCGCTGCAATAATGAGTGATCAACGTAAGGGGTCTCCGGTTGTCGCAGACGTGCACGTTCCTGAGCCACGCGCACAAAGGCCTCTGACAAGTACTCGGAATTGCAGCTGAACACAAATGAATGCACCAACTTTTCTGAACCCTGCTGGACTTCACATGACCTCTTTCTGAACCCTGCTGAACTTCACATGACCTCTATCTGAACCCTGCTGGACTTCACACGACCTCTATCTGAACCATGCTGGACTTCACATGACATATATCTGAACCCTGCTGGACCTACTGCGACCTCTTTCTGTACCCTGCTGGACCTCATATGACCTCTTTCTGTACCCTGCTGGATCTCCTATGACCTCTTTCTGAACCCTGCTGAACCTCCTCTGACCTCTTTCTGAACCCTGATTGACCTCCTACGACATCTTTCTGAACCCTGCTGGACTTCACATGACCTCTATCTGAACCCTGCTGGACTTCACATGACCTCTATCTGAACCCTGCTGGACTTCACATGACCTCTTTCTGAACCCTGCTGGACCTACTGCGACCTCTTTCTGTACCCTGCTGGACCTCCTATGACCTCTTTCTGAACCCTGCTGAACCTCCTCTGACCTCTTTCTGAACCCTGCTTGACCTCCTACGACATCTTTCTGAACCCTGCTGGACTTCACATGACCGTGCCTTTTCACTGACGGTCTGCCAGTCTTCGTTGGTCGACGTTGCAGATCCCAGTGTACTTCAGGAAGCATGGGCGTGCTTTCGCAGGCAGCCGGAACAAATGACAAATTCCTCCTCCAACCATATTTGAACGTTGGGCCTGGCCAGCAGGTTCGTGAAAGACTTGAGCCCAGCTTGACCCTCGTTCCGATGGCGGTGATACCTTGGGTTTCTCTGTTCCTCAAGGAAGTAGAACTAAAAAAGCAGGTTTGGAACGGGAAGATGACGTAATCTGTTGCCAAATCCTTGACGCGAGGGTCGCGACTGTATTTTAAAGAGGTGACCAAGGTTACTCAATCGTCACCAAGGGGTGGACTACCACTCCAATGAATTCGACTTCAGGAAAATATGTTGAAGAAGCAAAGCGACCACGCGACTTCGTTAAATATTGCTAAAAGTGAAGTCAAAATCAGTTTTGAGCCAGGTAGGAGTCGAACCTACAATCTTCTGATTCGTAGTCAGACGCGTTATCCATTGCGCCACTGGCCCATGTGACTACTAGCTATCACTCCTACTGATATGTTTTAGTGCTGCAATAATGAGTGATCAACGTAAGGGGTCTCCGGTTGTCGCAGACGTGCACGTTCCTGAGCCACGCGCACAAAGGCCTCTGACAAGTACTCGGAATTGCAGCTGAACACAAATGAATGCACCAACTTTTCTGAACCCTGCTGGACTTCACATGACCTCTTTCTGAACCCTGCTGGACCTACTGCGACCTCTTTCTGGACCCTGCTGGACTTCACATGACCTCTTTCTGAACCCTGCTGGACCTACTGCGACCTCTTTCTGTACCCTGCTGGACCTCCTATGACCTCTTTCTGAACCCTGCTGAACCTCCTATGACCTCTTTCTGAACCCTGCTGAACCTCCTATGACCTCTTTCTGAACCCTGCTGGACCTACTGCGACCTCTTTCTGAACCCTGCTGGACTTCACATGACCTCTTTCTGAACCCTGCTGGACCTACTGCGACCTCTTTCTGAACCCTGCTGGACTTCACATGACCTCTATCTGAACCCTGCTGGACTTCACACGACCTCTATCTGAACCATGCTGGACTTCACATGACATATATCTGAACCCTGCTGGATTTCACATGAAATATATCTCAACCCTGCTGGACTTCACATGACCTCTTTCTGAACCATGCTGAACTTCACATGACCTCTATCTGAACCCTGCTGGACTTCACACGACCTCTATCTGAACCATGCTGGACTTCACATGACATATATCTGAACCCTGCTGGATTTCACATGAAATATTTCTCAACCCTGCTGGACTTCACATGACCTCTTTCTGAACCCTGCTGAACTTCACATGACCTCTATCTGAACCCAGCTGGACTTCACACGACCTCTATCTGAACCCTGCTGGACCTACTGCGACCTCTTTCTGTACCCTGCTGGACCTCCTATGACCTCTTTCTGAACCCTGCTGAACTTCACATGACCTCTATCTGAACCCTGCTGGACTTCACACGACCTCTATCTGAACCATGCTGGACTTCACATGACCTCTTTCTGAACCCTGCTGGACCTACGGCGACCTCTTTCTGAACCCTGCTGGACCTACTGCGACCTCTTTCTGTACCCTGCTGGACCTCCTATGACCTCTTTCTGAACCCTGCTGAACCTCCTCTGACCTCTTTCTGAACCCTGCTTGACCTCCTACGACATCTTTCTGAACCCTGCTGGACTTCACATGACCGTGCCTTTTCACTGACGGTCTGCCAGTCTTCGTTGGTCGACGTTGCAGATCCCAGTGAACTTCAGGAAGCATGGGCGAGCTTTCGCAGGCAGACGGAACAAATGACAAATTCCTCCTCCAACCATATTTGAACGTTGGGCCTGGCCAGCAGGTTCGTGAAAGACCTGAGCCAAGCTTGACCCTCGTTCCGATGGCGGTGATACCTTGGGTTTCTCTGTTCCTCAAGGAAGTAGAACTAAAAAAGCAGGTTTGGAACGGGAAGATGACGTAATCTGTTGCCAAATCCTTGACGCGAGGGTCGCGACTGTATTTTAAAGAGGTGACCAAGGTTACTCAATCGTCACCAAGGGGTGGACTACCACTCCAATGAATTCGACTTCAGGAAAATATGTTGAAGAAGCAAAGCGACCACGCGACTTCATTAAATATTGCTAAAAGTGAAGTCAAAATCAGTTTTGAGCCAGGTAGGAGTCGAACCTACAATCTTCTGATTCGTAGTCAGACGCGTTATCCATTGCGCCACTGGCCCATGTGACTACTAGCTATCACTCCTACTGTTATGTTTTAGTGCTGCAATAATGAGTGATCAACGTAAGGGGTCTCCAGTTGTCGCAGACGTGCACGTTCCTGAGCCACGCGCACAAAGGCCTCTGACAAGTACTCGGAATTGCAGCTGAACACAAATGAATGCACCAACTTTTCTGAACCCTGCTGGACTTCACATGACCTCTTTCTGAACCCTGCTGAACTTCACATGACCTCTATCTGAACCCTGCTGGACTTCACACGACCTCTATCTGAACCATGCTGGACTTCACATGACATATATCTGAACCCTGCTGGACTTACTGCGACCTCTTTCTGTACCCTGCTGGACCTCCTATGACCTCTTTCTGAACCCTGCTGAACCTCCTCTGACCTCTTTCTGAACCCTGATTGACCTCCTACGACATCTTTCTGAACCCTGCTGGACTTCACATGACCTCTATCTGAACCCTGCTGGACTTCACATGACCTCTATCTGAACCCTGCTGGACTTCACATGACCGTGCCTTTTCACTGACGGTCTGCCAGTCTTCGTTGGTCGACGTTGCAGATCCCAGTGTACTTCAGGAAGCATGGGCGAGCTTTCGCAGGCAGCCGGAACAAATGACAAATTCCTCCTCCAACCATATTTGAACGTTGGGCCTGGCCAGCAGGTTCGTGAAAGACTTGAGCCCAGCTTGACCCTCGTTCCGATGGCGGTGATACCTTGGGTTTCTCTGTTCCTCAAGGAAGTAGAACTAAAAAAGCAGGTTTGGAACGGGAAGATGACGTAATCTGTTGCCAAATCCTTGACGCGAGGGTCGCGACTGTATTTTAAAGAGGTGACCAAGGTTACTCAATCGTCACCAAGGGGTGGACTACCACTCCAATGAATTCGACTTCAGGAAAATATGTTGAAGAAGCAAAGCGACCACGCGACTTCATTAAATATTGCTAGAAGTGAAGTCAAAATCAGTTTTGAACCAGGTAGGAGTCGAACCTACAATCTTCTGATTCGTAGTCAGACGCGTTATCCATTGCGCCACTGGCCCATGTGACTACTAGCTATCACTCCTACTGATATGTTTTAGTGCTGCAATAATGAGTGATCAACGTAAGGGGTCTCCGGTTGTCGCAGACATGCACGTTCCTGAGCCACGCGCACAAAGGCCTCTGACAAGTACTCGGAATTGCAGCTGAACACAAATGAATGCACCAACTTTTCTGAACCCTGCTGGACTTCACATGACCTCTTTCTGAACCCTGCTGGACCTACTGCGACCTCTTTCTGAACCCTGCTGGACTTCACATGACCTCTTTCTGAACCCTGCTGGACCTACTGCGACCTCTTTCTGAACCCTGCTGGACTTCACATGACCTCTATCTGAACCCTGCTGGACTTCACACGACCTCTATCTGAACCATGCTGGACTTCACATGACATATATCTGAACCCTGCTGGATTTCACATGAAATATATCTCAACCCTGCTGGACTTCACATGACCTCTTTCTGAACCCTGCTGAACTTCACATGACCTCTATCTGAACCCTGCTGGACTTCACACGACCTCTATCTGAACCATGCTGGACTTCACATGACATATATCTGAACCCTGCTGGATTTCACATGAAATATATCTCAACCCTGCTGGACTTCACATGACCTCTTTCTGAACCCTGCTGAACTTCACATGACCTCTATCTGAACCCAGCTGGACTTCACACGACCTCTATCTGAACCCTGCTGGACCTACTGCGACCTCTTTCTGTACCCTGCTGGACCTCCTATGACCTCTTTCTGAACCCTGCTGAACTTCACATGACCTCTATCTGAACCCTGCTGGACTTCACACGACCTCTATCTGAACCATGCTGGACTTCACATGACCTCTTTCTGAACCCTGCTGGACCTACGGCGACCTCTTTCTGAACCCTGCTGGACCTACTGCGACCTCTTTCTGTACCCTGCTGGACCTCCTATGACCTCTTTCTGAACCCTGCTGAACCTCCTCTGACCTCTTTCTGAACCCTGATTGACCTCCTACGACATCTTTCTGAACCCTGCTGGACTTCACATGACCTCTATCTGAACCCTGCTGGACTTCACATGACCTCTATCTGAACCCTGCTGGACTTCACATGACCGTGCCTTTTCACTGACGGTCTGCCAGTCTTCGTTGGTCGACGTTGCAGATCCCAGTGTACTTCAGGAAGCATGGGCGAGCTTTCGCAGGCAGCCGGAACAAATGACAAATTCCTCCTCCAACCATATTTGAACGTTGGGCCTGGCCAGCAGGTTCGTGAAAGACTTGAGCCCAGCTTGACCCTCGTTCCGATGGCGGTGATACCTTGGGTTTCTCTGTTCCTCAAGGAAGTAGAACTAAAAAAGCAGGTTTGGAACGGGAAGATGACGTAATCTGTTGCCAAATCCTTGACGCGAGGGTCGCGACTGTATTTTAAAGAGGTGACCAAGGTTACTCAATCGTCACCAAGGGGTGGACTACCACTCCAATGAATTCGACTTCAGGAAAATATGTTGAAGAAGCAAAGCGACCACGCGACTTCATTAAATATTGCTAGAAGTGAAGTCAAAATCAGTTTTGAACCAGGTAGGAGTCGAACCTACAATCTTCTGATTCGTAGTCAGACACGTTATCCATTGCGCCACTGGCCCATGTGACTACTAGCTATCACTCCTACTGATATGTTTTAGTGCAGCAATAATGAGTGATCAACGTAAGGGGTCTCCGGTTGTCGCAGACGTGCACGTTCCTGAGCCACGCGCACAAAGGCCTCTGACAAGTACTCGGAATTGCAGCTGAACACAAATGAATGCACCAACTTTTCTGAACCCTGCTGGACTTCACATGACCTCTTTCTGAACCCTGCTGAACTTCACATGACCTCTATCTGAACCCTGCTGGACTTCACACGACCTCTATCTGAACCATGCTGGACTTCACATGACATATATCTGAACCCTGCTGGACCTACTGCGACCTCTTTCTGTACCCTGCTGGACCTCATATGACCTCTTTCTGTACCCTGCTGGATCTCCTATGACCTCTTTCTGAACCCTGCTGAACCTCCTCTGACCTCTTTCTGAACCCTGATTGACCTCCTACGACATCTTTCTGAACCCTGCTGGACTTCACATGACCTCTATCTGAACCCTGCTGGACTTCACATGACCTCTATCTGAACCCTGCTGGACTTCACATGACCTCTTTCTGAACCCTGCTGGACCTACTGCGACCTCTTTCTGTACCCTGCTGGACCTCCTATGACCTCTTTCTGAACCCTGCTGAACCTCCTCTGACCTCTTTCTGAACCCTGCTTGACCTCCTACGACATCTTTCTGAACCCTGCTGGACTTCACATGACCGTGCCTTTTCACTGACGGTCTGCCAGTCTTCGTTGGTCGACGTTGCAGATCCCAGTGTACTTCAGGAAGCATGGGCGTGCTTTCGCAGGCAGCCGGAACAAATGACAAATTCCTCCTCCAAACATATTTGAACGTTGGGCCTGGCCAGCAGGTTCGTGAAAGACTTGAGCCCAGCTTGACCCTCGTTCCGATGGCGGTGATACCTTGGGTTTCTCTGTTCCTCAAGGAAGTAGAACTAAAAAAGCAGGTTTGGAACGGGAAGATGACGTAATCTGTTGCCAAATCCTTGACGCGAGGGTCGCGACTGTATTTTAAAGAGGTGACCAAGGTTACTCAATCGTCACCAAGGGGTGGACGACCACTCCAATGAATTCGACTTCAGGAAAATATGTTGAAGAAGCAAAGCGACCACGCGACTTCATTAAATATTGCTAAAAGTGAAGTCAAAATCAGTTTTGAGCCAGGTAGGAGTCGAACCTACAATCTTCTGATTCGTAGTCAGACGCGTTATCCATTGCGCCACTGGCCCATGTGACTACTAGCTATCACTCCTACTGATATGTTTTAGTGCTGCAATAATGAGTGATCAACGTAAGGGGTCTCCGGTTGTCGCAGACGTGCACGTTCCTGAGCCACGCGCACAAAGGCCTCTGACAATTCCTCGGAATTGCAGCTGAACACAAATGAATGCACCAACTTTTCTGAACCCTGCTGGACTTCACATGACATATATCTGAACCCTGCTGGACTTCACATGACTCCTTTCTGAACCCTGCTGGACTTCGCATGACCTCTATCTGAACCCTGCTGGACTTCACATGACCTCTTTCTGAACCCTGCTGGACCTACTGCGACCTCTTTCTGTACCCTGCTGGACCTCCTATGACCTCTTTCTGAACCCTGCTGAACCTCCTCTGACCTCTTTCTGAACCCTGATTGACCTCCTACGACATCTTTCTGAACCCTGCTGGACTTCACATGACCTCTATCTGAACCCTGCTGGACTTCACTTGACCTCTATCTGAACCCTGCTGGACTTCACATGACCTCTTTCTGAACCCTGCTGGACCTACTGCGACCTCTTTCTGTACCCTGCTGGACCTCCTATGACCTCTTTCTGAACCCTACTGAACCTCCTCTGACCTCTTTCTGAACCCTGCTTGACCTCCTACGACATCTTTCTGAACCCTGCTGGACTTCACATGACCGTGCCTTTTCACTGACGGTCTGCCAGTCTTCGTTGGTCGACGTTGCAGATCCCAGTGTACTTCAGGAAGCATGGGCGAGCTTTCGCAGGCAGCCGGAACAAATGACAAATTCCTCCTCCAACCATATTTGAACGTTGGGCCTGGCCAGCAGGTTCGTGAATGACTTGAGCCCAGCTTGACCCTCGTTCCGATGGCGGTGATACCTTGGGTTTCTCTGTCCCTCAAGGACGTAGAACTAAAAAAGCAGGTTTTGAACGGGAAGATGACGTAATCTGTTGCCAAATCCTTGACGCGAGGGTCGCGACTGTATTTTAAAGAGGTGACCAAGGTTACTCAATCGTCACCAAGGGGTGGACTACCACTCCAATGAATTCGACTTCAGGAAAATATGTTGAAGAAGCAAAGCGACCACGCGACTTCATTAAATATTGCTAGAAGTGAAGTCAAAATCAGTTTTGAACCAGGTAGGAGTCGAACCTACAATCTTCTGATTCGTAGTCAGACACGTTATCCATTGCGCCACTGGCCCATGTGACTACTAGCTATCACTCCTACTGATATGTTTTAGTGCTGCAATAATGAGTGATCAACGTAAGGGGTCTCCGGTTGTCGCAGACGTGCACGTTCCTGAGCCACGCGCACAAAGGCCTCTGACAAGTACTCGGAATTGCAGCTGAACACAAATGAATGCACCAACTTTTCTGAACCCTGCTGGACTTCACATGACCTCTTTCTGAACCCTGCTGAACTTCACATGACCTCTATCTGAA
The DNA here is from genome assembly GCF_964187855.1 of Myxine glutinosa. Classification (NCBI taxonomy): domain Eukaryota; kingdom Metazoa; phylum Chordata; class Myxini; order Myxiniformes; family Myxinidae; genus Myxine; species Myxine glutinosa. The sequence continues at coordinate 76,367,379 of NC_136269.1, read as the reverse complement.
CCCTGCTGGACTTCACACGACCTCTATCTGAACCATGCTGGACTTCACATGACATATATCTGAACCCTGCTGGACCTACTGCGACCTCTTTCTGTACCCTGCTGGACCTCATATGACCTCTTTCTGTACCCTGCTGGATCTCCTATGACCTCTTTCTGAACCCTGCTGAACCTCCTCTGACCTCTTTCTGAACCCTGATTGACCTCCTACGACATCTTTCTGAACCCTGCTGGACTTCACATGACCTCTATCTGAACCCTGCTGGACTTCACATGACCTCTATCTGAACCCTGCTGGACTTCACATGACCTCTTTCTGAACCCTGCTGGACCTACTGCGACCTCTTTCTGTACCCTGCTGGACCTCCTATGACCTCCTTCTGAACCCTGCTGAACCTCCTCTGACCTCTTTCTGAACCCTGCTTGACCTCCTACGACATCTTTCTGAACCCTGCTGGACTTCACATGACCGTGCCTTTTCACTGACGGTCTGCCAGTCTTCGTTGGTCGACGTTGCAGATCCCAGTGTACTTCAGGAAGCATGGGCGTGCTTTCGCAGGCAGCCGGAACAAATGACAAATTCCTCCTCCAACCATATTTGAACGTTGGGCCTGGCCAGCAGGTTCGTGAAAGACTTGAGCCCAGCTTGACCCTCGTTCCGATGGCGGTGATACTTTGGGTTTCTCTGTTCCTCAAGGAAGTAGAACTAAAAAAGCAGGTTTGGAACGGGAAGATGACGTAATCTGTTGCCAAATCCTTGACGCGAGGGTCGCGACTGTATTTTAAAGAGGTGACCAAGGTTACTCAATCGTCACCAAGGGGTGGACGACCACTCCAATGAATTCGACTTCAGGAAAATATGTTGAAGAAGCAAAGCGACCACGCGACTTCATTAAATATTGCTAAAAGTGAAGTCAAAATCAGTTTTGAGCCAGGTAGGAGTCGAACCTACAATTTTCTGATTCGTAGTCAGACGCGTTATCCATTGCGCCACTGGCCCATGTGACTACTAGCTATCACTCCTACTGATATGTTTTAGTGCTGCAATAATGAGTGATCAACGTAAGGGGTCTCCGGTTGTCGCAGACGTGCACGTTCCTGAGCCACGCGCACAAAGGCCTCTGACAAGTCCTCGGAATTGCAGCTGAACACAAATGAATGCACCAACTTTTCTGAACCCTGCTGGACTTCACATGACATATATCTGAACCCTGCTGGACTTCACATGACTCCTTTCTGAACCCTGCTGGACTTCGCATGACCTCTATCTGAACCCTGCTGGACTTCACATGACCTCTTTCTGAACCCTGCTGGACCTACTGCGACCTCTTTCTGTACCCTGCTGGACCTCCTATGACCTCTTTCTGAACCCTGCTGAACCTCCTCTGACCTCTTTCTGAACCCTGATTGACCTCCTACGACATCTTTCTGAACCCTGCTGGACTTCACATGACCTCTATCTGAACCCTGCTGGACTTCACATGACCTCTATCTGAACCCTGCTGGACTTCACATGACCTCTTTCTGTACCCTGCTGGACCTCATATGACCTCTTTCTGTACCCTGCTGGATCTCCTATGACCTCTTTCTGAACCCTGCTGAACCTCCTCTGACCTCTTTCTGAACCCTGATTGACCTCCTACGACATCTTTCTGAACCCTGCTGGACTTCACATGACCTCTATCTGAACCCTGCTGGACTTCACATGACCTCTATCTGAACCCTGCTGGACTTCACATGACCTCTTTCTGAACCCTGCTGGACCTACTGCGACCTCTTTCTGTACCCTGCTGGACCTCCTATGAGCTCTTTCTGAACCCTGCTGAACCTCCTCTGACCTCTTTCTGAACCCTGCTTGACCTCCTACGACATCTTTCTGAACCCTGCTGGACTTCACATGACCGTGCCTTTTCACTGACGGTCTGCCAGTCTTCGTTGGTCGACGTTGCAGATCCCAGTGTACTTCAGGAAGCATGGGCGTGCTTTCGCAGGCAGCCGGAACAAATGACAAATTCCTCCTCCAACCATATTTGAACGTTGGGCCTGGCCAGCAGGTTCGTGAAAGACTTGAGCCCAGCTTGACCCTCGTTCCGATGGCGGTGATACCTTGGGTTTCTCTGTTCCTCAAGGAAGTAGAACTAAAAAAGCAGGTTTGGAACGGGAAGATGACGTAATCTGTTGCCAAATCCTTGACGCGAGGGTCGCGACTGTATTTTAAAGAGGTGACCAAGGTTACTCAATCGTCACCAAGGGGTGGACGACCACTCCAATGAATTCGACTTCAGGAAAATATGTTGAAGAAGCAAAGCGACCACGCGACTTCATTAAATATTGCTAAAAGTGAAGTCAAAATCAGTTTTGAGCCAGGTAGGAGTCGAACCTACAATCTTCTGATTCGTAGTCAGACGCGTTATCCATTGCGCCACTGGCCCATGTGACTACTAGCTATCACTCCTACTGATATGTTTTAGTGCTGCAATAATGAGTGATCAACGTAAGGGGTCTCCGGTTGTCGCAGACGTGCACGTTCCTGAGCCACGCGCACAAAGGCCTCTGACAATTCCTCGGAATTGCAGCTGAACACAAATGAATGCACCAACTTTTCTGAACCCTGCTGGACTTCACATGACATATATCTGAACCCTGCTGGACTTCACATGACTCCTTTCTGAACCCTGCTGGACTTCGCATGACCTCTATCTGAACCCTGCTGGACTTCACATGACCTCTTTCTGAACCCTGCTGGACCTACTGCGACCTCTTTCTGTACCCTGCTGGACCTCCTATGACCTCTTTCTGAACCCTGCTGAACCTCCTCTGACCTCTTTCTGAACCCTGATTGACCTCCTACGACATCTTTCTGAACCCTGCTGGACTTCACATGACCTCTATCTGAACCCTGCTGGACTTCACATGACCTCTATCTGAACCCTGCTGGACTTCACATGACCTCTTTCTGAACCCTGCTGGACCTACTGCGACCTCTTTCTGTACCCTGCTGGACCTCCTATGACCTCTTTCTGAACCCTACTGAACCTCCTCTGACCTCTTTCTGAACCCTGCTTGACCTCCTACGACATCTTTCTGAACCCTGCTGGACTTCACATGACCGTGCCTTTTCACTGACGGTCTGCCAGTCTTCGTTGGTCGACGTTGCAGATCCCAGTGTACTTCAGGAAGCATGGGCGAGCTTTCGCAGGCAGCCGGAACAAATGACAAATTCCTCCTCCAACCATATTTGAACGTTGGGCCTGGCCAGCAGGTTCGTGAATGACTTGAGCCCAGCTTGACCCTCGTTCCGATGGCGGTGATACCTTGGGTTTCTCTGTCCCTCAAGGACGTAGAACTAAAAAAGCAGGTTTTGAACGGGAAGATGACGTAATCTGTTGCCAAATCCTTGACGCGAGGGTCGCGACTGTATTTTAAAGAGGTGACCAAGGTTACTCAATCGTCACCAAGGGGTGGACTACCACTCCAATGAATTCGACTTCAGGAAAATATGTTGAAGAAGCAAAGCGACCACGCGACTTCATTAAATATTGCTAGAAGTGAAGTCAAAATCAGTTTTGAACCAGGTAGGAGTCGAACCTACAATCTTCTGATTCGTAGTCAGACACGTTATCCATTGCGCCACTGGCCCATGTGACTACTAGCTATCACTCCTACTGATATGTTTTAGTGCTGCAATAATGAGTGATCAACGTAAGGGGTCTCCGGTTGTCGCAGACGTGCACGTTCCTGAGCCACGCGCACAAAGGCCTCTGACAAGTACTCGGAATTGCAGCTGAACACAAATGAATGCACCAACTTTTCTGAACCCTGCTGGACTTCACATGACCTCTTTCTGAACCCTGCTGAACTTCACATGACCTCTATCTGAACCCTGCTGGACTTCACACGACCTCTATCTGAACCATGCTGGACTTCACATGACATATATCTGAACCCTGCTGGACCTACTGCGACCTCTTTCTGTACCCTGCTGGACCTCATATGACCTCTTTCTGTACCCTGCTGGATCTCCTATGACCTCTTTCTGAACCCTGCTGAACCTCCTCTGACCTCTTTCTGAACCCTGATTGACCTCCTACGACATCTTTCTGAACCCTGCTGGACTTCACATGACCTCTATCTGAACCCTGCTGGACTTCACATGACCTCTATCTGAACCCTGCTGGACTTCACATGACCTCTTTCTGAACCCTGCTGGACCTACTGCGACCTCTTTCTGTACCCTGCTGGACCTCCTATGACCTCTTTCTGAACCCTGCTGAACCTCCTCTGACCTCTTTCTGAACCCTGCTTGACCTCCTACGACATCTTTCTGAACCCTGCTGGACTTCACATGACCGTGCCTTTTCACTGACGGTCTGCCAGTCTTCGTTGGTCGACGTTGCAGATCCCAGTGTACTTCAGGAAGCATGGGCGTGCTTTCGCAGGCAGCCGGAACAAATGACAAATTCCTCCTCCAACCATATTTGAACGTTGGGCCTGGCCAGCAGGTTCGTGAAAGACTTGAGCCCAGCTTGACCCTCGTTCCGATGGCGGTGATACTTTGGGTTTCTCTGTTCCTCAAGGAAGTAGAACTAAAAAAGCAGGTTTGGAACGGGAAGATGACGTAATCTGTTGCCAAATCCTTGACGCGAGGGTCGCGACTGTATTTTAAAGAGGTGACCAAGGTTACTCAATCGTCACCAAGGGGTGGACGACCACTCCAATGAATTCGACTTCAGGAAAATATGTTGAAGAAGCAAAGCGACCACGCGACTTCATTAAATATTGCTAAAAGTGAAGTCAAAATCAGTTTTGAGCCAGGTAGGAGTCGAACCTACAATCTTCTGATTCGTAGTCAGACGCGTTATCCATTGCGCCACTGGCCCATGTGACTACTAGCTATCACTCCTACTGATATGTTTTAGTGCTGCAATAATGAGTGATCAACGTAAGGGGTCTCCGGTTGTCGCAGACGTGCACGTTCCTGAGCCACGCGCACAAAGGCCTCTGACAATTCCTCGGAATTGCAGCTGAACACAAATGAATGCACCAACTTTTCTGAACCCTGCTGGACTTCACATGACATATATCTGAACCCTGCTGGACTCCACATGACTCCTTTCTGAACCCTGCTGGACTTCGCATGACCTCTATCTGAACCCTGCTGGACTTCACATGACCTCTTTCTGAACCCTGCTGGACCTACTGCGACCTCTTTCTGTACCCTGCTGGACCTCCTATGACCTCTTTCTGAACCCTGCTGAACCTCCTCTGACCTCTTTCTGAACCCTGATTGACCTCCTACGACATCTTTCTGAACCCTGCTGGACTTCACATGACCTCTATCTGAACCCTGCTGGACTTCACATGACCTCTATCTGAACCCTGCTGGACTTCACATGACCTCTTTCTGAACCCTGCTGGACCTACTGCGACCTCTTTCTGTACCCTGCTGGACCTCCTATGACCTCTTTCTGAACCCTACTGAACCTCCTCTGACCTCTTTCTGAACCCTGCTTGACCTCCTACGACATCTTTCTGAACCCTGCTGGACTTCACATGACCGTGCCTTTTCACTGACGGTCTGCCAGTCTTCGTTGGTCGACGTTGCAGATCCCAGTGTACTTCAGGAAGCATGGGCGAGCTTTCGCAGGCAGCCGGAACAAATGACAAATTCCTCCTCCAACCATATTTGAACGTTGGGCCTGGCCAGCAGGTTCGTGAATGACTTGAGCCCAGCTTGACCCTCGTTCCGATGGCGGTGATACCTTGGGTTTCTCTGTCCCTCAAGGACGTAGAACTAAAAAAGCAGGTTTTGAACGGGAAGATGACGTAATCTGTTGCCAAATCCTTGACGCGAGGGTCGCGACTGTATTTTAAAGAGGTGACCAAGGTTACTCAATCGTCACCAAGGGGTGGACTACCACTCCAATGAATTCGACTTCAGGAAAATATGTTGAAGAAGCAAAGCGACCACGCGACTTCATTAAATATTGCTAGAAGTGAAGTCAAAATCAGTTTTGAACCAGGTAGGAGTCGAACCTACAATCTTCTGATTCGTAGTCAGACACGTTATCCATTGCGCCACTGGCCCATGTGACTACTAGCTATCACTCCTACTGATATGTTTTAGTGCTGCAATAATGAGTGATCAACGTAAGGGGTCTCCGGTTGTCGCAGACGTGCACGTTCCTGAGCCACGCGCACAAAGGCCTCTGACAAGTACTCGGAATTGCAGCTGAACACAAATGAATGCACCAACTTTTCTGAACCCTGCTGGACTTCACATGACCTCTTTCTGAACCCTGCTGAACTTCACACGACCTCTATCTGAACCATGCTGGACTTCACATGACATATATCTGAACCCTGCTGGACCTACTGCGACCTCTTTCTGTACCCTGCTGGACCTCATATGACCTCTTTCTGTACCCTGCTGGATCTCCTATGACCTCTTTCTGAACCCTGCTGAACCTCCTCTGACCTCTTTCTGAACCCTGATTGACCTCCTACGACATCTTTCTGAACCCTGCTGGACTTCACATGACCTCTATCTGAACCCTGCTGGACTTCACATGACCTCTATCTGAACCCTGCTGGACTTCACATGACCTCTTTCTGAACCCTGCTGGACCTACTGCGACCTCTTTCTGAACCCTGCTGGACTTCACATGACCTCTATCTGAACCCTGCTGGACTTCACATGACCTCTATCTGAACCCTGCTGGACTTCACATGACCTCTTTCTGAACCCTGCTGGACCTACTGCGACCTCTTTCTGTACCCTGCTGGACCTCCTATGACCTCTTTCTGAACCCTGCTGAACCTCCTCTGACCTCTTTCTGAACCCTGCTTGACCTCCTACGACATCTTTCTGAACCCTGCTGGACTTCACATGACCGTGCCTTTTCACTGACGGTCTGCCAGTCTTCGTTGGTCGACGTTGCAGATCCCAGTGTACTTCAGGAAGCATGGGCGTGCTTTCGCAGGCAGCCGGAACAAATGACAAATTCCTCCTCCAACCATATTTGAACGTTGGGCCTGGCCAGCAGGTTCGTGAAAGACTTGAGCCCAGCTTGACCCTCGTTCCGATGGCGGTGATACTTTGGGTTTCTCTGTTCCTCAAGGAAGTAGAACTAAAAAAGCAGGTTTGGAACGGGAAGATGACGTAATCTGTTGCCAAATCCTTGACGCGAGGGTCGCGACTGTATTTTAAAGAGGTGACCAAGGTTACTCAATCGTCACCAAGGGGTGGACGACCACTCCAATGAATTCGACTTCAGGAAAATATGTTGAAGAAGCAAAGCGACCACGCGACTTCATTAAATATTGCTAAAAGTGAAGTCAAAATCAGTTTTGAGCCAGGTAGGAGTCGAACCTACAATCTTCTGATTCGTAGTCAGACGCGTTATCCATTGCGCCACTGGCCCATGTGACTACTAGCTATCACTCCTACTGATATGTTTTAGTGCTGCAATAATGAGTGATCAACGTAAGGGGTCTCCGGTTGTCGCAGACGTGCACGTTCCTGAGCCACGCGCACAAAGGCCTCTGACAAGTCCTCGGAATTGCAGCTGAACACAAATGAATGCACCAACTTTTCTGAACCCTGCTGGACTTCACATGACATATATCTGAACCCTGCTGGACTTCACATGACTCCTTTCTGAACCCTGCTGGACTTCGCATGACCTCTATCTGAACCCTGCTGGACTTCACATGACCTCTTTCTGAACCCTGCTGGACCTACTGCGACCTCTTTCTGTACCCTGCTGGACCTCCTATGACCTCTTTCTGAACCCTGCTGAACCTCCTCTGACCTCTTTCTGAACCCTGATTGACCTCCTACGACATCTTTCTGAACCCTGCTGGACTTCACATGACCTCTATCTGAACCCTGCTGGACTTCACATGACCTCTATCTGAACCCTGCTGGACTTCACATGACCTCTTTCTGTACCCTGCTGGACCTCCTATGACCTCTTTCTGAACCCTGCTGAACCTCCTCTGACCTCTTTCTGAACCCTGCTTGACCTCCTACGACATCTTTCTGAACCCTGCTGGACTTCACATGACCGTGCCTTTTCACTGACGGTCTGCCAGTCTTCGTTGGTCGACGTTGCAGATCCCAGTGTACTTCAGGAAGCATGGGCGTGCTTTCGCAGGCAGCCGGAACAAATGACAAATTCCTCCTCCAACCATATTTGAACGTTGGGCCTGGCCAGCAGGTTCGTGAAAGACTTGAGCCCAGCTTGACCCTCGTTCCGATGGCGGTGATACCTTGGGTTTCTCTGTTCCTCAAGGAAGTAGAACTAAAAAAGCAGGTTTGGAACGGGAAGATGACGTAATCTGTTGCCAAATCCTTGACGCGAGGGTCGCGACTGTATTTTAAAGAGGTGACCAAGGTTACTCAATCGTCACCAAGGGGTGGACGACCACTCCAATGAATTCGACTTCAGGAAAATATGTTGAAGAAGCAAAGCGACCACGCGACTTCATTAAATATTGCTAAAAGTGAAGTCAAAATCAGTTTTGAGCCAGGTAGGAGTCGAACCTACAATCTTCTGATTCGTAGTCAGACGCGTTATCCATTGCGCCACTGGCCCATGTGACTACTAGCTATCACTCCTACTGATATGTTTTAGTGCTGCAATAATGAGTGATCAACGTAAGGGGTCTCCGGTTGTCGCAGACGTGCACGTTCCTGAGCCACGCGCACAAAGGCCTCTGACAATTCCTCGGAATTGCAGCTGAACACAAATGAATGCACCAACTTTTCTGAACCCTGCTGGACTTCACATGACATATATCTGAACCCTGCTGGACTTCACATGACTCCTTTCTGAACCCTGCTGGACTTCGCATGACCTCTATCTGAACCCTGCTGGACTTCACATGACCTCTTTCTGAACCCTGCTGGACCTACTGCGACCTCTTTCTGTACCCTGCTGGACCTCCTATGACCTCTTTCTGAACCCTGCTGAACCTCCTCTGACCTCTTTCTGAACCCTGATTGACCTCCTACGACATCTTTCTGAACCCTGCTGGACTTCACATGACCTCTATCTGAACCCTGCTGGACTTCACATGACCTCTATCTGAACCCTGCTGGACTTCACATGACCTCTTTCTGAACCCTGCTGGACCTACTGCGACCTCTTTCTGTACCCTGCTGGACCTCCTATGACCTCTTTCTGAACCCTACTGAACCTCCTCTGACCTCTTTCTGAACCCTGCTTGACCTCCTACGACATCTTTCTGAACCCTGCTGGACTTCACATGACCGTGCCTTTTCACTGACGGTCTGCCAGTCTTCGTTGGTCGACGTTGCAGATCCCAGTGTACTTCAGGAAGCATGGGCGAGCTTTCGCAGGCAGCCGGAACAAATGACAAATTCCTCCTCCAACCATATTTGAACGTTGGGCCTGGCCAGCAGGTTCGTGAATGACTTGAGCCCAGCTTGACCCTCGTTCCGATGGCGGTGATACCTTGGGTTTCTCTGTCCCTCAAGGACGTAGAACTAAAAAAGCAGGTTTTGAACGGGAAGATGACGTAATCTGTTGCCAAATCCTTGACGCGAGGGTCGCGACTGTATTTTAAAGAGGTGACCAAGGTTACTCAATCGTCACCAAAGGGTGGACTACCACTCCAATGAATTCGACTTCAGGAAAATATGTTGAAGAAGCAAAGCGACCACGCGACTTCATTAAATATTGCTTGAAGTGAAGTCAAAATCAGTTTTGAACCAGGTAGGAGTCGAACCTACAATCTTCTGATTCGTAGTCAGACACGTTATCCATTGCGCCACTGGCCCATGTGACTACTAGCTATCACTCCTACTGATATGTTTTAGTGCTGCAATAATGAGTGATCAACGTAAGGGGTCTCCGGTTGTCGCAGACGTGCACGTTCCTGAGCCACGCGCACAAAGGCCTCTGACAAGTACTCGGAATTGCAGCTGAACACAAATGAATGCACCAACTTTTCTGAACCCTGCTGGACTTCACATGACCTCTTTCTGAACCCTGCTGAACTTCACATGACCTCTATCTGAACCCTGCTGGACTTCACACGACCTCTATCTGAACCATGCTGGACTTCACATGACATATATCTGAACCCTGCTGGACCTACTGCGACCTCTTTCTGTACCCTGCTGGACCTCATATGACCTCTTTCTGTACCCTGCTGGATCTCCTATGACCTCTTTCTGAACCCTGCTGAACCTCCTCTGACCTCTTTCTGAACCCTGATTGACCTCCTACGACATCTTTCTGAACCCTGCTGGACTTCACATGACCTCTATCTGAACCCTGCTGGACTTCACATGACCTCTTTCTGAACCCTGCTGGACCTACTGCGACCTCTTTCTGTACCCTGCTGGACCTCCTATGACCTCTTTCTGAACCCTGCTGAACCTCCTCTGACCTCTTTCTGAACCCTGCTTGACGTCCTACGACATCTTTCTGAACCCTGCTGGACTTCACATGACCGTGCCTTTTCACTGACGGTCTGCCAGTCTTCGTTGGTCGACGTTGCAGATCCCAGTGTACTTCAGGAAGCATGGGCGTGCTTTCGCAGGCAGCCGGAACAAATGACAAATTCCTCCTCCAACCATATTTGAACGTTGGGCCTGGCCAGCAGGTTCGTGAAAGACTTGAGCCCAGCTTGACCCTCGTTCCGATGGCGGTGATACTTTGGGTTTCTCTGTTCCTCAAGGAAGTAGAACTAAAAAAGCAGGTTTGGAACGGGAAGATGACGTAATCTGTTGCCAAATCCTTGACGCGAGAGTCGCGACTGTATTTTAAAGAGGTGACCAAGGTTACTCAATCGTCACCAAGGGGTGGACGACCACTCCAATGAATTCGACTTCAGGAAAATATGTTGAAGAAGCAAAGCGACCACGCGACTTCATTAAATATTGCTAAAAGTGAAGTCAAAATCAGTTTTGAGCCAGGTAGGAGTCGAACCTACAATCTTCTGATTCGTAGTCAGACGCGTTATCCATTGCGCCACTGGCCCATGTGACTACTAGCTATCACTCCTACTGATATGTTTTAGTGCTGCAATAATGAGTGATCAACGTAAGGGGTCTCCGGTTGTCGCAGACGTGCACGTTCCTGAGCCACGCGCACAAAGGCCTCTGACAAGTCCTCGGAATTGCAGCTGAACACAAATGAATGCACCAACTTTTCTGAACCCTGCTGGACTTCACATGACATATATCTGAACCCTGCTGGACTTCACATGACTCCTTTCTGAACCCTGCTGGACTTCGCATGACCTCTATCTGAACCCTGCTGGACTTCACATGACCTCTTTCTGAACCCTGCTGGACCTACTGCGACCTCTTTCTGTACCCTGCTGGACCTCCTATGACCTCTTTCTGAACCCTGCTGAACCTCCTCTGACCTCTTTCTGAACCCTGATTGACCTCCTACGACATCTTTCTGAACCCTGCTGGACTTCACATGACCTATATCTGAACCCTGCTGGACTTCACATGACCTCTATCTGAACCCTGCTGGACTTCACATGACCTCTTTCTGAACCCTGCTGGACCTACTGCGACCTCTTTCTGTACCCTGCTGGACCTCCTATGACCTCTTTCTGAACCCTACTGAACCTCCTCTGACCTCTTTCTGAACCCTGCTTGACCTCCTACGACATCTTTCTGAACCCTGCTGGACTTCACATGACCGTGCCTTTTCACTGACGGTCTGCCAGTCTTCGTTGGTCGACGTTGCAGATCCCAGTGTACTTCAGGAAGCATGGGCGAGCTTTCGCAGGCAGCCGGAACAAATGACAAATTCCTCCTCCAACCATATTTGAACGTTGGGCCTGGCCAGCAGGTTCGTGAAAGACTTGAGCCCAGCTTGACCCTCGTTCCGATGGCGGTGATACCTTGGGTTTCTCTGTCCCTCAAGGACGTAGAACTAAAAAAGCAGGTTTTGAACGGGAAGATGACGTAATCTGTTGCCAAATCCTTGACGCGAGGGTCGCGACTGTATTTTAAAGAGGTGACCAAGGTTACTCAATCGTCACCAAGGGGTGGACTACCACTCCAATGAATTCGACTTCAGGAAAATATGTTGAAGAAGCAAAGCGACCACGCGACTTCATTAAATATTGCTAAAAGTGAAGTCAAAATCAGTTTTGAGCCAGGTAGGAGTCGAACCTACAATCTTCTGATTCGTAGTCAGACGCGTTATCCATTGCGCCACTGGCCCATGTGACTACTAACTATCACTCCTACTGATATGTTTTAGTGCTGCAATAATGAGTGATCAACGTCAGGGGTCTCCGGTTGTCGCAGACGTGCACGTTCCTGAGCCACGCGCACAAAGGCCTCTGACAAGTACTCGGAATTGCAGCTGAACACAAATGAATGCACCAACTTTTCTGAACCCTGCTGGACTTCACATGACCTCTTTCTGAACCCTGCTGAACTTCACATGACCTCTATCTGAACCCTGCTGGACTTCACACGACCTCTATCTGAACCATGCTGGACTTCACATGACATATATCTGAACCCTGCTGAACCTCCTCTGACCTCTTTCTGAACCCTGATTGACCTCCTACGACCTCCTATGACCTCTTTCTGTACCCTGCTGGACCTCCTATGACCTCTTTCTGAACCCTGCTGAACCTCCTCTGACCTCTTTCTGAACCCTGATTGACCTCCTACGACATCTTTCTGAACCCTGCTGGACTTCACATGACCTCTATCTGAACCCTGCTGGACTTCACATGACCTCTATCTGAACCCTGCTGGACTTCACATGACCTCTTTCTGAACCCTGCTGGACCGACTGCGACCTCTTTCTGTACCCTGCTCCTATGACCTCTTTCTGTACCCTGCTGGACCTCCTATGACCTCTTTCTGAACCCTGCTGAACCTCCTCTGACCTCTTTCTGAACCCTGATTGACCTCCTACGACATCTTTCTGAAACCTGCTGGACTTCACATGACCTCTATCTGAACCCTGCTGGACTTCACATGACCTCTATCTGAACCCTGCTGGACTTCACATGACCTCTTTCTGAACCCTGCTGGACCGACTGCGACCTCTTTCTGTACCCTGCTGGACCTCCTATGACCTCTTTCTGAACCCTGCTGAACCTCCTCTGACCTCTTTCTGAACCCTGCTTGACCTCCTACGACATCTTTCTGAACCCTGCTGGCCTTCACATGACCGTGCCTTTTCACTGACGGTCTGCCAGTCTTCGTTGGTCGACGTTGCAGATCCCAGTGTACTTCAGGAAGCATGGGCGAGCTTTCGCAGGCAGCCGGAATAAATGACAAATTCCTCCTCCAACCATATTTGAACGTTGGGCCTGGCCAGCAGGTTCGTGAAAGACTTGACCCCAGCTTGACCCTCGTTCCGATGGCGGTGATACCTTGGGTTTCTCTATTCCTCAAGGAAGTAGAACTAAAAAAGCAGGTTTGGAACGGGAAGATGACGTAATCTGTTGCCAAATCCTTGACGCGAGGGTCGCGACTGTATTTTAAAGAGGTGACCAAGGTTACTCAATCGTCACCAAGGGGTGGACTACCACTCCAATGAATTCGACTTCAGGAAAATATGTTGAAGAAGCAAAGCGACCACGCGACTTCATTAAATATTGCTAAAAGTGAAGTCAAAATCAGTTTTGAGCCAGGTAGGAGTCGAACCTACAATCTTCTGATTCGTAGTCAGACGCGTTATCCATTGCGCCACTGGTCCATGTGACGACTAGCTATCACTCCTACTGATATGTTTTAGTGCTGCAATAAATGAGTGATCAACGTAAGGGGTCTCCGGTTGTCGCAGACGTGCACGTTCCTGAGCCACGCGCACAAAGGCCTCTGACAAGTATTCGGAATTGCAGCTGAACACAAATGAATGCACCAACTTTTCTGAACCCTGCTGGACTTCACATGACATATATCTGAACCCTGCTGGACTTCACATGACTCCTTTCTGAACCCTGCTGGACTTCACATGACCTCTATCTGAACCCTGCTGGACTTCACATGACCTCTTTCTGATCCCTGCTGGACCTACTGCGACCTCTTTCTGTACCCTGCTGGACCTCCTATGACCTCTTTCTGAACCCTGCTGAACCTCCTCTGACCTCTTTCTGAACCCTGATTGACCTCCTACGACATCTTTCTGAACCCTGCTGGACTTCACATGACCTCTATCTGAACCCTGCTGGACTTCACATGACCTCTATCTGAACCCTGCTGGACTTCACATGACCTCTTTCTGAACCCTGCTGGACCTACTGCGACCTCTTTCTGTACCCTGCTGGACCTCCTATGACCTCTTTCTGAACCCTGCTGAACCTCCTCTGACCTCTTTCTGAACCCTGCTTGACCTCCTACGACATCTTTCTGAACCCTGCTGGACTTCACATGACCGTGCCTTTTCACTGACGGTCTGCCAGTCTTCGTTGGTCGACGTTGCAGATCCCAGTGTACTTCAGGAAGCATGGGCGAGCTTTCGCAGGCAGCCGGAACAAATGACAAATTCCTCCTCCAACCATATTTGAACGTTGGGCCTGGCCAGCAGGTTCGTGAAAGACTTGAGCCCAGCTTGACCCTCGTTCCGATGGCGGTAATACCTTGGGTTTCTCTGTTCCTCAAGGAAGTAGAACTAAAAAAGCAGGTTTGGAACGGGAAGATGACGTAATCTGTTGCCAAATCCTTGACGCGAGGGTCGCGACAGTATTTTAAAGAGGTGACCAAGGTTACTCAATCGTCACCAAGGGGTGGACGACCACTCCAATGAATTCGACTTCAGGAAAATATGTTGAAGAAGCAAAGCGACCACGCGACTTCATTAAATATTGCTAAAAGTGAAGTCAAAATCAGTTTTGAGCCAGGTAGGAGTCGAACCTACAATCTTCTGATACGTAGTCAGACGCGTTATCCATTGCGCCACTGGCCCATGTGACTACTAGCTATCACTCCTACTGATATGTTTTAGTGCTGCAATAATGAGTGATCAACGTAAGGGGTCTCCGGTTGTCGCAGACGTGCACGTTCCTGAGCCACGCGCACAAAGGCCTCTGACAAGTACTCGGAATTGCAGCTGAACACAAATGAATGCACCAACTTTTCTGAACCCTGCTGGACTTCACATGACCTCTTTCTGAACCCTGCTGAACTGCTGAACAACTTCACATGACCTCTATCTGAACCCTGCTGGACTTCACATGACCTCTTTCTGAACCCTGCTGGACCTACTGCGACCTCTTTATGTACCCTGCTGGACCTCCTATGACCTCTTTCTGAACCCTGCTGAACCTCCTCTGACCTCTTTCTGAACCCTGATTGACCTCCTACGACAACTTTCTGAACCCTGCTGGACTTCACATGACCTCTATCTGAACCCTGCTGGACTTCACATGACCTCTATCTGAACCCTGCTGGACTTCACATGACCTCTTTCTGAACCCTGCTGGACCTACTGCGACCTCTTTCTGTACCCTGCTGGACCTCCTATGACCTCTTTCTGAACCCTGCTGAACCTCCTCTGACCTCTTTCTGAACCCTGCTTGACCTCCTACGACATCTTTCTGAACCCTGCTGGACTTCACGTGACCGTGCCTTTTCACTGACGGTCTGCCAGTCTTCGTTGGTCGACGTTGCAGATCCCAGTGTACTTCAGGAAGCATGGGCGAGCTTTCGCAGGCAGCCGGAACAAATGACAAATTCCTCCTCCAACCATATTTGAACGTTGGGCCTGGCCAGCAGGTTCGTGAAAGACTTGAGCCCAGCTTGACCCTCGTTCCAATGGCGGTGATACCTTGGGTTTCTCTGTTCCTCAAGGAAGTAGAACTAAAAAAGCAGGTTTGGAACGGGAAGATGACGTAATCTGTTGCCAAATCCTTGACGCGAGGGTCGCGACTGTATTTTAAAGAGGTGACCAAGGTTACTCAATCGTCACCAAGGGGTGGACTACCACTCCAATGAATTCGACTTCAGGAAAATATGTTGAAGAAGCAAAGCGACCACGCGACTTCATTAAATATTGCTAAAAGTGAAGTCAAAATCAGTTTTGAGCCAGGTAGGAGTCGAACCTACAATCTTCTGATTCGTAGTCAGACGCGTTATCCATTGCACCACTGGCCCATGTGACTACTAGCTATCACTCCTACTGATATGTTTTAGTGCTGCAATAATGAGTGATCAACGTAAGGGGTCTACGGTTGTCGCAGACGTGCACGTTCCTGAGCCACGCGCACAAAGGCCTCTGACAAGTACTCGGAATTGCAGCTGAACACAAATGAATGCACCAACTTTTCTGAACCCTGCTGGACTTCACATGACATATATCTGAACCCTGCTGGACTTCACATGACTCCTTTCTGAACCCTGCTGGACTTCACATGACCTCTATCTGAACCATGCTGGACTTCACATGACCTCTTTCTGAACCCTGCTGGACCTACTGCGACCTCTTTCTGTACCCTGCTGGACCTCCTATGACCTCTTTCTGAACCCTGCTGAACCTCCTCTGACCTCTTTCTGAACCCTGATTGACCTCCTACGACATCTTTCTGAACCCTGCTGGACTTCACATGACCTCTATCTGAACCCTGCTGGACTTCACATGACCTCTATCTGAACCCTGCTGGACTTCACATGACCTCTTTCTGAACCCTGCTGGACCTACTGCGACCTCTTTCTGTACCCTGCTGGACCTCCTATGACCTCTTTCTGAACCCTGCTGAACCTCCTCTGACCTCTTTCTGAACCCTGCTTGACCTCCTACGACATCTTTCTGAACCCTGCTGGACTTCACATGACCGTGCCTTTTCACTGACGGTCTGCCAGTCTTCGTTGGTCGACGTTGCAGATCCCAGTGTACTTCAGGAAGCATGGGCGAGCTTTCGCAGGCAGCCGGAACAAATGACAAATTCCTCCTCCAACCATATTTGAACGTTGGGCCTGGCCAGCAGGTTCGTGAAAGACTTGAGCCCAGCTTGACTCTCGTTCCGATGGCGGTGATACCTTGGGTTTCTCTGTTCCTCAAGGAAGTAGAACTAAAAAAGCAGGTTTGGAACGGGAAGATGACGTAATCTGTTGCCAAATCCTTGACGCGAGGGTCGCGACTGTATTTTAAAGAGGTGGCCAAGGTTACTCAATCGTCACCAAGGGGTGGACTACCACTCCAATGAATTCGACTTCAGGAAAATATGTTGAAGAAGCAAAGCGACCACGCGACTTCATTAAATATTGCTAAAAGTGAAGTCAAAATCAGTTTTGAGCCAGGTAGGAGTCGAACCTACAATCTTCTGATTCGTAGTCAGACGCGTTATCCATTGCGCCACTGGCCCATGTGACTACTAGCTATCACTCCTACTGATATGTTTTAGTGCTGCAATAATGAGTGATCAACGGAAGGGGTCTCCGGTTGTCGCAGACGTGCACGTTCCTGAGCCACGCGCACAGAGGCCAATGACAAGTACAGGGTGTCTCAAAATAGATGGAACCCATTAACATGATAATAATTTATTACTCAGACAAGAAACTCCAAAAAAGATTACATTTCCTGGAAGCTGATATGATAACAATAAAAAAACTGAAGATTTGAGGTCTCTGGCTCAAAGGATACATTTATTAGAGCACATGTTCCAAATGACCGCCTTTGCGCCTTAGACACACTTGAAGCCGACGAGCGAAGTTGTCAATCACCCTGACACACTCTTCCTTCCTGATGGCACGAATCTTCTGGGTGATGGCCACTTTTAGTTCAGAAATGGATTGAGGACGATTCTCATACACGTGGTCCTTCAAGAACCCCCAGAGATAAAAATCTAGAGGGTTCAGATCGGGTGAATGCGGAGACCACTCGGGTTCGCGGCGCCTGCTGATCAACCGATCAGGGAATCGGTGGTCCAGCCACTCCATCGTGATGTTGGCTGTATGTGGAGTTGCCCCATCTTGTTGGAACCATTGCACATCCCGATTCACGCCACGACGTCTCCCAAGTCCCCTCCGGAACTTGTTGAGCACCACAATGTAACGCTCCTTTGTGACAGTGACTGCCTCCTCGTCTGCGTCTTCAAACCAAAACGGTCCGATTATGCCATGTTTTGAGATGGCCACCCAGGCCGTGCATTTCACACAATGCAAGGGCCTCTGAAGCACCTCGTCTGGGGCTTGTGTGCCCCAGAACACATTGTTCTTGCTATTGACATGCCCACAGAGCAAGAAGTGTGCTTCGTCGCTGAACCAAACATCATCAAGAAAGTCAGGAACCTCTTCGATCTTGTTCTCAAACCACCGGCACATCACAACACGTTTTGCCATGTCAGCTGGTGTGAGTTTATGCTTGATCTGGATCTTGTATGGGTACAGCTGAAGATCCTTGATCAAGATTATTTGCACTGACGCACGTGAAAGACCCAGCTCTTGGCTACGTCTTCGGATGGACTTTTTCGGGCTCCTTCCGACAGAATGTCTCACCGCATTCACATTGTCAGGAGATTTTGCAGTCAGCTTCCTGCCAGAACTGGGTGTTTCTGCCTTCTTGAGGCAGAAAACTTCTTTTTTCTGACTTTCTGCCTTCTTGTTGAGGTTGTTTACTGATCCAGTGGCTTGAAATTTGTGTGCCCAACGATAAATTTGGTTTTTCTGGGGATAGTTGTTGAAGTTGAACTTCCTGCGAAATTTGTGGAGGAGTTTGAATGATTTCGTCTCCAAATAAGTAGTGACGCAAAATATTTTTTCCTCCTTTGTCCAAGGCATTTTGATTGATAATTATTAGTTGTTATGGTCTCCTCTCTTCAAATCTGAAAAAAAAAGAACAAGAACATTAATATTGGCAGAATTATTAGCAGTGCCATGGGTTCCACGTATTTTGAGACACCCTGTACTCGGAATTGCAGCTGAACACAAATGAATGCACCAACTTTTCTGAACCCTGCTGGACTTCACATGACATATATCTGAACCCTGCTGGACTTCACATGACTCCTTTCTGAACCCTGCTGGACTTCACATGACCTCTATCTGAACCCTGCTGGACTTCACATGACCTCTTTCTGAACCCTGCTGGACCTACTGCGACCTCTTTCTGTACCCTGCTGGACCTCCTATGACCTCTTTCTGAACCCTGCTGAACCTCCTCTGACCTCTTTCTGAACCCTGATTGACCTCTTCCGACATCTTTCTGAACCCTGCTGGACTTCACATGACCTCTATCTGAACCCTGCTGGACTTCACATGACCTCTATCTGAACCCTGCTGGACTTCACATGACCTCTTTCTGAACCCTGCTGGACCTACTGCGACCTCTTTCTGTACCCTGCTGGACCTCCTATGACCTCTTTCTGAACCCTGCTGAACCTCCTCTGACCTCTTTCTGAACCCTGCTTGACCTCCTACGACATCTTTCTGAACCCTGCTGGACTTCACATGACCGTGCCTTTTCACTGACGGTCTGCCAGTCTTTGTTGGTCGACGTTGCAGATCCCAGTGTACTTCAGGAAGCATGGGCGAGCTTTCGCAGGCAGCCGGAACAAATGACAAATTCCTCCTCCAACCATATTTGATCGTTGGGCCTGGCCAGCAGGTTCGTGAAAGACTTGAGCCCAGCTTGACCCTCGTTCCGATGGCGGTAATACCTTGGGTTTCTCTGTTCCTCAAGGAAGTAGAACTAAAAAAGCAGGTTTGGAACGGGAAGATGACGTAATCTGTTGCCAAATCCTTGACGCGAGGGTCGCGACTGTATTTTAAAGAGGTGACCAAGGTTACTCAATCGTCACCAAGGGGTGGACTACCACTCCAATGAATTCGACTTCAGGAAAATATGTTGAAGAAGCAAAGCGACCACGCGACTTCATTAAATATTGCTAAAAGTGAAGTCAAAATCAGTTTTGAGCCAGGTAGGAGTTGAACCTACAATCTTCTGATTCGTAGTCACACGCGTTATCCATTGCGCCACTGGCCCATGTGACTACTAGCTATCACTCCTACTGATATGTTTTAGTGCTGCAATAATGAGTGATCAACGTAAGGGGTCTCCGGTTGTCGCAGACGTGCACGTTCCTGAGCCACGCGCGCAAAGGCCTCTGACAAGTACTCGGAATTGCAGCTGAACACAAATGAATGCACCAACTTTTCTGAACCCTGCTGGACTTCACATGACCTCTTTCTGAACCCTGCTGAACTTCACATGACCTCTATCTGAACCCTGCTGGACTTCACACGACCTCTATCTGAACCATGCTGGACTTCACATGACATATATCTGAACCCTGCTGGACTTCACATGACTCCTTTCTGAACCCTGCTGGACTTCACATGACCTCTATCTGAACCCTACTGGACTTCACATGACCTCTTTCTGAACCCTGCTGGACCTACTGCGACCTCTTTCTGTACCCTGCTGGACCTCCTATGACCTCTTTCTGAACCCTGCTGAACCTCCTCTGACCTCTTTCTGAACCCTGCTTGACCTCCTACGACATCTTTCTGAACCCTGCTGGACTTCACATGACCGTGCCTTTTCACTGACGGTCTGCCAGTCTTCGTTGGTCGACGTTGCAGATCCCAGTGTACTTCAGGAAGCATGGGCGAGCTTTCGCAGGCAGCCGGAACAAATGACAAATTCCTCCTCCAACCATATTTGAACGTTGGGCCTGGCCAGCAGGTTCGTGAAAGATTTGAGCCCAGCTTGACCCTCGTTCCGATGGCTGTGATACCTTGGGTTTCTCTGTTCCACAAGGAAGTAGAACTAAAAAAGCAGGTTTGGAACGGGAAGATGACGTAATCTGTTGACAAATCCTTGACGCGAGGGTCGCGACTGTATTTTAAAGAGGTGACCAAGGTTACTCAATCGTCACCAAGGGGTGGACGACCACTCCAATGAATTCGACTTCAGGAAAACATGTTTAAGAAGCAAAGCGACAATGCGACTTCGTTAAATATTGCTAAAAGTGAAGTCAAAATCAGTTTTGAGCCAGGTCGGAGTCGAACCTCCAATCTTCTGGTTCGTAGTCAGACGCGATATCCATTGCGCCACTGTCCCAGGTGACTACTAGCTACCACTCCTACTGATATGTTTTAGTGCTGCAATAATGAGTGATCAACGTGAGGGGTCTCCGGTTGTCGCAGACGTGCACGTTCCTGAGCCACGCGCACAAAGGCCTCTGACAAGTACTCGGAATTGCAGCTGAACACAAATGAATGCACCAACTTTTCTGAACCCTGCTGGACTTCACATGACATATATCTGAACCCTGCTGGACTTCACATGACTCCTTTCTGAACCCTGCTGGACTTCACATGACCTCTATCTGAACCCTGCTGGACTTCACATGACCTCTTTCTGAACCCTGCTGGACCTACTGCGACCTCTTTCTGTACCCTGCTGGACCTCCTATGACCTCTTTCTGAACCCTGCTGAACCTCCTCTGACCTCTTTCTGAACCCTGATTGACCTCCTACGACATCTTTCTGAACCCTGCTGGACTTCACATGACCTCGATCTGAACCCTGCTGGACTTCACATGACCTCTATCTGAACCCTGCTGGACTTCACATGACCTCTTTCTGAACCCTGCTGGACCGACTGCGACCTCTTTCTGTACCCTGCTGGACCTCCTATGACCTCTTTCTGAACCCTGCTGAACCTCCTCTGACCTCTTTCTGAACCCTGCTTGACCTCCTACGACATCTTTCTGAACCCTGCTGGACTTCACATGACCGTGCCTTTTCACTGACAGACTGCCAGTCTTCGTTGGTCGACGTTGCAGATCCCAGTGTACTTCAGGAAGCATGGGCGAGCTTTCGCAGGCAGCCGGAACAAATGACAAATTCCTCCTCCAACCATATTTGAACGTTGGGCCTGGCCAGCAGGTTCGTGAAAGACTTGAGCCCAGCTTGACCCTCGTTCCGATGGCGGTGATACCTTGGGTTTCTCTATTCCTCAAGGAAGTAGAACTAAAAAAGCAGGTTTGGAACGGGAAGATGACGTAATCTGTTGCCAAATCCTTGACGCGAGGGTCGCGACTGTATTTTAAAGAGGTGACCAAGGTTACTCAATCGTCACCAAGGGGTGGACTACAACTCCAATGAATTCGACTTCAGGAAAATATGTTGAAGAAGCAAAGCGACCACGCGACTTCATTAAATATTGCTAAAAGTGAAGTCAAAATCAGTTTTGAGCCAGGTAGGAGTCGAACCTGCAATCTTCTGATTCGTAGTCAGACGCGTTATCCATTGCGCCACTGGCCCATGTGACTACTAGCTATCACTCCTACTGATATGTTTTAGTGCTGCAATAATGAGTGATCAACGTAAGGGGTCTCCGGTTGTCGCAGACGTGCACGTTCCTGAGCCACGCGCACAAAGGCCTCTGACAAGTACTCGGAATTACAGCTGAACACAAATGAATGCACCAACTTTTCTGAACCCTGCTGGACTTCACATGACATATATCTGAACCCTGCTGGACTTCACATGACTCCTTTCTGAACCCTGCTGGACTTCACATGACCTCTATCTGAACCCTGCTGGACTTCACATGACCTCTTTCTGAACCCTGCTGGACCTACTGCGACCTCTTTCTGTACCCTGCTGGACCTCCTATGACCTCTTTCTGAACCCTGCTGAACCTCCTCTGACCTCTTTCTGAACCCTGATTGACCTCCTACGACATCTTTCTGAACCCTGCTGGACTTCACATGACCTCTATCTGAACCCTGCTGGACTTCACATGACCTCTATCTGAACCCTGCTGGACTTCACATGACCTCTTTCTGAACCCTGCTGGACCTACTGCGACCTCTTTCTGTACCCTGCTGGACCTCCTATGACCTCTTTCTGAACCCTGCTGAACCTCCTCTGACCTCTTTCTGAACCCTGCTTGACCTCCTACGACATCTTTCTGAACCCTGCTGGACTTCACATGACCGTGCCTTTTCACTAACGGTCTGCCAGTCTTCGTTGGTCGACGTTGCAGATCCCAGTGTACTTCAGGAAGCATGGGCGAGCTTTCGCAGGCAGCCGGAACAAATGACAAATTCCTCCTCCAACCATATTTGAACGTTGGGCCTGTCCAGCAGGTTCGTGAAAGACTTGAGCCCAGCTTGACTCTCGTTCCGATGGCGGTGATACCTTGGGTTTCTCTGTTCCTCAAGGAAGTAGAACTAAAAAAGCAGGTTTGGAACGGGAAGATGACGTAATCTGTTGCCAAATCCTTGACGCGAGGGTCGCGACTGTATTTTAAAGAGGTGACCAAGGTTACTCAATCGTCACCAAGGGGTGGACTACCACTCCAATGAATTCGACTTCAGGAAAATATGTTGAAGAAGCAAAGCGACCACGCGACTTCATTAAATATTGCTAAAAGTGAAGTCAAAATCAGTTTTGAGCCAGGTAGGAGTCGAACTTACAATTTTCTGATTCGTAGTCAGACGCGTTATCCATTGCGCCACTGGCCCATGTGACTACTAGTTATCACTCCTACTGATTTGTTTTAGTGCTGCAATAATGAGTGATCAACGGAAGGGGTCTCCGGTTGTCGCAGACGTGCACGTTCCTGAGCCACGCGCACAAAGGCCTCTGACAAGTACTCGGAATTGCAGCTGAACACAAATGAATGCACCAACTTTTCTGAACCCTGCTGGACTTCACATGACATATATCTGAACCCTGCTGGACTTCACATGACTCCTTTCTGAACCCTGCTGGACTTCACATGACCTCTATCTGAACCCTGCTGGACTTCACATGACCTCTTTCTGAACCCTGCTGGACCTACTGCGACCTCTTTCTGTACCCTGCTGGACCTCCTATGACCTCTTTCTGAACCCTGCTGAACCTCCTCTGACCTCTTTCTGAACCCTGATTGACCTCTTCCAACATCTTTCTGAACCCTGCTGGACTTCACATGACCTCTATCTGAACCCTGCTGGACTTCACATGACCTCTATCTGAACCCTGCTGGACTTCACATGACCTCTTTCTGAACCCTGCTGGACCTACTGCGACCTCTTTCTGTACCCTGCTGGACCTCCTATGACCTCTTTCTGAACCCTGCTGAACCTCCTCTGACCTCTTTCTGAACCCTGCTTGACCTCCTACGACATCTTTCTGAACCCTGCTGGACTTCACATGACCGTGCCTTTTCACTGACGGTCTGCCAGTCTTCGTTGGTCGACGTTGCAGATCCCAGTGTACTTCAGGAAGCATGGGCGAGCTTTCGCAGGCAGCCGGAACAAATGACAAATTCCTCCTCCAACCATATTTGAACGTTGGGCCTGGCCAGCAGGTTCGTGAAAGACTTGAGCCCAGCTTGACCCTCGTTCCGATGGCGGTGATACCTTGGGTTTCTCTATTCCTCAAGGAAGTAGAACTAAAAAAGCAGGTTTGGAACGGGAAGATGACGTAATCTGTTGCCAAATCCTTGACGCGAGGGTCGCGACTGTATTTTAAAGAGGTGACCAAGGTTACTCAATCGTCCCCAAGGGGTGGACTACAACTCCAATGAATTCGACTTCAGGAAAATATGTTGAAGAAGCAAAGCGACCACGCGACCTCATTAAATATTGCTAAAAGTGAAGTCAAAATCAGTTTTGAGCCAGGTAGGAGTCGAACCTACAATCTTCTGATTCGTAGTCAGACGCGTTATCCATTGTGCCACTGGCCCATGTGACTACTAGCTATCACTCCTACTGATATGTTTTAGTGCTGCAATAATGAGTGATCAACGTAAGGGGTCTCCGGTTGTCGCAGACGTGCACGTTCCTGAGCCACGCGCACAAAGGCCTCTGACAAGTACTCGGAATTGCAGCTGAACACAAATGAATGCACCAACTTTTCTGAACCCTGCTGGACTTCACATGACATATATCTGAACCCTGCTGGACTTCACATGACTCCTTTCTGAACCCTGCTGGACTTCACATGACCTCTATCTGAACCCTGCTGGACTTCACATGACCTCTTTCTGAACCCTGCTGGACCTACTGCGACCTCTTTCTGTACCCTGCTGGACCTCCTATGACCTCTTTCTGAACCCTGCTGAACCTCCTCTGACCTCTTTCTGAACCCTGATTGACCTCCTACGACATCTTTCTGAACCCTGCTGGACTTCACATGACCTCTATCTGAACCCTGCTGGACTTCACATGACCTCTTTCTGAACCCTGCTGAACCTCCTCTGACCTCTTTCTGAACCCTGCTTGACCTCCTACGACATCTTTCTGAACCCTGCTGGACTTCACATGACCGTGCCTTTTCACTGACGGTCTGCCAGTCTTCGTTGGTCGACGTTGCAGATCCCAGTGTACTTCAGGAAGCATGGGCGAGCTTTCGCAGGCAGCCGGAACAAATGACAAATTCCTCCTCCAACCATATTTGAACGTTGGGCCTGGCCAGCAGGTTCGTGAAAGACTTGAGCCCAGCTTGACTCTCGTTCCGATGGCGGTGATACCTTGGGTTTCTCTGTTCCTCAAGGAAGTAGAACTAAAAAAGCAGGTTTGGAACGGGAAGATGACGTAATCTGTTGCCAAATCCTTGACGCGAAGGTCGCGACTGTATTTTAAAGAGGTGACCAAGGTTACTCAATCGTCACCAAGGGGTGGACTACCACTCCAATGAATTCGACTTCAGGAAAATATGTTGAAGAAGCAAAGCGACCACGCGACTTCATTAAATATTGCTAAAAGTGAAGTCAAAATCAGTTTTGAGCCAGGTAGGAGTCGAACTTACAATCTTCTGATTCGTAGTCAGACGCATTATCCATTGCGCCAATGGCCCATGTGACTACAAGCTATCACTCCTACTGATATGTTTTAGTGCTGCAATAATGAGTGATCAACGGAAGGGGTCTCCGGTTGTCGCAGACGTGCACGTTCCTGAGCCACGCGCACAAAGGCCTCTGACAAGTACTCGGAATTGCAGCTGAACACAAATGAATGCACCAACTTTTCTGAACCCTGCTGGACTTCACATGACATATATCTGAACCCTGCTGGACTTCACATGACTCCTTTCTGAACCCTGCTGGACTTCACATGACCTCTATCTGAACCCTGCTGGACTTCACATGACCTCTTTCTGAACCCTGCTGGACCTACTGCGACCTCTTTCTGTACCCTGCTGGACCTCCTATGACCTCTTTCTGAACCCTGCTAAACCTCCTCTGACCTCTTTCTGAACCCTGCTTGACCTCCTACGACATCTTTCTGAACCCTGCTGGACTTCACATGACCGTGCCTTTTCACTGACGGTCTGCCAGTTTTCGTTGGTCGACGTTGCAGATCCCAGTGTACTTCAGGAAGCATGGGCGAGCTTTCGCAGGCAGCCGGAACAAATGACAAATTCCTCCTCCAACCATATTTGAACGTTGGGCCTGGCCAGCAGGTTCGTGAAAGACTTGAGCACAGCTTGACCCTCGTTCCGATGGCGGTAATACCTTGGGTTTCTCTGTTCCTCAAGGAAGTATAACTAAAAAAGCAGGTTTGGAACGGGAAGATGACGTAATCTGTTGCCAAATCCTTGACGCGAGGGTCGCGACTGTATTTTAAAGAGGTGACCAAGGTTACTCAATCGTCACCAAGGGGTGGACTACCACTCCAATGAATTCGACTTCAGGAAAATATGTTGAAGAAGCAAAGCGACCATGCGACTTCATTAAATATTGCTAAAAGTGAAGTCAAAATCAGTTTTGAGCCAGGTAGGAGTCGAACCTACAATCTTCTGATTCGTAGTCACACGCGTTATCCATTGCGCCACTGGCCCATGTGACTACTAGCTATCACTCCTACTGATATGTTTTAGTGCTGCAATAATGAGTGATCAACGTAAGGGGTCTCCGGTTGTCGCAGACGTGCACGTTCCTGAGGCACGCGCACAAAGGCCTCTGACAAGTACTCGGAATTGCAGCTGAACACAAATGAATGCACCAACTTTTCTGAACCCTGCTGGACTTCACATGACCTCTTTCTGAACCCTGCTGAACTTCACATGACCTCTATCTGAACCCTGCTGGACTTCACACGACCTCTATCTGAACCATGCTGGACTTCACATGACATATATCTGAACCCTGCTGGACTTCACATGACTCCTTTCTGAACCTTGCTGGACTTCACATGACCTCTATCTGAACCCTGCTGGACTTCACATGACCTCTTTCTGAACCCTGCTGGACCTACTGCGACCTCTTTCTGTACCCTGCTGGACCTCCTATGACCTCTTTCTGAACCCTGCTGAACCTCCTCTGACCTCTTTCTGAACCCTGCTTGACCTCCTACGACATCTTTCTGAACCCTGCTGGACTTCACATGACTCCTTTCTGAACCCTGCTGGACTTCACATGACCTCTATCTGAACCCTGCTGGACTTCACATGACCTCTTTCTGAACCCTGCTGGACCTACTGCGACCTCTTTCTGTACCCTGCTGGACCTCCTATGACCTCTTTCTGAACCCTGCTGAACCTCCTCTGACCTCTTTCTGAACCCTGATTGACCTCCTACGACATCTTTCTGAACCCTGCTGGACTTCACATGACCTCTATCTGAACCCTGCTGGACTTCACATGACCTCTATCTGAACCCTGCTGGACTTCACATGACCTCTTTCTGAACCCTGCTGGACCTACTGCGACCTCTTTCTGTACCCTGCTGGACCTCATATGACCTCTTTCTGAACCCTGCTGAACCTCCTCTGACCTCTTTCTGAACCCTGCTTGACCTCTTACGACATCTTTCTGAACCCTGCTGGACTTCACATGACCGTGCCTTTTCACTGACGGTCTGCCAGTCTTCGTTGGTCGACGTTGCAGATCCCAGTGTACTTCAGGAAGCATGGGCGAGCTTTCGCAGGCAGCCGGAACAAGTGACAAATTCCTCCTCCAACCATATTTGAACGTTGGGCCTGGCCAGCAGGTTCGTGAAAGACTTGAGCCCAGCTTGACCCTCGTTCCGATGGCGGTGATACCTTGGGTTTCTCTGTTCCTCAAGGAAGTAGAACTAAAAAAGCAGGTTTGGAACGGGAAGATGACGTAATCTGTTGCCAAATCCTTGACGCGAGAGTCGCGACTGTATTTTAAAGAGGTGACCAAGGTTACTCAATCGTCACCAAGGGGTGGACTACCACTCCAATGAATTCGACTTCAGGAAAATATGTTGAAGAAGCAAAGCGACCACGCGACTTCATTAAATATTGCTAAAAGTGAAGTCAAAATCAGTTTTGAGCCAGGTAGGAGTCGAACCTACAATCTTCTGATTCGTAGTCAGACGCGTTATCCATTGCGCCACTGGCCCATTTGACTACTAGCTATCACTCCTACTGATATGTTTTAGTGCTGCAATAATGATTGATCAACGTAAGGGGTCTCCGGTTGTCGCAGACGTGCACGTTCCTGAGCCACGCGCACAAAGGCCTCTGACAAGTACTCGGAATTGCAGCTGAACACAAATGAATGCACCAACTTTTCTGAACCCTGCTGGACTTCACATGACATATATCTGAACCCTGCTGGACTTCACATGACTCCTTTCTGAACCCTGCTGGACTTCACATGACCTCTATCTGAACCCTGCTGGACTTCACATGACCTCTTTCTGAACCCTGCTGGACCTTGTGGAAATGTAACTCAGTGTAACTTATTAATTGGCACTGGTAACTTATTAATTAACCTGGTAACAAAGCAGATACATTTTACATGCAAACTCTGTTAAAGACGAGTTTGTAAATGAGTGTCAGAATGTGTATGAACATGGTAATCTCTTGAAACACCTGGTCAAGGCCCCAGGCTAGAGCACCCCCCCCCCCTGCTGTGTAAATGGAAATCACAGCAGGAGGGGAGCGAGCTGATACCAGGACTTGGTACAGGCATGACCTCGGGGCATTAGCGGAGAGGAGATTAAGTCCAGTTTGGCGATATAAACGAGAGCAAACGTTGAGTAAAGTAGACTTGTCCTCAGAAGCCCTGCCCGACGGAACGATGGAATGAACGAGTACGGCGCTGCGGAAGAACATCAGCCGAACGAAAAGGACCATGGAAAAGAGTTAATCTCAGCCATTGAATAATGCGGTATTATTTGGTAAATGGAATGAAGTGAATAATAAACCAGACCTTTTGTAAACCTGTGTCCGGTCATTGGAGTCCTGTGAGTCATACACAAAATTCTTCTACAATCTGGAGGCACCGCTGAGATCAATTGTACAAGCAAGTAAAAGGTGAGTGTGTCTTGTTTTGTCCAATATGATTTACGAACTTGGAAGTTATGTGTACATACATGGGGGAGCAGGTGGTCTGGGGCGTCTTTGCGCACCGATGCCGCGATATAGGTGGCGTGAGCCATCACAAATGGGATTTCGATAAACGACTGTAGCAATTTATTCGTTTTTTTTCTAAATGATTTCTGTAAATACGTATTTTTGCGCTGGTTATTAAAGGGCCTTACTGTGACCTGGAAGCAAACGGAGCAAGTGTGCACCTTGCGACCACTTGCTTCAAGGACGTGTAAGGCCGGTACACTCGTTTACCCACCCGCACACGACACGTATAAAGTACTTCTTTTTTGCACTTGTTCAAAGCACTCGGCGAGCGACAGGGAACCGGGAAAGGGAATTATATTTATATATATATATTTTACCTCATTCCAATTAATGGTATTGCGACAAAAAGGCTTATATCTTTGGAAACGACTGGTCGGATTTAGACAAATTAAACCTCGTTCGATCAACAAATAAATTCATGACAGACAACCCCCCCTCATGCCGGTCCAGAATTATGATGAAAGATGGCGATGGGAAAAAAAATTGCATCAAATTTTGTCCAGGTCCATCACTACACGACGAAATGATTGGATTTTGGTTCAGGTCCGAATCCAGATACGGCCTATCAGTGGGATACAAAACATAAACTGGTCACCAAGGCGGAGATATAATAATAATAATAATTCTGTATTATTTAGTTAACCAGTTTGTGTGAAACCTCAACCTAAATATAAAAATTGATCTGCTTGATGTTAGTTTAAGGGCTGTTCCAAATTTATCCTGATTATGAGAGATAATTACAGGAAATGTGTACTGTTCTTGTTTGGAGATTATAAGACAAAAACAGCAGAGTGGGAATCGGCAGACAATGGAACAGCTAGCGACGAGTGTTTTGTGAGTAGCAACCACTCTCTGGTCGAGGCTCATAGAAAAAATTGATACTTATTGATTTGGCACGCTTACAATAGATATTAATGGCGAGGGTTCTGTCGCCGTTCGCTTCGGCGTTGCGAATAGACCAAAACATTTCATGGACCAAACCATTGCATGTAAATAGGAGGGGGGTTCTGTGGTCGTTCGTTTTGGCTTTGCGAATGGACCAAACCATTCCATGTAAATAGGAGGGGGGTTCTGTGGTCGTTACTGCCACGTGGTTTCAAAGTTTTTGTTGTTGCTTGCACGCATGTTTTTTTTGCAAGCACGTACGGGCAAGCACGTACGTGCGGGCACGCCCTAGTATATATAAATAGAGGTAATATTGAGTTACGGAATTAATTACTTTCAACAATGCAAAGGGTGACAAGATATGAGATTTAATGGGATAAATATAAAAGATATTTGTTTTTGCCAAAAAAAAAAAAAAAAAAAAAAAAAAAAGTAACCATTAGCTGAGGAGTCACAGAGGCCAAACTTTAACCTTTGACAGCAGACAAATTGTGTTCTGACAGCAAAAGACTTCCAAATAAAATATGGCAGAATAGTTGTTGATAGTTTAGGCACATATCAGAATGCTTGTTGATTTAAAATTTCAAAGTCAAATTTTTACACCTTCAAGTACTGATGAAATCTCCATTTTTCACATGTAGTTTTGTGGAAAAACGGATGAAGGTGAATAATTTAGGATTATTAAAAAAAAAATTTTTTGATGGGTCTAACTGTGGAAAGTGTTATTAAATCATAGGTAGAGGTAACAAGGAAACTAGGTGTTACTAGGAAACGAAAGTATTCAGGTGTTACCAGGAAATAAAAGTAGACAGACAAGCAAAATGAGTATAAAGACGTTGACCAACCAAGATGTTGCATATCTTTGTTGAAGTTCTGACGTTGTTTATTTCAATTATGGTCGGAATTATTGGGATTGCTATTAAATGAGAATTTTAATAGGATTTAATGGGATTTTAATGGGATAAATTGGGAACATTTAAATGTTGGGTTTTGCTAACGTTTCCACAACGTCGCCACAACGTTTCACTTTCGTTGTTGCAACGTTTTGCTCCAACGTTTTGTGAACATTTAAATGTTGGGTTTTGCTAACGTTTCCACAACGTCACCACAACGTTTCACTTTCGTTGTTGCAACGTTTTGCTCCAACGTTTTGTGAACATTTAAATGTTGGGTTTTGCTGACGTTTCCACAACGTCGCCACAACGTTTCACTTTCGTTGTTGCAACGTTTTGCTCCAACGTTTTGTGAACATTTAAATGTTGGGTTTTGCTGACGTTTCCACAACGTCGCCACAACGTTTCACTTTCGTTGTTGCAACGTTTTGCTCCAACGTTTTGTGAACATTTAAATGTTGGGTTTTGCTGACGTTTCCACAACGTCGCTACAACGTTTTACTTTCGTTGTTGCAACGTTTTGCTCCAACGTTTTGGGGACACTCAAAATGTTAAGTGAATCGGATAAGAATTCAGGAATTATTTCATTATTAGCGATTAATGAAGAACTTATTTAATTAATTACATTGCTTATTAAATTACAGTAATTACATTACAGTAATTACCTGAGGTAATTACAGTAATTACAGTTCCGGTAATTACAGTAATTACAGTAATCATTACAGTAATTGCAGTAATCTTATTACTGTAATTACATTACATTAACTCAGGCACCTTTTGAGTAAGGAAGCTGATATTTGGACATGACACTGACCGAGTGATATGGCTGTCAAGGAAAATTTTGATTTATTGATTAATCATTTAATAAATTAACTCGTTGATTTATAAATGACTTATTTAATTAAAAGTCCTCAGAGACACATCTTCGGATGAAATACTTGCAGATTGGTTATGCTATGAGCCAATTGATTAAGGAAAATATTTTGTGATGGCCATATTGGCAATTTCATGCCCATATTCGTGGCAACTCAGTTAGTGCCACTGCACCTTTAAACTGCATCCCTGCGTTCATTTTTCGATCGATTGAGTTGAAATTTTGAACAATCGGATCTGGACTGTCGTTGTTAACGACTCTAGCACGCACTCGTCCAATCAGGATGGAGCGGTATGGTCCCCGGATCATCACTGCCCGCAGTTTTAATTAATTTTACTTTTTCTCTTGGTCATATAATTTTGAAGACATGCGTGTCATGATAGAGGAAATGTTTGTTCTGTTGAACGGAATAAATGTTGTTTATTTGTGTGGGAGTGTATTTTTGTGTATTTTTGTGTATTTTGGATATATTTTTCACGACTAATTCCAGTTAACATCCTGCACAATTTGCTCGTTTGCTGGCCGAGTCGAAATTGCGTTGAGTTTCTATGGCATGCGCCATTAAAAGCGCTGTGTAATGGTTGAGCTCCCTTTATTTCGTTTTGGTCATGCGGATGAGCAAACAAAGTGACAAATGCTGCGACTGGAGCAGTAAAAGCGATGTTTTTTAAAAGGAAACGATTTAATGAGGAATTAAAAGTGGGAGGGGGCAACACCACGCATACCTCTTTTAAGGTGTGTATAAACCCTGGAATAAACGTGGGAGGGGGCAACACCACGCATACCTCTTTTAAGGTGTGTATAAACCCTGGAATATTTCAGCAATCAATACAATGCTGAAACTATGTAAGTAATTTAATGAGTAATTTAACGAGTAATTTAATAAGTAATTTAATAAGTAATTTAATGAGTAATTTAATGAGTAATTTAATAAGTAATTTAATAAGTAATTTAATGAGTAATTTAATGAGTAATTTAATAAGTAATTTAATGAGGAATTTAATGAGGAATTAAAAGTGGGAGGGGGCAACACCACGCATACCTCTTTTAAGGTGTGTATAAACCCTGGAATAAACGTGGGAGGGGGCAACACCACGCATACCTCTTTTGAGGTGTGTATAAACCCTGGAATATTTCAGCAATCAATACGATGCTGAAATGATGTAATTTATTGTGTAATATGGTCGACCTTGGGTTTGTTTGGGTTTGTTGTTTATTTTTGTGGGTGTCTATTTTTGAGTATTTTGGATATATTTTCACGACTAATTCCAGTTAACATCCTGCAAAATTTGCTCGTTTTCTGGCCGAGTCGAAATTGCGTTGAGTTTCTATGGCATGAGCCATTAAAAGCGCTGTGTAATGGTTGAGCTCCCTTTATTTCGTTTTGGTCATGCGGACGAGCAGACAAAATGACGAATGCTGCGGCTGGAGCAGTGGAAGCGATTTTTGAATTGTTCAATGATTATTCGATATTGTTATGACTTATTGTCAATAGGTATACTAAGTGGCCATGAGGTAGCCTGTTGCTATGTACAGTTTTATTCTATTGTTGATTATACCACATAGCTGTGGTGATAAAGGAAATGTTCGTTTTAAATAGATGATTATGATAGGACCATGACTATAAAATCATGATGATTATTATGAATGATATCATAGGGTTCAAATGCAGAATGCTGCATGAACTTGGGAAAGAACTTTCAAGCCCTATGGGATAAATTGGGTATTACAAGCGATGGAGTTTCAAAATTTAGCATGATTGAAGAAATTTTACAGTCTTATTTCAGGAGTTTTACGAAATTTATATTGCCAAGAGATTTTGGATACTATTAAAAGAAAAATGATGAGATATTTTTCCCAATGAACTTTAATATCTGCCATCCATTTTGGCTGTCTCACGAATGAAGGATGAGTTGCCTTTAGTGGTTGCAAAGAAAATTTGTGGAGACCAGGCAAAATGGGGAAATATGTCAGATATGACCCTAGGACAGGACGGTGATTCATCAATTAACATGAGGTACGAACCAGAGGTGACGGTCAATGGATGGACCTGTCCTGACATCATTGGGGAAAGGGCTTATGCAAGGAGTCATCCAGAATGATTAATTTAATTTATTGATGAATATTGATGAATTAATTGAGATTGAATCTAATTGATTGAATTTAATAGAATAAATTTAACTGAATAAATTGAATTGAATATATTGATTGTTTGATTGATGAAAATGCGGTCTCAAGAAAGAAGCTTTGATATCTTTGCGTGATATTAACAATGTGGAGACAACCTGGGAATATTGAGCAAGGTGGTGAGTTTATATACAGATATATATGTGCGGTTACCATTGTGTGATTTCCCCGTCAACAGAGCGGACACCTGAGGATTCACCCATTTCATACTGACCCTCCGGCTCATCTGCAAATACTGATCTGTGAGATTGGATTGTGCAAAATCCACGGCTGAGGGAGATTCTCTGGAAATCACCGTGCGAACAGGTGGAGAGACCCTTCCTGGAGGTACGAGTGAAGCTTTAGAGGAACAAACTACAACACATCCAACGCTACTTTGATAAAAGGCAGAATGGGAAATGGAGCCTGCAAGAATACACAAGGACAACCAGAGATTCCACAAAAAGGTACTTGTACACATCATATGTACGACCGTTATGGTGCAGAAGCTATAAGGCAGGTCGAGAATTGGTATTTGTGGACAAAGGGACATGATGAGGAGTTTCCAAGAGATGGTACATTTGAGCGAAGTCGATTGGAAAGATTGGAACAAAGATTGAAAGCCAGGAAGAGACAGAATCTAACGGTAGACTGGCTTGCATTCCATCTTTGGGATGGTGAATCCAGACAACGGGAACAGCAAGAACGGATAACGGAACTAGAACTTAAAATAAAAAGGATACAGGATACAGTGGAGGAGACAAATGCACAACTGCCCTCAAAATTAGGAATGAAAGTCACAGTTGTCCCATCTGATTTCCAGTTGTCTCCCCAAAAAGGACGGTACAGAGAATTTTTTCGTGTTTCAGGAGACAACGAGAGATTGCAGTGGCAACTCAGGGATGTAGAGATGCAGCCCAGCAATACAAATGCACAGGTGCACAGATCAGACAACGACAGAAACCGGTGTTTCAAGTGTGGACGGATGGGACATTGGAAAAGAGGATGTCCGTATACCAAAAGGAAGACAAGTTAATAGGGTAAACCAAGATCAAGGGTACCAGTGCTGACCGATACCTCAGACAATGATTAGGCCTTCATTGCTGCAAATCCCAAATGATGATTGGCCTCAACAGATTCGATTACTGGACAAACATGAATAACTGTCGATGATTCTTGGGTCTGAAAAGTTTTCGGAGCAAGAATTATTCATTCTTTCTTTTGCCTATAAACAAATTAGTAATAATTGACCAAATGCCGAAATTGGATCTTTTATGTTGGGCACACAATTTTAAATTTACAAAGTTGGAACAATTGCTTTGCAAATTTTTGAAACTAAGTGACAAGAGTCACATGATGATCAGGTGGGAATTTCGGACTAGTGTTCCGCATGATTGATAGGTCAGTGGTCGACTGACATGCAAATGGATGTGTAGTCAAATTAGGATAAATTATGGTGGGAACTGAAAGGGTAATTTCAATGTGACATTATAGGGGTTTTTCTAAGAATAAACTTTTTGGTCTATTTGTGTATTAGCATTTATAAAATTGAAGGACAAATTTTATGAAATTAAAATAAAATTGACACCCATCTTGATCTGTAAATAATGGTTCCAACGCAAACAAATATGCATAATGCATGTGTGTGTGTGTTTTTGTGTATCAATCTTACAAGATTGTTGACACCGACAGTGTGCCTGTCTGGAAATGGATAGTTATATGTGGATGGGATTGGGATATGTGGATGGGATTGAATATCCAGAGAATCCGTAAAATAAAATAGAAATATAATTTGATTATGAACATTATCTCCTTTGTCAAGGGAAATGGAATATAAAAATTTGATGTGCTGGGTTATGAGCAGCCATTAATTAATAGTAAAATTGTGAGTAATTTTGGGATTCCATTTTTTGATAGAATGTATATGAGAATAACATCTATTTATGGATATGAGCTTCATAAAAGGAAATGAGGAAGTACAAAATCATCCAAATTTGGGAGAGGTCTTACACTGACTTCCCAGAATACTCTGCTCATGGATTTTATATATATAAACTTGAATTTTATCAGCATATAAATTGTGCTGTATGTATGGATGTGTTTTAGGCATAGATGATATGGGAAAATAGTAAAGAAAATTTTGCTGGTTTGAACTATTGTGGGTTTTCAGTTCTGGAGTTTAAACAAAGTCACTGGTTAACAGATGAGAAAGGATAGTAAATAAATTATTCTCTGCTGGGCAAATTAAGTACGATATTACTAAGACTTATGAGAGCTATTGTTCCGCCTTACAGCAGTGGAAAATTATTGGGAAAAATTAGATCCAACATAATGAATCTATAAAAGAATGTGATAGGGATAATATCCTCAATTTGTACTAATTATTTGATTGTGGGTAAAGGAATTAAGTCATCGTAGTGGATTGTTAACAGCAGCCTGAAAATGTCCTGAGAGTGTGCATCCATGCAATCAGAAATCCCAGATGTGTTTTTTACAAACAACATTTTGGTAGAGGTCTTGTGTGGAACACTTCCTTGGTAGATAAAAAACGGTACTGCATGCTGGCAGCCACTTTTGCGGCCAGTTAGGCCAAACAAATTGAGAGGAAATTGTAGTTAAATACGTAAGTTACACATGGCTATTTGTAAAAAAGGAAATTTGTTGAGATGGGAAACATTTTTTCGAAGGTTTATTAAGGTGTTATAATATGACATGTGGCAAGGCAAACTATTGGATGGGAAAATTAGATCTGGCTATAGAATAAATTTATTGACCCCTTGAAGTTAATTCTTCGAATCATTGTTTCACTGGCATTTTTTGTTCAAATTGGAAATAGTTTGGTAGAGCTTTGGTTAAAACCTTTGGTTGCGGTATCTTGGAACGAAATGATAAACCATAGGAGATTGATAAGAATAGAAAAAAAGATGGACCCAAAATAGAAAGTTGGATTCATGCCCCTCATTGCAAACAAGCACATGGGGCTAAGGTGGACGATCCCACAGAAAATGAGGCTGCACCTAGCAGCCCAGCAGAACATTCAGTGGTAGATAAATGATAGTCGTGATTTACAGTCATTTGAATTACATTTTAACACCCCTTGCATTGATAAACATTACATTTTCAACATGTGATATTCCTACTTGGAATAGTGACATTTATTTGCCTACATGACATACAATTACCTGCTGATATTAATACAGCATGAGTGAAAAAAAAAATGTATCACAACTACACTCATGATCAGGGGATTGAGTTCAACCCCGGGAGATAGGGGGATCAGGGTAAGACAAATAATCTGATTATGTTACATATTAAGGGATTTTCTTTATTTACCTTTTAGGAAGCTTGTTAGTTTGGTATATAATGTTAAATGTCATCGACATATAACTATGTCATAGATATGAATATATACAAGGAGTAGCAGACTTGTTTGTTGGTTTAGTAGTTATATTGGCAATTGTTTTAGTGGTGGCTTGCTTGAAAGCCTTAGTGACGGTGTGTTTGAATAAGGTAACCAACAACACGATGATAACGCATGAAGTGACAAATGAGGAAAGAAATGTGGAACCAGAAAAGGAAGACTTTTATGGCGACATAAATACTGAGATTAAAAGATTAAATCAAGTGATGTTGCAAATGAATACAGTAGAATTAAGATAATGGCATAACGACAATGTTATGAGTTGTGTCAATTACAATATCAGTGAACTCATATCACCACGAGTGCCACACTGTTAAGGGAAAAAGAGGGAAAAGAAAAAGTGGAGAGGAATTATGGTAATAATACATTATGTTTAATTTGTTGGTTTGGGAAAATTGTTGTTGGGAATTAGGTATTCCCGTTTGTGATTGTAATCATATACAATTAATTTTCTTAGAGTAGTGCTAAAATACCTGCATGAGTTAATTTTTGAACTATATTAACCTGAAAGCAATTGTGGATGCTATTCTTAGTTTAGTAATAAAATACATACCTGATTGAATATTATTTGTGTGACGCATATAAATGAATATAACTTTTTGTGTTAAGGAAAAACAACAAATTGTTGAATGTGAAACTGTCGGAAGATATACATGATTATGCTGATTTCATGGTAAGATGTACCCTATCTGATCCAGTGTGTGCGGAAAGCAGATTCAGATGTGACTGAGCATAAAGATAAGACGAGATCACATTTTGGAGGGATTGCTAACGGAATTGGGAAGAAGTTCGAGAAAGAAAATTTGTGGCTAAAAAATGAAGTTAATCGTGGCATACACCCTCTTTCTCAAAGAATGATGAAGACATTCTCCTGTGTAACTTGGAGATGAATGCTTACCTTCACCAAGGAAATTTATGTGACCATTTGCCTGGATCACACTGCAACATATGAAAGAAAGGCAATCACTTACTCTTGTTCGAAGACTTCGAACATTCACCACATCAGAAGTTGCAGGACAACGACATTTTACCTGCAACCTCTGTGAAATGCGGGGACATATGTTATTACTTCACCAACGTCCGGGGAACCAGCATGGAGCTGCAAAAACGGCTGTGCCCTTGTCACAACAGCTGTGCACGATTCTGCTGGTTGCTCCTGGTAAGGACCATGAATGACCTGAACACCATGGTCCCAACATCAGTGTGGATGCATCCGGCATCCCTGTTCCACATCTTGCTGGCCAATCAACGTCACACCAATACTTGCTGCCCACTCACAATGAGGGAGGAGGCAAGTCGACTACAACTGGGTGAAGGCCTTGTTCAAGGAATCATTATGGTTCACAGCAAAAAAGTGGCAAGAATGCTACATGGAGAGAAGGGTCAGTCTATGACTCCGCAGTGTTACCACAACAGCGAAATCCTACACGAAGTAGTGCAGGAGCTATGAAGACATTAGGAGAAAATGTTTCATACCTGGATTCAAACACAAGTGATCAGCCCTTCCTTTCAAACAAAGTCAACATTTGTGTGGAGGCAAACGTTTTTTGCCAGATGGTGCAGATGCTTTACAAAACTTGAAAATGAAGTGAAATTGTTGTATCTTGGTGATGGTGAAGTGTTGTTTTGAAAATATATTTGTGATGCAAATGCAATAGATTGAACAATATGGAAGGAGTCAATGACCAACGAAATGTTTTGTGATTCTTGCAGGATGACGGTGTATGCCTAAGGGAATTTGATTACCAAAGTTATGATTATTTACTTATACTTGTAATGATGTTTACTTGTAGTGATTGACTGTTTACTTATATTGATGTTTAGATTAATGGTTAATATAAACAAAAACAAAAAAATGAGGGAATTGTGGAAATGTAACTCAGTGTAACTTATTAATTGGCACTGGTAACTTATTAATTAACCTGGTAACAAAGCAGATACATTTTACATGCAAACTCTGTTAAAGACGAGTTTGTAAATGAGTGTCAGAATGTGTATGAACATGGTAATCTCTTGAAACACCTGGTCAAGGCCCCAGGCTAGAGCACCCCCCCCTGCTGTGTAAATGGAAATCACAGCAGGAGGGGAGCGAGCTGATACCAGGACTTGGTACAGGCATGACCTCGGGGCATTAGCGGAGAGGAGATTAAGTCCAGTTTGGCGATATAAACGAGAGCAAACGTTGAGTAAAGTAGACTTGTCCTCAGAAGCCCTGCCCGACGGAACGATGGAATGAACGAGTACGGCGCTGCGGAAGAACATCAGCCGAACGAAAAGGACCATGGAAAAGAGTTAATCTCAGCCATTGAATAATGCGGTATTATTTGGTAAATGGAATGAAGTGAATAATAAACCAGACCTTTTGTAAACCTGTGTCCGGTCATTGGAGTCCTGTGAGTCATACACAAAATTCTTCTACAACCTACTGCGACCTCTTTCTGTACCCTGCTGGACCTCCTATGACCTCTTTCTGAACCCTGCTGAACCTCCTCTGACCTCTTTCTGAACCCTGCTTGACCTCCTACGACATCTTTCTGAACCCTGCTGGACTTCACATGACCGTGCCTTTTCACTGACGGTCTGCCAGTCTTCGTTGGTCGACGTTGCAGATCCCAGTGTACTTCAGGAAGCATGGGCGAGCTTTCGCAGGCAGCCGGAACAAATGACAAATTCCTCCTCCAACCATATTTGAACGTTGGGCCTGGCCAGCAGGTTCGTGAAAGACTTGAGCCCAGCTTGACCCTCGTTCCGATGGCGGTAATACCTTGGGTTTCTCTGTTCCTCAAGGAAGTATAACTAAAAAAGCAGGTTTGGAACGGGAAGATGACGTAATCTGTTGCCAAATCCTTGACGCGAGGGTCGCGACTGTATTTTAAAGAGGTGACCAAGGTTACTCAATCGTCAACAAGGGGTGGACTACCACTCCAATGAATTCGACTTCAGGAAAATATGTTGAAGAAGCAAAGCGACCACGCGACTTCATTAAATATTGCTAAAAGTGAAGTCAAAATCAGTTTTGAGCCAGGTAGGAGTCGAACCTACAATCTTCTGATTCGTAGTCACACGTGTTATCCATTGCGCCACTGGCCCATGTGACTACTAGCTATCACTCCTACTGATATGTTTTAGTGCTGCAATAATGAGTGATCAACGTAAGGGGTCTCCGGTTGTCGCAGACGTGCACGTTCCTGAGCCACGCGCACAAAGGCCTCTGACAAGTACTCGGAATTGCAGCTGAACACAAATGAATGCACCAACTTTTCTGAACCCTGCTGGACTTCACATGACATATATCTGAACCCTGCTGGACTTCACATGACTCCTTTCTGAACCCTGCTGGACTTCACATGACCTCTATCTGAACCCTGCTGGACTTCACATGACCTCTTTCTGAACCCTGCTGGACCTACTGCGACCTCTTTCTGTACCCTGCTGGACCTCCTATGACCTCTTTCTGAACCCTGCTGAACCTCCTCTGACCTCTTTCTGAACCCTGATTGACCTCCTACGACATCTTTCTGAACCCTGCTGGACTTCACATGACCTCTATCTGAACCCTGCTGGACTTCACATGACCTCTATCTGAACCCTGCTGGACTTCACATGACCTCTTTCTGAACCCTGCTGGACCTACTGCGACCTCTTTCTGTACCCTGCTGGACCTCCTATGACCTCTTTCTGAACCCTGCTGAACCTCCTCTGACCTCTTTCTGAACCCTGCTTGACCTCTTACGACATCTTTCTGAACCCTGCTGGACTTCACATGACCGTGCCTTTTCACTGACGGTCTGCCAGTCTTCGTTGGTCGACGTTGCAGATCCCAGTGTACTTCAGGAAGCATGGGCGAGCTTTCGCAGGCAGCCGGAACAAGTGACAAATTCCTCCTCCAACCATATTTGAACGTTGGGCCTGGCCAGCAGGTTCGTGAAAGACTTGAGCCCAGCTTGACCCTCGTTCCGATGGCGGTGATACCTTGGGTTTCTCTGTTCCTCAAGGAAGTAGAACTAAAAAAGCAGGTTTGGAACGGGAAGATGACGTAA
This sequence comes from Myxine glutinosa, assembly GCF_964187855.1. Classification (NCBI taxonomy): domain Eukaryota; kingdom Metazoa; phylum Chordata; class Myxini; order Myxiniformes; family Myxinidae; genus Myxine; species Myxine glutinosa. The sequence goes on along the minus strand of NC_136269.1, from coordinate 76,325,806 downwards.
TCTGTTGCCAAATCCTTGACGCGAGAGTCGCGACTGTATTTTAAAGAGGTGACCAAGGTTACTCAATCGTCACCAAGGGGTGGACTACCACTCCAATGAATTCGACTTCAGGAAAATATGTTGAAGAAGCAAAGCGACCACGCGACTTCATTAAATATTGCTAAAAGTGAAGTCAAAATCAGTTTTGAGCCAGGTAGGAGTCGAACCTACAATCTTCTGATTCGTAGTCAGACGCGTTATCCATTGCGCCACTGGCCCATGTGACTACTAGCTATCACTCCTACTGATATGTTTTAGTGCTGCAATAATGAGTGATCAACGTAAGGGGTCTCCGGTTGTCGCAGACGTGCACGTTCCTGAGCCACGCGCACAAAGGCCTCTGACAAGTACTCGGAATTGCAGCTGAACATAAATGAATGCACCAACTTTTCTGAACCCTGCTGGACTTCACATGACCTCTTTCTGAACCCTGCTGAACTTCACATGACCTCTATCTGAACCCTGCTGGACTTCACACGACCTCTATCTGAACCCTGCTGGACCTACTGCGACCTCTTTCTGTACCCTGCTGGACCTCCTATGACCTCTTTCTTAACCCTGCTGAACTTCACATGACCTCTATCTGAACCCTGCTGGACTTCACACGACCTCTATCTGAACCATGCTGGACTTCACATGACCTCTTTCTGAACCCTGCTGGACCTACTGCGACCTCTTTCTGTACCCTGCTGGACCTCCTATGACCTCTTTCTGAACCCTGCTGAACCTCCTCTGACCTCTTTCTGAACCCGGATTGACCTCCTACGACATCTTTCTGAACCCTGCTGGACTTCACATGACCTCTATCTGAACCCTGCTGGACTTCACATGATCTCTATCTGAACCCTGCTGGACTTCACATGACCTCTCTCTGAACCCTGCTGGACCTACTGCGACCTCTTTCTGGACCCTGCTGGACCTCCTATGACCTCTTTCTGAACCCTGCTGAACCCCCTCTGACCTCTTTCTGAACCCTGCTTGACCTCCTACGACATCTTTCTGAACCCTGCTGGACTTCACATGACCGTGCCTTTTCACTGACGGTCTGCCAGTCTTCGTTGGTCGACGTTGCAGATCCCAGTGTACTTCAGGAAGCATGGGCGAGCTTTCGCAGGCAGCCGGAACAAATGACAAATTCCTCCTCCAACCATATTTGAACGTTGGGCCTGGCCAGCAGGTTCGTGAAAGACTTGAGCCCAGCTTGACCCTCGTTCCGATGGCGGTGATACCTTGGGTTTCTCTGTTCCTCAAGGAAGTAGAACTAAAAAAGCAGGTTTGGAACGGGAAGATGACGTAATCTGTTGCCAAATCCTTGACGCGAGGGTCGCGACTGTATTTTAAAGAGGTGACCAAGGTTACTCAATCGTCACCAAGGGGTGGACTTCCACTCCAATGAATTCGACTTCAGGAAAATATGTTGAAGAAGCAAAGCGACCACGCGACTTCATTAAATATTGCTAAAAGTGAAGTCAAAATCAGTTTTGAGCCAGGTAGGAGTCGAACCTACAATCTTCTGATTCGTAGTCAGACGCGTTATCCATTGCGCCACTGGCCCATGTGACTACTAGCTATCACTCCTACTGATATGTTTTAGTGCTGCAATAATGAGTGATCAACGTAAGGGGTCTCCGGTTGTCGCAGACGTGCACGTTCCTGAGCCACGCGCACAAAGGCCTTTGACAAGTACTCGGAATTGCAGCTGAACACAAATGAATGCACCAACTTTTCTGAACCCTGCTGGACTTCACATGACATATATCTGAACCCTGCTGGACTTCACATGACTCCTTTCTGAACCCTGCTGGACTTCACATGACCTCTATCTGAACCCTGCTGGACTTCACATGACCTCTTTCTGAACCCTGCTGGACCTACTGCGACCTCTTTCTGTACCCTGCTGGACCTCCTATGACCTCTTTCTGAACCCTGCAGAACCTCCTCTGACCTCTTTCTGAACCCTGATTGACCTCCTACGACATCTTTCTGAACCCTGCTGGACTTCACATGACCTCTATCTGAACCCTGCTGGACTTCACATGACCTCTATCTGAACGCTGCTGGACTTCACATGACCTCTTTCTGAACCCTGCTGGACCTACTGCGACCTCTTTCTGTACCCTGCTGGACCTCCTATGACCTCTTTCTGAACCCTGCTGAACCTCCTCTGACCTCTTTCTGAACCCTGCTTGACCTCCTACGACATCTTTCTGAACCCTGCTGGACTTCACATGACCGTGCCTTTTCACTGACGGTCTGCCAGTCTTCGTTGGTCGACGTTGCAGATCCCAGTGTACTTCAGGAAGCATGGGCGAGCTTTCGCAGGCAGCCGGAACAAATGACAAATTCCTCCTCCAACCATATTTGAACGTTGGGCCTGGCCAGCAGGTTCGTGAAAGACTTGAGCCCAGCTTGACCCTCGTTCCGATGGCGGTGATACCTTGGGTTTCTCTGTTCCTCAAGGAAGTAGAACTAAAAAAGCAGGTTTGGAACGGGAAGATGACGTAATCTGTTGCCAAATCCTTGACGCGAGGGTCGCGACTGTATTTTAAAGAGGTGACCAAGGTTACTCAATCGTCACCAAGGGGTGGACTACCACTCCAATGAATTCGACTTCAGGAAAATATGTTGAGGAAACAAAGCGACCACGCGACTTCATTAAATATTGCTAAAAGTGAAGTCAAAATCAGTTTTGAGCCAGGTCGGAGTCGAACCTACAATCTTCTGATTCGTAGTCAGACACGTTATCCATTGCGCCACTGGCCCAGCTGACTACTAACTATCACTCCTACTGATATGTTTTAGTGCTGCAATAATGAGTGATCAACGTCAGGGGTTTCCGGTTGTCGCAGACGTGCACTTTCCTGAGCCACGCGCACAAAGGCCTCTGACAAGTACTCGGAATTGCAGCTGAACACAAATGAATGCACCAACTTTTCTGAACCCTGCTGGACTTCACATGACATATATCTGAACCCTGCTGGACTTCACATGACTCCTTTCTGAACCCTGCTGGACTTCACATGACCTCTTTCTGAACCCTGCTGAACTTCACATGACCTCTATCTGAACCCTGCTGGACTTCACACGACCTCTATCTGAACCATGCTGGACTTCACATGACATATATCTGAACCCTGCTGGACCTACTGCGACCTCTTTCTGTACCCTGCTGGACTTCCTATGACCTCTTTCTGAACCCTGCTGAACCTCCTCTGACCTCTTTCTGTACCCTGCTGGACCTCTTATGACCTCTTTCTGAACCCTGCTGGACTTCACATGACCTCTTTCTGAACCCTGCTGGACCTACTGCGACCTCTTTCTGTACCCTGCTGGACCTCTTATGACCTCTTTCTGAACCCTGCTGAACCTCCTCTGACCTCTTTCTGAACCCTGATTGACCTCCTCCGACATCTTTCTGAACCCTGCTGGACTTCACATGACCTCTATCTGAACCCTGCTGGACTTCACATGACCTCTATCTGAACCCTGCTGGACTTCACATGACCGTGCCTTTTCACTGACGGTCTGCCAGTCTTCGTTGGTCGACGTTGCAGATCCCAGTGTACTTCAGGAAGCATGGGCGAGCTTTCGCAGGCAGCCGGAACAAATGACAAATTCCTCCTCCAACCATATTTGAACGTTGGGCCTGGCCAGCAGGTTCGTGAAAGACTTGAGCCCAGCCTGACCCTCGTTCCGATGGCGGTGATACCTTGGGTTTCTCTGTTCCTCAAGGAAGTAGAACTAAAAAAGCAGGTTTGGAACGGGAAGATGACGTAATCTGTTGCCAAATCCTTGACGCGAGGGTCGCGACTGTATTTTAAAGAGGTGACCAAGGTTACTCAATCGTCACCAAGGGGTGGACTACCACTCCAATGAATTCGACTTCAGGAAAATATGTTGAAGAAGCAAAGCGACCACGCGACTTCATTAAATATTGCTAAAAGTGAAGTCAAAATCAGTTTTGAGCCAGGTAGGAGTCGAACCTACAATCTTCTGATTCGTCGTCAGACGCGTTATCCATTGCGCCACTGGCCCATGTGACTACTAGCTATCACTCCTACTGATATGTTTTAGTGCTGCAATAATGAGTGATCAACGTAAGGGGTCTCCGGTTGTCGCAGACGTGCACTTTCCTGAGGCACGCGCACAAAGGCCTCTGACAAGGACTCGGAATTGCAGCTGAACACAAATGAATGCACCAACTTTTCTGAACCCTGCTGGACTTCACATGACATATATCTGAACCCTGCTGGACTTCACATGACTCCTTTCTGAACCCTGCTAGACTTCACATGACCTCTATCTGAACCCTGCTGGACTTCACATGACCTCTTTCTGAACCCTGCTGGACCTACTGTGACCTCTTTCTGTACCCTGCTGGACCTCATATGACCTCTTTCTGAACCCTGCTGAACCTCCTCTGACCTCTTTCTGAACCCTGATTGACCTCCTACGACATCTTTCTGAACCCTGCTGGACTTCACATGACCTCTATCTGAACCCTGCTGGACTTCACATGACCTCTATCTGAACCCTGCTGGACTTCACATGACCTCTTTCTGAACCCTGCTGGACCTACTGCGACCTCTTTCTGTACCCTGCTGGACCTCCTATGACCTCTTTCTGAACCCTGCTGAACCTCCTCTGACCTCTTTCTGAACCCTGCTTGACCTCCTACGACATCTTTCTGAACCCTGCTGGACTTCACATGACCGTGCCTTTTCACTGACGGTCTGCCAGTCTTCGTTGGTCGACGTTGCAGATCCCAGTGTACTTCAGGAAGCATGGGCGAGCTTTCGCAGGCAGCCGGAACAAATGACAAATTCCTCCTCCAACCATATTTGAACGTTGGGCCTGGCCAGCAGGTTCGTGAAAGACTTGAGCCCAGCTTGACCCTCGTTCCGATGGCGGTGATACCTTGGGTTTCTCTGTTCCTCAAGGAAGTAGAACTAAAAAAGCAGGTTTGGAACGGGAAGATGACGTAATCTGTTGCCAAATCCTTGACGCGAGGGTCGCGACTGTATTTTAAAGAGGTGACCAAGGTTACTCAATCGTCACCAAGGGGTGGACTACCACTCCAATGAATTCGACTTCAGGAAAATATGTTGAAGAAGCAAAGCGACCACGCGACTTCATTAAATATTGCTAAAAGTGAAGTCAAAATCAGTTTTGAGCCAGGTAGGAGTCGAACCTACAATCTTCTGATTCGTAGTCAGACGCGTTATCCATTGCGCCACTGGCCCATGTGACTACTAGCTATCACTCCTACTGATATGTTTTAGTGCTGCAATAATGAGTGATCAACGTAAGGGGTCTCCGGTTGTCGCAGACGTGCACTTTCCTGAGCCACGCGCACAAAGGCCTCTGACAAGTACTCGGAATTGCAGCTGAACACAAATGAATGCACCAACTTTTCTGAACCCTGCTGGACTTCACATGACATATATCTGAACCCTGCTGGACTTCACATGACTCCTTTCTGAATCCTGCTGGACTTCACATGACCTCTATCTGAACCCTGCTGGACTTCACATGACCTCTTTCTGAACCCTGCTGGACCTACTGCGACCTCTTTCTGTACCCTGCTGGACCTCTTATGACCTCTTTCTGAACCCTGCTGAACCTCCTCTGACCTCTTTCTGAACCCTGATTGACCTCCTACGACATCTTTCTGAACCCTGCTGGACTTCACATGACCTCTATCTGAACCCTGCTGGACTTCACATGACCTCTATCTGAACCCTGCTGGACTTCACATGACCGTGCCTTTTCACTGACGGTCTGCCAGTCTTCGTTGGTCGACGTTGCAGATCCCAGTGTACTTCAGGAAGCATGGGCGAGCTTTCACAGGCAGCCGGAACAAATGACAAATTCCTCCTCCAACCATATTTGAACGTTGGGCCTGGCCAGCAGGTTCGTGAAAGACTTGAGCCCAGCTTGACCCTCGTTCCGATGGCGGTGATACCTTGGGTTTCTCTGTTCCTCAAGGAAGTAGAACTAAAAAAGCAGGTTTGGAACGGGAAGATGACGTAATCTGTTGCCAAATCCTTGACGCGAGGGTCGCGACTGTATTTTAAAGAGGTGACCAAGGTTACTCAATCGTCACCAAGGGGTGGACTACCACTCCAATGAATTCGACTTCAGGAAAATATGTTGAAGAAGCAAAGCGACCACGCGACTTCATTAAATATTGCTAAAAGTGATGTCAAAATCAGTTTTGAGCCAGGTAGGAGTCGAACCTACAATCTTCTAATTCGTAGTCAGACGCGTTATCCATTGCGCCACTGGCCCATGTGACTACTAGCTATCACTCCTACTGATATGTTTTAGTGCTGCAATAATGAGTGATCAACGTAAGGGGTCTCCGGTTGTCGCAGACGTGCACGTTCCTGAGCCACGCGCACAAAGGCCTCTGACAAGTACTCGGAATTGCAGCTGAACATAAATGAATGCACCAACTTTTCTGAACCCTGCTGGACTTCACATGACCTCTTTCTGAACCCTGCTGAACTTCACATGACCTCAATCTGAACCCTGCTGGACTTCACACGACCTCTATCTGAACCATGCTGGACTTCACATGACCTCTTTCTGAACCCTACTGGACCTACTGCGACCTATTTCTGTACCCTGCTGGACCTCCTATGACCTCTTTCTGAACCCTGCTGGACTTCACATGACCTCTATCTGAACCCTGTTGGACTTCACATGACCTCTTTCTGAACCCTGCTGGACCTACTGCGACCTCTTTCTGTACCCTGCTGGACCTCCTATGACCTCTTTCTGAACCCTGCTGGACTTCACATGACCTCTATCTGAACCCTGCTGGACTTCACATGACCTCTTTCTGAACCCTGCTGGACCTACTGCGACCTCTTTCTGTACCCTGCTGGACCTCCTATGACCTCTTTCTGTACCCTGCTGGACCTCCTATGACCTCTTTCTGAACCCTGCTGAACCTCCTCTGACCTCTTTCTGAACCCTGATTGACCTCCTACGACATCTTTCTGAACCCTGCTGGACTTCACATGACCTCTATCTGAACCCTGCTGGACTTCACATGACCTCTATCTGAACCCTGCTGGACTTCACATGACCGTGCCTTTTCACTGACGGTCTGCCAGTCTTCGTTGGTCGACGTTGCAGATCCCAGTGTACTTCAGGAAGCATGGGCGAGCTTTCGCAGGCAGCCGGAACAAATGACAAATTCCTCCTCCAACCATATTTGAACGTTGGGCCTGGCCAGCAGGTTCGTGAAAGACTTGAGCCCAGCTTGACCCTCGTTCCGATGGTGGTGATACCTTGGGTTTCTCTGTTCCTCAAGGAAGTAGAACTAAAAAAGCAGGTTTGGAACGGGAAGATGACGTAATCTGTTGCCAAATCCTTGACGCGAAGGTCGCGACTGTATTTTAAAGAGGTGACCAAGGTTACTCAATCGTCACCAAGGGGTGGACGACCACTCCAATGAATTCGACTTCAGGAAAATATGTTGAAGAAGCAAAGCGACCACGCGACTTCATTAAATATTGCTAAAAGTGAAGTCAAAATCAGTTTTGAGCCAGGTAGGAGTCGAACCTACAATCTCCTGATTCGTAGTCAGACGCGTCATCCATTGTGCCACTGGCCCATGTGACTACCAGCTATCACTCCTACTGATATGTTTTAGTGCTGCAATAATGAGTGATCAACGTAAGGAGTCTCCGGTTGTCGCAGACGTGCACGTTCCTGAGCCACGTGCACAAAGGCCTCTGACAAGTACTCGGAATTGCAGCTGAACACAAATGAATGCACCAACTTTTCTGAACCCTGCTGGACTTCACATGACCTCTATCTGAACCCTGCTGGACTTCACATGACCTCTTTCTGAACCCTGCTGGACCTACTGCGACCTCTTTCTGTACCCTGCTGGACCTCCTATGACCTCTTTCTGAACCCTGGTGAACCTCCTCTGACCTCTTTCTGAACCCTGCTTGACCTCCTACGACATCTTTCTGAACCCTGCTGGACTTCACATGACCTCTTTCTGAACCCTGCTGGACCTACTGCGACCTCTTTCTGTACCCTGCTGGACCTCCTATGACCTCTTTCTGAACCCTGCTGGACCTACTGCGACCTCTTTCTGTTCCCTGCTGGACCTCCTATGACCTCTTTCTGAACCCTGCTGAACCTCCTCTGACCTCTTTCTGAACCCTGCTGGACTTCACATGACCTCTATCTGAACCCTGCTGGACTTCACATGACCTCTATCTGAACCCTGCTGGACTTCACATGACCTCTTTCTGAACCCTGCTGGACCTACTGCGACCTCTTTCTGTACCCTGCTGGACCTCCTATGACCTCTTTCTGAACCCTGCTGAACCTCCTCTGACCTCTTTCTGAACCCTGCTTGACCTCCTACGACATTTTTCTGAACCCTGCTGGACTTCACATGACCGTGCCTTTTCACTGACGGTCTGCCAGTCTTCGTTGGTCGACGTTGCAGATCCCAGTGTACTTCAGGAAGCATGGGCGAGCTTTCGCAGGCAGCCGGAACAAATGACAAAATCCTCCTCCAACCATATTTGAACGTTGGGCCTGGCCAGCAGGTTCGTGAAAGACTTGAGCCCAGCTTGACCCTCGTTCCGATGGCGGTGATACCTTGGGTTTCTCTGTTCCTCAAGGAAGTAGAACTAAAAAAGCAGGTTTGGAACGGGAAGATGACGTAATCTGTTGCCAAATCCTTGACGCGAGGGTCGCGACTGTATTTTAAAGAGGTGACCAAGGTTACTCAATCGTCACCAAGGCGTGGACTACCACTCCACTGAATTCGACTTCAGGAAAATATGTTGAGGAAGCAAAGCGACCACGCGACTTCATTAAATATTGCTAAAAGTGAACTCAAAATAAGTTTTGAGCCAGGTAGGAGTCGAACCTACAATCTTCTGATTCGTAGTCAGACGCGTTATCCATTGCACCACTGGCCCATGTGGCTACTAGCTATCACTCCTACTGATATGTTTTAGTGCTGCAATAATGAGTGATCAACGTAAGGGGTCTCCGGTTGTCGCAGACGTGCACTTTCCTGAGCCACGCGCACAAAGGCCTCTGACAAGTACTCGGAATTGCAGCTGAACACAAATGAATGCACCAACTTTTCTGAACCCTGCTGGACTTCACATGACCTCTTTCTGAACCCTGCTGAACTTCACATGACCTCTATCTGAACCCTGCTGGACTTCACACGACCTCTATCTGAACCATGCTGGACTTCACATGACATATATCTGAACCCTGCTGGACCTACTGCGACCTCTTTCTGTACCCTGCTGGACCTCCTATGACCTCTTTCTGAACCCTGCTGAACCTCCTCTGACCTCTTTCTGAACCCTGATTGACCTCCTACGACATCTTTCTGAACCCTGCTGGACTTCACATGACCTCTATCTGAACCCTGCTGGACTTCACATGACCTCTTTCTGAACCCTGCTGGACCTACTGCGACCTCTTTCTGTACCCTGCTGGACCTCCTATGACCTCTTTCTGAACCCTGCTGAACCTCCTCTGACCTCTTTCTGAACCCTGCTTGACCTCCTACGACATCTTTCTGAACCCTGCTGGACTTCACATGACATATATCTGAACCCTGCTGGACTTCACATGACTCCTTTCTGAACCCTGCTGGACTTCACATGACCTCTATCTGAACCCTGCTGGACTTCACATGACCTCTTTCTGAACCCTGCTGGACCTACTGCGACCTCTTTCTGTACCCTGCTGGACCTCTTATGACCTCTTTCTGAACCCTGCTGAACCTCCTCTGACCTCTTTCTGAACCCTGATTGACCTCCTACGACATCTTTCTGAACCCTGCTGGACTTCACATGACCTCTATCTGAACCCTGCTGGACTTCACATGACCTCTATCTGAACCCTGCTGGACTTCACATGACCGTGCCTTTTCACTGACGGTCTGCCAGTCTTCGTTGGTCGACGTTGCAGATCCCAGTGTACTTCAGGAAGCATGGGCGAGCTTTCGCAGGCAGCCGGAACAAATGACAAATTCCTCCTTAACCATATTTGAACGTTGGGCCTGGCCAGCAGGTTCGTGAAAGACTTGAGCCCAGCTTGACCCTCGTTCCGATGGCGGTGATACCTTGGGTTTCTCTGTTCCTCAAGGAAGTAGAACTAAAAAAGCAGGTTTGGAACGGGAAGATGACGTAATCTGTTGCCAAATCCTTGACGCGAGGGTCGCGACTGTATTTTAAAGAGGTGACCAAGGTTACTCAATCGTCACCAAGGGGTGGACTACCACTCCAATGAATTCGACTTCAGGAAAATATGTTGAGGAAGCAAAGCGACCACGCGACTTCATTAAATATTGCTAAAAGTGAAGTCAAAATCAGTTTTGAGCCAGGTCGGAGTCGAACCTACAATCTTCTGATTCGTAGTCAGACACGTTATCCATTGCGCCACTGGCCCAGGTGACTACTAACTATCACTCCTACTGATATGTTTTAGTGCTGCAATAATGAGTGATCAACGTCAGGGGTTTCCGGTTGTCGCAGACGTGCACTTTCCTGAGCCACGCGCACAAAGGCCTCTGACAAGTACTCGGAATTGCAGCTGAACACTGTGGAAGTGTAATTCAGTGTAACTTATTAATTGGCACTGGTAACTTATTGGTTGACCTAGTAACAAAGCAGATGCATTTTACATGCAAACTCTGTGGGGGACGGGTTTGTAAATGAGTTAGGAATGTGCACGAACATGATGGTCTCTTGAAACACCTGGTCACAGCCCCAGGCTGGAGCACCCCCCTATTGTTTGATAAAAGGAACTCACAGCAGGGGGGGGCTAGCTGGCGCCAGGAAGGCGACCGGTGACGTCGGCGGAGAGGAGATTACGAGTTCAGCGGACAGAGGATTAAGTCGAGTTGGTCCATATAAGCGGGAGCTGCGGCTGGAGTCGGGAGGACTTGCTGCGAGGAGCTCTGACGAACGGGACCATGGCGGAGGAACATCAGCCGAACGAAAAGGACCATGGAAAAGAGTTAATCTCAGCCATTGAATAATGCGGTATTATTTGGCAAATGGAATCAAGTGAATAACCAGTTAATAAACCAGACCTTTTGTAAAACCTGTTTCCGACCATTGGCGTCTTGAGTCTCACCCTCCACTTCCGCGACAAGATGGAGGCACCGCTGAAATTTCGAGTGGACGTCGCCAAGGTGAGCATGTAAGCATGACGTCTTGGGGATCTGTCCATTATGAAATATGAACTCTGAAGATGGAGGATTTGGTGTGTGGGACTTGCATTCCGTAGGTAATCCAAGGAGTGTAAAAGTATTTTTGTCACGACCGTCCAAGGTAAAAGTCACGGATGGAACGGTTTAAATGATTCTATTATTCGTGTGCTTGCATATGCGTACGGTATACGCTGGGTGTTAAGAGCCTTACTCTGGTCTGCGGGCAAGTCGGCTCATGAAGTGCACCATGAGTAGATTTGTTTGCCGGTTCGGTAAGGTTCGGTAAGGTCCGTATACGTGTACAATTGTGTACACCCGTTTTAAATAAAGAAATAAATAATTTTTTTTCAGTTTTCCCGCCATTTCTAAAAACTCGTTCGATCGACTAATAAATTCATGACAGACAATCCCACCTCATGCCGGTCCAGAATTATTGTGAAAGATGGCGATTGAATGAAAATTGCATACCAATTGGACGAAACTTGGTGGACCGGTTGTGTGTGTGACAAGGGCGAATCGATTCGATTTTGGTGAAGATCTGAATATGGCTTCGGATACGAGAATTATTTAATTTCTCAGTGATTCTTCACCACTGAGAAATCGGGCCAAAAGCGATATATAGCATGATATTTAAAAAGGTTGAATGAATATGACTAAACTTGATGGACGAGGTGGTTAGGTGAAAAAAAAAAAACACGCCGATTCCATTTTTGGTTCAGGTCCGAATCCAGATCCGGCCTATCAGTGGGATACAAAACATAAACTGTTCACCAAGGCGGAGATATAATAATAATAATAATTCTGTATTATTTAGTTAACCAGTTTGTGTGAAACCTCAACCGATATATAAAAATTTATCCTGATTATGAGAGATAATTACAGGAAATGGAATTATTTAAAGTGATTCTTCACCATCAAGAGATCGGGTGAAAAGCGAGATATAAAAATTGATCTGCTTGATGTTAGTTTAAGGGCTGTTCCAAATTTATCCTGATTATGAGAGATAATTACAGGAAATGGAAAGATGGTGTAAATGGTGGGATAAATGTAAATGGTGGGATAAATGTTTGATAATGGTCCTGGTAATTTTAGTCTGGTAAGGTAAGGTAAGGTTAGTCCTGGTAAGGTATATTGCTGGGGACCCGAGGATGTGCCTTTTCAAGGTTTGAAATTAATCGGACAAGGGGGTCCCAAGGTATGGTCACCGTACTCGCAAGCCGTTCGTTTTGGCTTTGCGAATGGACCAAACCATTCCATGCAAATAGGAGGGTGGTTCTGTGGTCGTTCGTTTTGGCTTTGCGAATGGACCAAACCATTCCATGCAAATAGGAGGGTGGTTTTGTGGTCGTAACTGCCACGTGGTTTCAAAGTTTTTGTTGTTGCTTGCACGTGTGTTTTTTTGCAAGCACGTACGTGCGGGCACGCCCTAGTATATATAAATAGAGGTAATATTGAGTTACGGAATTAATTACTTTCAAGAATACACAAGGACAACCAAGAAGTTGAATGATATGATTGGATATTCTTCACACTTATGGAAGAAGTTGAATGATATGATTGGATATTCTTCACACTTATGGAAGAAGTTGAATGATATGATTGGATATTCTTCACACTCAGGAAGAGGTTGAATGATATGATTGGATATTCTTCACACTTATGGAAGAAGTTGAATGATATGATTGGATATTCTTCACACTCAGGAAGAAGTTGAATGATATGATTGGATATTCTTCACACTCAGGAAGAGGTTGAATGATATGATTGGATATTCTTCACACTCAGGAAGAAGTTGAATGATATGATTGGATATTCTTCACACTCAGGAAGAAGTTGAATGATATGATTGGATATTCTTCACACTCAGGAAGAAGTTGAATGATATGATTGGATATTCTTCACACTCAGGAAGAGGTTGAATGATATGATTGGATATTCTTCACACTCAGGAAGAAGTTGAATGATATGATTGGATATTCTTCACACTTATGGAAGAAGTTGAATGATATGATTGGATATTCTTCACACTCAGGAAGAAGTTGAATGATATGATTGGATATTCTTCACACTCAGGAAGAAGTTGAATGATATGATTGGATATTCTTCACACTCAGGAAGAGGTTGAATGATATGATTGGATATTCTTCACACTCAGGAAGAAGTTGAATGATATGATTGGATATTCTTCACACTCAGGAAGAGGTTGAATGATATGATTGGATATTCTTCACACTTATGGAAGAAGTTGAATGATATGATTGGATATTCTTCACACTCAGGAAGAAGTTGAATGATATGATTGGATATTCTTCACACTCAGGAAGAGGTTGAATGATATGATTGGATATTCTTCACACTCAGGAAGAAGTTGAATGATATGATTGGATATTCTTCACACTCAGGAAGAGGTTGAATGATATGATTGGATATTCTTCACACTTATGGAAGAAGTTGAATGATATGATTGGATATTCTTCACACTCAGGAAGAGGTTGAATGATATGATTGGATATTCTTCACACTTATGGAAGAAGTTGAATGATATGATTGGATATTCTTCACACTCAGGAAGAAGTTGAATGATATGATTGGATATTCTTCACACTCAGGAAGAGGTTGAATGATATGATTGGATATTCTTCACACTCAGGAAGAAGTTGAATGATATGATTGGATATTCTTCACACTCAGGAAGAAGTTGAATGATATGATTGGATATTCTTCACACTCAGGAAGAAGTTGAATGATATGATTGGATATTCTTCACACTCAGGAAGAATTTGAATGATATGATTGGATATTCTTCACACTTATGGAAGAAGTTGAATGATATGATTGAATATTCTTCACACTCAGGAAGAAGTTGAATGATATGATTGGATATTCTTCACACTCAGGAAGAGGTTGAATGATATGATTGGATATTCTTCACACTCAGGAAGAAGTTGAATGATATGATTGGATATTCTTCACACTCAGGAAGAAGTTGAATGATATGATTGGATATTCTTCACACTTAGGAAGAGGTTGAATGATATGATTGGATATTCTTCACACTCAGGAAGAATTTGAATGATATGATTGGATATTCTTCACACTTATGGAAGAAGTTGAATGATATGATTGAATATTCTTCACACTCAGGAAGAAGTTGAATGATATGATTGGATATTCTTCACACTCAGGAAGAGGTTGAATGATATGATTGGATATTCTTCACACTCAGGAAGAAGTTGAATGATATGATTGGATATTCTTCACACTCAGGAAGAGGTTGAATGATATGATTGGATATTCTTCACACTCAGGAAGAAGTTGAATGATATGATTGGATATTCTTCACACTTATGGAAGAAGTTGAATGATATGATTGGATATTCTTCACACTCAGGAAGAGGTTGAATGATATGATTGGATATTCTTCACACTCAGGAAGAAGTTGAATGATATGATTGGATATTCTTCACACTCAGGAAGAAGTTGAATGATATGATTGGATATTCTTCACACTCAGGAAGAAGTTGAATGATATGATTGGATATTCTTCACACTCAGGAAGAGGTTGAATGATATGATTGGATATTCTTCACACTCAGGAAGAAGTTGAATGATATGATTGGATATTCTTCACACTCAGGAAGAGGTTGAATGATATGATTGGATATTCTTCACACTTATGGAAGAAGTTGAATGATATGATTGGATATTCTTCACACTCAGGAAGAAGTTGAATGATATGATTGGATATTCTTCACACTCAGGAAGAGGTTGAATGATATGATTGGATATTCTTCACACTCAGGAAGAAGTTGAATGATATGATTGGATATTCTTCACACTCAGGAAGAGGTTGAATGATATGATTGGATATTCTTCACACTTATGGAAGAAGTTGAATGATATGATTGGATATTCTTCACACTCAGGAAGAAGTTGAATGATATGATTGGATATTCTTCACACTCAGGAAGAAGTTGAATGATATGATTGGATATTCTTCACACTTAGGAAGAGGTTGAATGATATGATTGGATATTCTTCACACTCAGGAAGAATTTGAATGATATGATTGGATATTCTTCACACTTATGGAAGAAGTTGAATGATATGATTGAATATTCTTCACACTCAGGAAGAAGTTGAATGATATGATTGGATATTCTTCACACTCAGGAAGAGGTTGAATGATATGATTGGATATTCTTCACACTCAGGAAGAAGTTGAATGATATGATTGGATATTCTTCACACTCAGGAAGAGGTTGAATGATATGATTGGATATTCTTCACACTTATGGAAGAAGTTGAATGATATGATTGGATATTCTTCACACTCAGGAAGAAGTTGAATGATATGATTGGATATTCTTCACACTTATGGAAGAAGTTGAATGATATGATTGGATATTCTTCACACTCAGGAAGAGGTTGAATGATATGATTGGATATTCTTCACACTCAGGAAGAAGTTGAATGATATGATTGGATATTCTTCACACTCAGGAAGAAGTTGAATGATATGATTGGATATTCTTCACACTCAGGAAGAAGTTGAATGATATGATTGGATATTCTTCACACTCAGGAAGAGGTTGAATGATATGATTGGATATTCTTCACACTCAGGAAGAAGTTGAATGATATGATTGGATATTCTTCACACTCAGGAAGAGGTTGAATGATATGATTGGATATTCTTCACACTTATGGAAGAAGTTGAATGATATGATTGGATATTCTTCACACTCAGGAAGAAGTTGAATGATATGATTGGATATTCTTCACACTTATGGAAGAAGTTGAATGATATGATTGGATATTCTTCACACTCAGGAAGAGGTTGAATGATATGATTGGATATTCTTCACACTCAGGAAGAAGTTGAATGATATGATTGGATATTCTTCACACTCAGGAAGAAGTTGAATGATATGATTGGATATTCTTCACACTCAGGAAGAAGTTGAATGATATGATTGGATATTCTTCACACTCAGGAAGAGGTTGAATGATATGATTGGATATTCTTCACACTCAGGAAGAAGTTGAATGATATGATTGGATATTCTTCACACTCAGGAAGAAGTTGAATGATATGATTGGATATTCTTCACACTTATGGAAGAAGTTGAATGATATGATTGGATATTCTTCACACTTATGGAAGAAGTTGAATGATATGATTGGATATTCTTCACACTCAGGAAGAGGTTGAATGATATGATTGGATATTCTTCACACTTATGGAAGAAGTTGAATGATATGATTGGATATTCTTCACACTCAGGAAGAAGTTGAATGATATGATTGGATATTCTTCACACTTAGGAAGAGGTTGAATGATATGATTGGATATTCTTCACACTCAGGAAGAAGTTGAATGATATGATTGGATATTCTTCACACTCAGGAAGAGGTTGAATGATATGATTGGATATTCTTCACACTCAGGAAGAAGTTGAATGATATGATTGGATATTCTTCACACTTAGGAAGAGGTTGAATGATATGATTGGATATTCTTCACACTCAGGAAGAAGTTGAATGATATGATTGGATATTCTTCACACTTATGAAAGAAGTTGAATGATATGATTGGATATTCTTCACACTCAGGAAGAAGTTGAATGATATGATTGGATATTCTTCACACTTATGGAAGAAGTTGAATGATATGATTGGATATTCTTCACACTTATGAAAGAAGTTGAATGATATGATTGAATATTCTTCACACTCAGGAAGAATTTGAATGATATGATTGGATATTCTTCACACTCAGGAAGAGGTTGAATGATATGATTGGATATTCTTCACACTCAGGAAGAAGTTGAATGATATGATTGGATATTCTTCACACTCAGGAAGAAGTTGAATGATATGATTGGATATTCTCCACTCAGGAAGAAGTTGAATGATATGATTGGATATTCTTCACACTCAGGAAGAAGTTGAATGATATGATTGGTTATGCTATGAGCCAATTGATTAAGGAAAATATTTTGTGATGGCCATATTCGTGGCAACTCAGTTAGTGCCACTGCACCTTTAAAATGCATCCCTGCGTTCATTTTTCGATCGATTGAGTTGAAATTTTGAACAATCGGATCTGGACTGTCGTTGTTAACGACTCTAGCACGCACTCGTCCAACCAGGATGGAGCGGTATGGTCCCCGGATCATCACTGCCCGCAGTTTTAATTAGTTTTACTTTTTCTTGGTCATATAATTTTGAAGACATGCATGTCATGATATTAGGAAATGTTTGTTCTGTTGATCGGAATAAATGTTGTTTATTTGTGTGGGTGTGTATTTTTTTGTGTATTTTGGATATATTTTCACGGCTAATTCCAGTTAACATCCTGCAAAATTTGCTCGTTTTCTGGCCAAGTCGAAATTGCGTTGAGTTCCTATGGCAGGCGCCATTAAAAGCGCTGTGTAATAGTTGAGCTCCCTTTATTTCGTTTTGGTCATGCGGATGAGCAAACAAAGTGACAAATGCTGCGGCTGGAGCAGTAGAAGCGATGTTTTTTAATGGAAACGATGTAATGAGGAATTAAAAGTGGGAGGGGGCAACACCACGCATACCTCTTTTAAGGTGTGTATAAACCCTGGAATATTTCAGCAATCAATACAATGCTGAAACTATGTAAGTTAATTTAATGAGTAATTTAATGAGTAATTTAATGAGTAATTCAATGAGTAATTTAATGA